>NW_009649062.1:1314557-1330523 GCF_000708025.1 Charadrius vociferus
GGCAGAGGCGGGGCCCTGTGCCCGGCCCGGCCCATCGGGGCTTTCACAGCTTCTCCGTGCTTCATCCTTCAGAGAACTACAGCGCTGAGGATAAATACAAGATATGGATGCGGCACCGCTACAACGACTGCGTGGGTTGCTTGGCGGAGCTGATGGGCCACGACGCCTTCCAGGTGAAGGTAGGTGCTGAGCCTGCTGCTGAGGCAGGGCTGCGGCGGGGGGAATTGGCAGCAATTCTCACTCCGGCGTGTCAGTGCCGAGGGGCATCGCTGGCGCTCCGGCTCACCTCTGCTCGCCAGCCTGACGGCAAAAGGCACGCAGCTTCCTCCGTGAAGAGCAACTTAGTTCATTCCTCCTCCTGTAGAAGTTGCCTCCTTTGGATCTGACCGCTGGTGACCTTGTTGTGGTGGGTTTTTTTCTGTCTTTTTTTTAAAGGAATTGTCACTCTGCACCCTCATGAAGTTTGTTGAGTTGGAGGCACAATATCCGTTGATCAAAGTAGAGTGGAAAGGGACTTTAACTTTTCCTCGTGAACTTCTTAAGGTAAGCTGCAGAACTGAAAAGTTCCTCCTGTCATTACCCGATGGCACACATGACCTCATGTGCTCAACTTCTCCAGGACTAAAATTTCAAGCCAGGAGGTTTTCAGTGCGGAGGGAGGGTGGTGTCCTAGACAGAGCACTGAGACCTCGAGCTTCTGTCCTTGGTGAGGTGGCACCTGCAGGTGTGGGAGCAGCTGCCTTGTACAGGTTTGAGCTGGAGTCCTGAGTGTTTATGAGGTACCAGTTCTGGGGTGGGTTTTCTTGAGTCTCTGGCCTCACTTGCAAGGATTGGGAGATGAGAGGGAAGATACTGCCCCTGGTTCAGCCACTGTCTCATTTCCAGTTGTCTTTGATAGAAGGGGCCCATCTTGGAGGCCAGGAGCGCCTCCTTCTGACGAAGGGCTTATAAATGTTGCTCTGGGGCAAGATCGCACAGCCATGCTAGCTGCCTTCCAGAAAGATGAAGGGTGCCCTCAGCCATCGCAGCTCGCTGTTGCTCCAGTACTGTGAGAGACTGACTTCTTGCTTCCCTTTACAACCCTTTTGTTAGGTAGTTGTTGATGGCTTGCTTCCCTTAAATGAGGACGCTTCGCTCCTGATCTCCCGCTTTCAAGAATATATGGAGTACGATGACATTCGGTACTTTGTCATAAAGGCGGTCACTGAGAGTATTGGACAAGTCATGCAGAAGACAAAAGAGGTAACAAATTGTTACTGTTGAGGTGGGTCTGGATAAACTGCTCTGAAATGTCTGTCCCTCACATGAAGCAGGGAGGGACTAGTGGTGTACAAGAAGCCATTGGAAGCAAGAGAAATGAGTGTGCCCACTTAAAGGCATTGATTATTTTTTTTTTTTAATTTTTTTTTGCTCACAATGTATGTCAGTTGTGCTAAGACTGTCTTCAGTCTGAAATTAGCAATGGTTCAAGACACGTACTGTTGTTCTTGCAGATCCTTCTGGTCTGGTCTCTAGCTTTGGTTTTACCCACATCTCTGCAGCTTGGGCGGCACACACAGAACTCTTAATTCTGTTCTCTCTCTGGTGCAGAAGAGTGTGTTTTCTTTAATTGGATCTACCAGTTTTGTTAAACCAGAATTAGTTCAGAGATAGGTTTTGTGTTAGGTGAACAAGTAATACTCCAGGACGAGGCAGCCATAGAGAATATACCAGTATATAGTTCAGCCATCAGCATTTTTTCTTTCCTAAATATATTCAGTTCTTGGGAAATAGGGCAATATTGAAGTCCAATGTCTTGCTATCTGTTGTGGAACTTGCTTCATGTTCAATTATGCGCTTTTTTTTTCTCAGAGGCCGCTGCCATTTTACCAACAGAACGTATTTTCCCTCATTTCACCCATTAACATGCCGAACAAAGAGTGTGACATGGTCAAATTTATGGTGAAGCAAGGTTAGTAAGCTCCACATGATGAACTGTGTCTGAAAAGGAAAATCGGGTTTAAGTTTTTATTGTATAAAGACTTTATTATCATTTGTTAATGAAAAATGTCTGTTTCTGTGATCACAGTAATTCTAAACAGTATTACAAAATCCACATTCCTTAGTCTACAGTGGGGTCTGTCATGGTCTTATATCAAGACAAGGACTTCAGCCCAAATTTTTAGAGTATCAAAGGACTAAGTAAAAAAGGGTCATCTTAATTTCTTAAATACCCATTTCAAGTTCAACATCAGTTTTCCCTTTCTTCTTAGATAACTGGGAGGAATTGAAAGTGTCGAAGCTGCAGGTAACTGTTCATTTGGTGCTTCAGAGTTGAAATTTTTTCTACTTAAAATAGAGCTTTATCTACAGCAGTGCGTTTTACTCACTGTTTGCAATTCTGTTTTAAGGCACACAAGCAGGCGTTTGAAAAAATGTGGCTCAGTTTTTTGAAGCATAAGGTGAGTGTTACTGCTGCCCCTGGTCTGTATCACTCTTCCATAGCTAATCCTTAGAGGCTGCGTCTGTCCTTGCGTGGAGCTCCTGGTAGGACCCCACTGCTTTCAGTATTGGATGAGAACAGCCCAGTCACCCTTTCTGTTGGATCATTCTCCTGCCAAAAGTATGACCTGATATACCTGCTGTTTTTTCTCCTTACTCTCGACCTTTCTTTTTCTCCCACGTTAAAGTCTGCCTGTAAGCAGTGATCTGCAGCGAACAACCTCTGCTCACAAGTTGAAGGTTCCCAAGCCTTTTTGCTGGTGACTTTCCCCTCTGAGCTGTGATGAGACTTTTAGTTGTGAGCACCTGCTTCTTTGAATGAACTTGTCAGGTGTCACCTGTAAACTCTCCCATTTGGGAGCTGTTGCTGCAAGCTGTTCTGTACTGTCCTGGCACTGTGGTGTCCCGGCACATTCCCATTTGCTTGTGTGTTGCCTTCTTCAGCCATCGGTTACTGTTGCTCTCTGAGTTCTCCCTGCAATGATTGTTTCACTGTACTGTTTCATCCTTTGCAGCTGCCCACTGGCCTGTACAAAAAAGTTCTTGTGATTCTGCATGACTCCATCCTGCCTTACATGAACGAACCCACCCTCATGATAGACTTCTTGACAGTGGCCTATGGCATAGGTGAGTGAAAACAGGTTTTTAGTCCTTTGCAGCATGGTACGTATGGACTTGGCAGGTCTGCTGGATGCAGCGCCAGGGCCTGGATGATGAAACAGATGTACTTTTGCCTGAGATGGAGCTAAGGAACTCTGGTGAACTCCACTGTCCCTGCAAGTGGGATGTTTTCACCTGTGTCAGTGCTGTTGCTCCTTGTATGTAAGGAAAATCATATTTAAGGCTTTGTAGAGTAATGGAGTGATTTCCTTTAAATATAGAATTCAGCCCGTACTGCTGATACCTGGGCTGCATCCGGACACAGGATGCACAGATTCCTACAGAAATGTCCTTTCTGATAAGACCTTTGTTTCGTCAGTGTGGCTTTCTTGGAGGATTAGAGCAAAACATTTTTGTGTCTCAGTACTTCAGAATCTGTTCTTTTAAACTACAGCTTAATCTTTGTAAGAAACTTGTGAGCCTCTGGAAAGTTGGCTCTAATTGCAGGCACTCTTAGTTTTGTGTTTCTTCTGGGAAGGTTTTATAATAGAAACAACTTGAATCTGATCTTTTTTTTTTATTATTTAAAAATTTTTGTTGTGTTTATACCTGCCTGCTTTCTTACAGGTGGAGCCATCAGTCTTCTAGCCTTAAATGGATTATTTATTCTGATTCATCAGCATAATCTGTAAGTAAAAAAGAGCATATTGGTTAAAGGAACGTGGGTTTTTGCATTTGTGTCTTTATGTAAAAGGAACTGAAATGGATTCTCCACACCTTCAGGCTTTAAAATTCCCCCCTGAGAAAGCCGAACTCTGCAAAAGGGGTTTGGCTGTTTGGATGCTGAGCTCTTTTGATAGTCTGCCCTTTTTGTCATCTGAGCCTAAATGTCCTCTTCTCCAGACTGTGGTTGCTCAGCGCTTGAAAATTGATTTCTATTGATCTGATTACACAGCAAAGCCATAGTCTTTGGTGTGCCTTTCACCAGATCCTGTCCAATTGCAGTCAATGGACATAGCTTCACATCCCCAAAATGGCTGGACACTGCGAGAGGCATAAATTCACCTTACAGCTTGTTTTCAAGTGGTGGCTGTGGAGAGAAGCCTAAGAAAGCTAAACAGAGCACAGCGGTGATCTGGGGTAGTCTGTAACGAACGCACAGGAACTTTTAGGCACAGTGTAGTCCCATTGTACATCACTAATCAGCAAGGGATGTTGCCTTTTTTTTTAACAGGGAATATCCTGACTTTTACAAAAAGCTGTACAGTCTTTTGGACCCTTCTATATATCATGTGAAGTACCGAGCCCGCTTTTTCCATTTGGCTGATCTATTTTTGTCGTCATCGTAAGTAGCATCTTTATTATGTATGTTCACATATTTTCCTCCTGCTTTTCTGTTGACCAGAGGCTGTTCTTGAACAGTCCCCCACATGTCTGGATATAATGTATTCACTGTGCCTACTGGATTAGATTCTTTTTTACTGAGAAAACTGAATCCAAGAGTGTTACTGTAGTGTTGTGTAATTTTTCATGTGCTGTTTTTGAAGATTTGCCACACAGCCGTCTAGTTTCAGAAGGTAAAAATGCAGTTCATTATCTGAGTTTGATCTGCAAGTGATTATGGATGTATTTTGATCTCTATTCCACTGTGGCTGAAAGTGATGATTTTTCTGTCTGTCTTTATGAATATGGAAAAGTAACATTTGCAGGCTTTTTATAGATCATAAAGCTGTTGATAAATTGATGACCTTTTGCAGACATGTAACATTGAAATATAAAGTGTTTGACAGTCTGTCTTGATGCTGTCAACTCATTGTACACAGGGAAGAAACTAGATAAGCAGCTGGCCATATAGTTGCCGTCATATGTTATAAAATAAACCAAGAGTAACGCTTTACAGTTCAGCACTAGACACTTACTGTCACACCCCTTGTATTCATAGTGTGATTTGGAGACAGTAACAAGACCTGACAGATGGTGTCCTGTGGGGTGGCTTTGCTGAGCCTTGCAGGTGTAGCGAGCCCTAGGGCTGCAGTCTGAGTGGCTGCAAATTGTCATCTTTCATCCCAGCTCTTCTGACCTGAAGAAAGTGCCTAGATGAGCTGATTGCTGTTAGAAATTTGAATTTTTACCATAAAAAAAGAACTGTCCTGCACATTTACATTACAACAGCTTTATGTTCCCATTAGCAGCTGCACTGCTTACTTTAGTCCTGGAAGTATTACGTAAATATAACACCATGGCCTGTGTATTAATTAAACCCACAAAACAACATTAGAAGAATATAATTAAGGTTGCCTGGCCAAGCACTCAGAAGGTTATAGGACTGAATAAAGACTGCCATGTGAATGACCACGTACAAGAGCTCTGCTTGGCTATGGCAAGCGCCTGGAGTGGTGCCATGCATCTGGATTGAATCACAGGGTGATTTGAGATGGAAATGCCCCCATATTTGTTCCGGAGAGCACACCAGACCCTCTATTACTGCTTGAAACCAGGATTCTTATAGCTTCTGTTTACTCCATAGCCCAAAAAATATGAAGAGCCCCACTGATCTTTAACCTGATATGCTTTTTGGATTGGTGAAGCTGCCGGCTCACTTGCTAGGGCTTTTACATGCTGGTTTCTTCTGTCTCCTTTCCAACAGCCACTTGCCAGCATACCTGGTGGCAGCATTTATAAAGCGCCTCTCCCGGCTGGCCCTCACCGCTCCTCCTGAGGCTCTACTCATGGTCATTCCCTTCATCTGTAATCTCTTTCGGAGGCACCCCGCCTGCAAAGTGCTGGTACACCGACCTAATGGGCCAGAAGGTAAGAGGGAAGATGGTCAGGCGAGTTCTGCGTTATGCCTTTAGACAAGAGCAGGATTCCTCTGGAGGAGGAGGGGAGATCCCAGCCCCAGTTCCGACTTCTAGAAGGATCCCTCTGTCCCTTGAGTTTGTGGAAAGCCAGCAGGCTGCTCCTGCAAGTTCTCTGGCTGTCAGGACCCATCTGCATTGCTCCACTCTGACCTCGGACCTCACAGTTGGCTCCCCAGCCTCTGTGATTGCTCGGTGAAGGTTGCCTTGAGCCTGGCACACTGACCCAGGCTACTGCCAAGTGCCGAAGGACACTGTACCAGACACTGAGCTTGTCTTGTTCACTGCAAGACTATAAAGAAAAGAGAAAAGAAATCAAATGCCGAAACCAGAGACCTCCTTAATTTCTGTCTGTGGTGGTTTTGTGTAGGTGGCCCCACGGGGGCCTCAGCAGTCTCCTGAGTTTTTACTTCATCTCTCTGTGATTTAACTGACTAGTGCTGAACGTCAGTAGTGACTGTTCAGATTTGCCTGAGATACCTTATGCATCAGACTATTCCAGTTCTCTGTGCCCTACTTCCTGTGCACTTTAAAAGTAGTATGACTCCATCATGCCACAAACAGTGACTCTTGGGTCGTGCTGGATGTGTCAGCTTGTTTCTGGACCCTAAATGTTTTGAGAAGGAGCAACTCCAGGTCTCTGCTTTCCCTTTGGGGTTACATACATCAGGCAGAAGATACTAGCTCTGTATTTCTGTTTCCTTAGATATGTCAGAAGATCCGTATATTATGGAGGAGGAGTCACCATCTGAAAGCAGGGCTTTGGAGAGCTCTCTCTGGGAGATTCGGGTATGTCAGCTAGAAAGAAACATCTGTGTCTGGTATGGGCTTCTTCCACGCTTGCTGCTTCCTTGACACACGGTGGCCGTGGGCAGTCCCACTTACAAGAACCTGCTGACATATGTCTTGCAAATGAGATGAGTTTCTGGCTGATCTTTTATTCTGCATCCTTTTCTATCCTACCGTAAGAGGCAAAGGATTCCACACACTGGAGAAATTGTACATGCTAATTAGTAGGTGACTTGTGAGCACACTTCTGACTGTGCAGCTGAAAAGTGCGCACTTAACAGCTGAAACAGACTAAATAGCTGCAAATCTGTGAGGCTTTTTATTTGCTTTGGAAAGGGGAGAGGAATTTGCTAAGCACTGATGGAAATTAATTGGGTACAGCCAGGTCATCCTGTAGAAAAGGGTTTAAAAATGCTGGAGAAGATTGTAACGTTCACCTTTCACCTGAATCGTTTGTAGGATGGTGTATGAAGGCTGAAATTGGTTAAATTACTCCTGATGGTTCTAAAACCTTAATGTCAGAATTATCACTTCCCATTTAAATGCTACAAGGGATTTGTGTGAGGGTCTGAAGCAGCGACGGGAATGTTGTGCAGGAGCGGGAAGCCCAGGGGGCAGGAGCTGGGATGTGAGGTCGGGGCGGTGGGAGCTGGCAGAATTGGGTTCTGCACTGCAGGCATGGCCTGCGGAGGCGTCTGTCTGTCTTGAGCTGGAGGTGAACCAGGCGGAAGGGGCCTTTGACTGTTTGCAGGATGGCTGGAATCGAGGTTTCTTGAAGCCCTGTAGCAGCACAGTACAGCAAACTTGCCTCCTCTGCCAGAATTTGATGTTCACTGAAGATCTTACCAGTAAAGGGCAGATCCCTGTGTGGGAAGCCGGATGCGTGTGTCAGCCTGTACTTACGAGACCATCTCCTGTTTGTTTTGCTTTTACAGTCTCTACAAAACCATTATCACCCAGATGTGGCCAAGGCAGCTGCTGTCCTGAACCAGTCGCTGTCTGAAATAGAGGATGACATATCGGGGCTCCTGGAGCTCTCAGCTTATGAGGTAGTGTTGCTGTGCCTCTGTGAACCATGGGAACCAGAGGACAGGAGACTGGTTCTGGGGCACTGTAGCCCTGTCAGCCTTGCTGCTGTGGAGGGAGCGAGGCTGATTTTTGGTTTCCCAGAGCCTGGGAAAACGTCTGTTAAATAATGGAGCGTGAGGCAGCGGTGGTGACAGGGATGGCTTTTTATACAAAAGGTTTATTGCTGGATCTTTTAAGAGGTTAGAGTGAGCAGTGGTATCAGCCAGGGTGAAGAGTTTGTGCTGAGTTTTGCCAATATCTTCTATTTTTTTCTTTGTAGCTTTTTGATAAAGAAGTAAAGAAAAAGGCTGCTGATGTGCCCCTGGAGTTTGAGCAAATACGAGGTTTGTTTGGAAAGAAAAATGATATTTTTGCAGAGCACTTCAGTTTAGATTGACGCGATGCCTTAGAAACACATCTGCACAACTGGCTGATCTTGGGGACACGCACAGAGCTCACGTGTCGTGCTGGGCAGTTCTGCCTTTGAAGTGTCTTCATGTGATGAGAGCTGGACTGCTTGAGAAAGGTGTGGCCTTCTTCAGTGACCTTTGCTACTACCCATGGATAGACTTGCCTTTGTTTCTCCTGCTTGCATACTGCCGCCTGATATCTGGGAGGGATTTTCCCTCAGAGCAGAGTTTTCTGGACCTGTTCGTTGCTGGGATTCCAGCCCTTTTCTCCGAAGCTGCTGGTGCGAGCTGTGATCGGTGACTGCATCGGCAAACCATCTTGCTGTCGTTTGATGGGGCTGAGGGTCTCCGACTACTGCTCTTATTTTTCAGATGTGTTACTTTTATACTAGAGCTGACAACCTGTTTGTAGCAAGTGACTTCAATACATAGCTGTAAACACCTGATGGTATTCTGATTAAATTTTTTGATATACACTGTTAAACTCATGTCTTCAGAGGGATGTTTAGCTTCTATGTACACATCCGAACGCTCCCACATTTGAGGCATCGAAAGCTCAGGTTTGTCAACAGCAACTCATAGATGATGCTATAGATAGATAATAGATAGATAGATAGATATAGATAGATAATTCCATCTACGAAGTGTTGCAGATGTTCCTTCATGTACGTCCATCTCATGCTGTAAGGTTGCTTAATTCAAAATGCTCATGAGCTTTGGAAATGAGCGTAGTCCTGGTGGCTGCTGTAGCTGGGGAGGCCAACTGATGTGCAGTGGGAGGTATGTCTAATCCTTGGGTTTTGCTTCAGAATGATAAGCAGCTTAATGTAGTTTTGCTTGCAGCCTGCAGATGTTGTAGGAGCTCTGGATACACACTGGCCAGGTGCTAATGAAGTTTTAACTAGTCTACTGCTACTAAGTGGTTTTGTTAATTTGGATTTTTCATATAGTTCTAGCAGTCATACAGGAATTCCTTCTGATAGTTGGGTTTGTTTTGTTTTGTTTTTTTCTTCCAAGGTTTTAAGTTTGAGATAAACTCCTCGTTAAGAACACAGATAAACTCAGGACTTCATATTTGTAATCATTTTCAACAACTTACTGTTATCATGTTAGACTTTAATTCTGCTCGCATATTTTGATATCATATTTTGTGGAGGAGAAGAATTCAGTCAAAGTGGAGGCCAAGAAATTTAATTTCTGGAAGACAAGTCTGTTTAAATCAAGGAAAACTGCAGCTGTCTAGGAGACACCAAGTGTTATGTTTTCTTCATCCAGTTGTCTTCGTGCTTTCCAAACAGTGGACTTGTCCTCAGAGTGTGGAGCTCTACCTTTTTTCTCTGATACACTTGAATTCAGTTGGGATGTTTTCCAGCATTTGTTTTGTTGGGGTTTTTTTGTTTCTTTTAAAGAAGTCTTAATCTCTGTTGTTCTCTTGTGAAAAAGCAATCCTGTCTCCTCCCTGGCCAGCCTGCTTTTCTTTTTTCTTTGACTTCTGGTGTCTGTGGTAGGAAGACAGAGTGGCTGAGTTGACTGAGAATTTGAGAGACCTCAGTTCAGGTTCACCCAAGCCTTGTATTTCAGCTCTGATGTAGCTCCCTATATCATATGTACATTGTATGTACATGTTTATTAAACATTTTGAAGTGCTCTGATGCTAATGAGGACCACATAACTACCTTTGAAAGAAGTACTTAAAGTTTAATATTTTTCAGATGAAATAAATGAATATATTGAAAGAATGAGTATGTATTGCATAATTTTGTGTCTTTTTGTTTTTCTCAGATTGGCCCAGTTATATCTGTCTGAAATTACTGATGGGCAATGTCACTCCTATCTTTCACGATATTGACAATTGGAAGTGTCAGGATTCTTTTTTCAATGCACAAATATTAAACCATTTGGGCATGGGGTGAGTCCGGGTTTCATGGTGTTGAAAATGAGGGAGTTTGGTTGGGTTCCTGCATCTGTACGGAGGGTAAACGGAATCTCTCTGTCAGCGTGGCATCCAAAGGGCCGCATAAGCCGTGTGCATCTGTCTGCGTCCCGGGGTCTCCCGTGGGATATCCTGCACGGGGCAGAGGGAGTTGCTGGGGAGCAGTGCAAAGCAGCTGCTTCTGCCTTGTGATAGGGCTTGCTGCTGCCTGGGGGGCAGAGCCTTCCGTCTCTGAGGCCAAATGGCCACCGACTAAAATACTACCGATACACTTGGAAGAGGGATGCTGCTGGAAGTGTGGGGGTTTGCTTTTTCCCAGGAGGAAGACTGCGAAGGCACCAACATCTTCATCGTGTCACCAGCAGTGGGTTCTAAGTACTGTGCTGCAATTAAGGGTGACTTGATTGGAGTGAGATGCAGTTTATTTTTTCAAGTGCGTTCCCGGTGCCCTGTGTCTGACCGTTGCGGCTCCCGCTGACGCTGCGATGGAGGGTTAGGCTGGCGCAGTCTGGTTTCGGATCTCGGCATATTTCAGTGCTGAGCTGGAAGTGCTGTTAGCACTTACGGTACGTGCAGCTGACCTGGTGTGACTTAATTATTTTGTGGTGATGCCTGGCGGTCCCAGGCGCAGACGAGACAGCCCGCAGACAGCTCAGGGGAGCTTACAGCTCAGCCTGGGCGCACTTCAGATGAGCCTTGAAGGTCTTCCAGAGGCTTCATCCCCCATCTCTGATGCGGCGCTTGCCTAAGCAGCGTTCTTAACCCGCTCTTAGGTGGAGATAGCTTTAAGCCCCTGCCTGTCCTTGGAAAAACATTCCACCCGGTCTTTCATCAAGCTTTTATCTTTAAACTTTCACCCCCCTCCCCTCAATAGGAGGCATCAGGAAAAAAGATCAGCAGTTATAAATATTAAAAGTTTCATCTGCACTGAGTGAACAACCCTTATCAGGCTGCACAGCCGCTGCTGCTCCTGCTCTACAGGTCTCCACAGACTGCAGATTATAGATGCTTTAATCATAGTGTGTATTAACTGGAAGGCCAGATTGAAGTACCAGGCAGAGAGCGCGTAAGTCACTCCTGTTATTATTTGATTTTTATCAGGTGTGGGGAGGGGGAGAGAGGGTTGTTCTGGGGTTTGTTGTTGTTGGGTTATTTCAGTGAGCATAAAAGATAGTTTTATGAAAACATTGACACAGTCCCCCAGCCTCCCCGCTCCTCACTGCCGCCGTCCCCCGCCAGAGGAGAGCGATAAGGTCTCTGCGTGGCAGTGGACTGCCCTTGGTTTATTTTCCTGAGCTCTCATTCATTTAAAGGCCATTCAAAGTCATCCCAGCCTGAAGGTGAAAGACAGAGCCACTCATCAAGAGCATGATGAGATTTATCTCGTGAGTCAAAGGTCCAGGTGACCGTGGTAGTTTTGTTAATCACCTTAGATTTTTACTTTTAAGATATCCGTTGGGGGGTAGAGGGAAGTGTGCATTTACATCCGTAAATAGATGGACAAGTGCAAATGGCAGCCGGAGGCCTGGGGCAGGCTTGCCCCAAGTAGAGGGATCTCTGCTCTCGAGCAGAGTTGGTGCCTGTCTTCTTCCAGCACAGTGTAGCTACGCTTGGTGGCGGGCTGGCAGTGGTCCTCCAAGAAACTAAACTGGGCTTGTCCCTGTGGAATACCTCTCATTTCACACCGCACGTTCAGGTATCTCCAGGAGGGCGTTAGGAACTGCCTGACCGGCATCCTTGGCCTGTCCTCACAGCCACCGGGGAGTCCACCTCTGTCCCTCCGTGTTGTGTGTGAGCTCCTCAGCGTGCAGGGGCTGGACACTGAGCGTGGGGATAAATCCTGTCTTGGCTCCAAAAGGGCCAGGTCCACAGGCTCCCAAGTGCTTAAAAAAAACCCAGTAAAAACTGCTTAGCCCCACTGACCGGCTGCTGTCAGAGTTAAGGTGGTTTCCCAGCCCTGGGACAGTGAAAGCTGCAGCGCAGCTCTAATCGCTGTGTTTTCCACTACCTAGTTTGGAAAAACAAATAAGCTCTCGGGTCATTTAGAGCCCTGCTCAGGAGAAGAGGAGTACAGGATCGCAGTTCGACTGACACCAGCCTTCTCCAGCACTGTCATAATCAATATTCATTAACTGAAGTCTATTGGACTTGGACATTTACTGCTATTAATAAGCCAGGAGTCTATCTTAGTGTGGTTTATGAAGGAAATTTTAGGTCTGCTAATAAAAAGAGTTGCTTTTCTGCAGTTTCTTAGCCCTGTCCCTGGGCCGTGCTTTCATCACTAAAAAGAGAACTGGAGCATGTGAGTAGTGCCAAAAGAGAGAAGAACAGAGGGAAACTTCTCTTCAGAACTGGTGGAAGGCACCTGTGGGTTGATGCATGGCCAGCTTCAGAGATAACCTTCTTGCTTCCCTGTAATTTTCTAAGCCACCACCCTGCCTGCACACCAGAGGAGCAAAACACGAGCTGTTTGGGGACATCACCCGCTCAGCAGCAAGGCTGAGCGCTCTGGCCGCTTTGCTGGGGTACCTGGAGCACCATCAGGCATAAGCACCCCTCCGGAACCCAGGGAATGCACCCTGGGTGGGTGATTCCTGGCTGGAGGATGTCTGCCAGCGATGACCATATTCCTCCGGGGCTGTAGTGCCAACCTGCCTCTTCCTGAGAACCAGCCCCTGCCAAGCAGGATGCTCTGGGTGATGGTGTGCGCACAGACCATGTGAAAGTCAACTCTGTCCTAACAGTTAAAGCCTGCAGACTCGGTGGCCTGCCCGTGTCCCCATTTTGTTGATAAACGAAGGGAGCGAACCTTATCAGAACGAGCAGACTGCAGTCCTGCTAACGTAGCTCCGCTTGTGCTAAAGATAATTGATGCTTTAATAACGCTACGCATTATCCAGATTGTGGCTGGAGTGCGTATGTGAGGAGAAGCATCAATCACAGGGGGCTGTATTTAAATTCCATCAAGTATGGAGGTGGGTGGCAAAATGTGTTCTTGTGCTGCTCTTGGGGAAAGCGTTGGGTTCCGAGATATGAAGCGAATGAATCATCACATCCCTTTTTCCTGCATCAGTTTCCTGCAGATTGGGAGAGTGAGGATGTACATTTTTGCTATCTCAGCTGGAGACAGGAGATACTGTGTGTTGGGGTATTGGAAACAGAGGTTCGATGACAAAGAACTGCCGTTCCCATGTGGAAGGCCTTCAGTCTCTTCTGCTAGCAAAGGGACAGGTCTCTCTGCCGGCTGCGCTGCTCTGTGCAGAGAAGGTCCTCCTGCAACCCAGGCAATGGCTCCTGGAGTTGAGTGAGCCTTGAGAGAAACTGGAGGTGAAATTTGCTGCTGTGTGACACAGGTAGACTCACAGGGGCCGGCCAGGCAGTAAGTGAAGTCCCACCACTGTGACAGCCTTGTGGGCAGGCAGCGGGGATGTCTGCAGTTATCTTCGCTGCTGCTGGTTACCCAGCGTGTGCCCCAGGGCACTGCTGCGGAGCCCGGCAGAGCGGCTTCAGTTGGCTGCGTGCTCGGCTGGGTCCATGGGCCAGCGTGCAGTGGTCATCTTTACAGAATCACAGAATCTCCTAGATTGGAGAAGACCTGTAAGATCATCTAGTCTAATCATTAACCTATCACTGACAAGCCCACCACTAAACCATGTCCCTAAGCACTATATTATCTACATGACCCTTAAATACCTCCAGGGATGGGGACTCCACCACTGCCCTGTGTAATGCGTTCCAATGCCTGATGACCCTTTCGGTAAAGAAATTCTTCCTCATATCCAGTCTAAACTTCCCTTGGTGCAACATGAAGCCATATCCTCTTGTTCTATCACCTGTTACTTGATAGAACATGGACATGCTCCAGAATCTCAATGTCCTTCTTGTGGTGAGGGGCCCAAAACTGAACACAGCACTCAATATGTGGCTTCACCAGTGCCGAGTACAGGGGTAAAATCACCTCCCTGGTCCTACTGGCTACACTACTCTTGATACAAGCCAGGATGCCGTTGGCCTTCTTGGCCACCTGGGCACACTGCTGGCTCATGTTCAGCTGACTATCAGTCAACACCCCCAGGTCCCGCTCTGCTGAACAGCTTTCCAGCCATTCCTCCCCGAGCCTGTAGCGTTGGTGAGGGTTGTTGTGGCCAAAGTGTAAGACCCGGCGTTAAGCATTATTGAAACTCATACTGTTTGCCTTGGCCCATCAATCTCGTCTGTCTAAATCCCTCTGCAGGACCTCCCTACCCTCAGGCAGATCAACACTTCCACCCAGCTTGGTGTCACCTGCAAACTTACTGAGGGTGCATACTGAGGGTATCTTTGATACCTGCCTGAAGGGTCTCTGACCACTCACCGGCCCAACGCGCCCGTGGGATAGCTCCGAGCCTTGGAGAAGCCAAAGGGAGCAGGAACAGATCCATTTTTGCATCCTGCCCCAGGATGTGGCTTCCTGCGCTCAGTGCATCATGTGTAAAGCTGCAGCTGCTCCTTCCAGAGATACGGTCCTCTCCTCTGAAGCTTTTCCTTGTTAAGATGACTCCTGGAGCATCTTGCCTGGCTGAAATGTTTCCCCCAGCCCATGTCTGCCCAAAGGCTTAGGTAATTTAGTAAATGAATCCTGTTATCTTTGAGGAGCTGCATATAGATATTGATGAGAGCTTTTATTCTCTTTCAGCTTATCAAGACATTTATGGCCTGATATACCTCAAACTCTCTGTTTATTTCATGCTCGGCAGCAGAGGTGGTTTTCCCAGCAAAAATCCTCCCCGTTTTCTGTGCCCGAGAGTGGGAAGCTGCAGCCCCTGTCTCCCTCCTGGGGGGTGTTGCTGTCACTGGCAACTTTTGGCTGGGGACTTTGGTCCTGGTGATCTCAGTTGCTGGTGTGGAGCCTGCCAGATGGCATCCCACAGGCCAGTAGAGCTGGAAGCCACCCCGCATGGTTCTCCTGATTCCTCCTGTGTGCTCCTCACCTTGTTTGGAGGGAAATGCCACCCTGAGCGTTCAGTGCAGAGCTGGACAGCAGGTGATTGCTATTCGGGAGTTTCATCCGCTGCTGGTCTCTTACCTCCTGGTTACAAGACTGTGGAAAAGCTTTTAGGAGCTGGCATCGTGCACGATCATGGAGAAAACCAGGTTTAAAAACCTCTGGTTTGAAACTAAAAGACAGGGATCAGAAAGAAAAGTGGAGTTTGTAATATCAGTTCAGTGTCACACTGTTTTGGTGCAGAGACTGGTGAGGGCATTTGGCCTCAGAGGATGTCTGATGTGTGAAGAGGGATGGGGGAACTGGCTCTTTGGAAACTTGCTGGTGTAGGATGACCCTGCTGGGGTCCATTATTTGTCCCAGAGCCAGGCCAAAGCCAGCATGGGGCAAGGAGGGGTGAGAGAGCTCTCATGGGAAGTAACTTTGGGTGTTGTCAGGTTAGCAGGTCCCAAAGACCAGAGCAGCATGCTCAGGACTGGCCCAGGTCCTGCGTTGCCATCATGGTGGCCTTTCCCACCCAGGTTGCCCCCGAAATCTGAGCACCCCATTCCTGCCCTGCAGGGCCGGCTGCCTGCCAGGATGAAGCTCAGCCTTGGAAAGGGTGGAAGAAACCGTGGCGATTGCTCTCCTCATCACTGCTCCTGGGGCGACGGGTGACATCGGAGCCTCGCCGATGGTTAGCGTGATGGCTGCAGTAGTTGTTATCACAGCGGTGACAGTCCCTGGCTCGACTGAACGGGGGAAGGCGGAGGAAAAGAAGGGAACCCTGGTGAGAGCCATGGACGGGGCTGGTGGGGCTGCAGGCAGGGCTGAACCGGGGCTGCCCGAGGGGGAACCGGAGCC
>NW_009649062.1:1330767-1333177 GCF_000708025.1 Charadrius vociferus
GAAGAAACTGCCCCGCCGCGATGCCGCGGGAGAGGATGGCTTTGCAGGACTGAGGATGCTGACGAGGGAGGAGGGAGAAAGAAAAGTCAGAGTGCCCGGCTGCGTCCTGGTGCGAGGTGACTGCAGGGAGGTGCACCCGGGTGGCCTGGGCCCGTGGCTTTGGCCAGTGTCCTCCCTCTTGCCAGGGTGGTCTCGCAGGTGTCTTGGCAGGCATCGCAATGGAGGGGATGGAGATGGGCACGCTTTGAATGAAAGGTGCTGAGTTTTCCTCCCAACATTGCACTTACAGGCTGTGATAAGGTGGGCTCCAACCCTCCTTTGGTCCAGGTCACTTGTGTGTCACCAGCTGCCATGACTAAGCCCGTGGCAGTGAACGCTTCGTTTACTGATGCTGCACTGCTTGGCTGCATGAGCAGCCCTCTCCCGGCTCTTCCCAAAGTGAAGAATGGGAATGAACAGCCTTCTCCACTTCTTCCCACGTGTGGCATTTCATCCTTATGTTTTTAAAACACATCCTAAAGATTCTCAGCCCCGATTTAGGAAACTGTTCTGATTCAGGATAGCATTTGAATATATGCTTCAATGCCTTGGCAGGTGAGAAGTAAATTTGTGCTTTAGAGGACTTCACTGTCTTTAATGCTCCCCTGAATTCCACTACTGGGGAACTGGGGTGGCAAAGCACCCATCAGGGGATGTCTGAACAAAATACCAACAGGGTGCAGACTGCAGCCCCGTGTGTCAGGCTCGCTCTCAGAGGTCCCCTCAGCCTGAGCAGCAGTTTCACCTCCAAAAACCTTATGGCCGGGCCAAGCGCTTGGTGCCATCACGCAGGGGACCTGCAGGAGAAGCTCTGCTGGCTGGCAGGGGTGGTGCGCCCTACCAGCTCTCCTGTCCCCAGAGCTTCCCCTGGGGACAGGGCTGGTTTTGGGGTGCTGGGACCCTGCCTGCACGGTCAGCTCTGAGCACGGGGTATGGTTAGTCTCCTACGCTGCCAATCTCGTATCTTTTGTGAAAGTCGCCTTCTCATGATGATCCGCCAGCAGGAGTCACTGGCTGCAGCTGGAGAGTCCCAGCCTTCCTTCAGTGTTACAGAGAAAATGAGGGGAGAGGGATCTTCTGGTGTAGGTTTGTCCTTCTGCCTGAAAAAGTACTTCACCTCAGCAAAACGTGCATAAGAATATGTAAAAGTCAGGCTAGTGCCCGATATTCGGCCATGGGCTCAGAGGAGATAGTCTCATGGGCTCTTCTGGCTTTCAATCTGACGATGGGTGAGAGATGCTCTTATAGATAAATAATGAGGAGGGAAGCATCCAATTAAACGCTCATCCCAACACCCCCCCCAGTAGGAACTACCCCTTTATCACTCTATAATGCATCATAAAGGCTCTCCTGATGGTTTTCTACTGCGTGTAGCAAAAGAGAGCTGGATTCTCTTTCTGTTTTAGCTGTTTATAACACTATTCATCATCGCTGTAGCTAAACATGATCTTACTTTGATAATAGGACTCCAAGCAGCGATAAAATAAAGTGAGATTAAAATAACTGCATAATAAAATTCCAGATTAAGCCGAAACTACGGTAAATCTTTCAGAGCTGTAGAAAGGTAAGAGCTAAGCTGTGTGGACTCAGTATTTTGTTGAATGACTGGTAAAATGTGTTGATCCACTTTATAGTTTTATGTCTGTTTCTGTATAATAACCATAACTACAGCTCAGCTGCAGTTTGGCACTTAGAAGGATCTCCTTTGATGTAGAACTTGTTGCATGTCTCTTGTTTGGCTTTTATAATCTTGAAACAGTAGAGAAAAAAGACTTTTCTTGTGCAATAATAGGTGATGGGTATTGACTTGTCCCTGGGCACAGGGGCTGTGAAGAAGATGGGAAGCACAGATCCCTTCTCCCCTGCTGGGAGAGGTTTGGTTTTCCTGATTCGGCACAGTACAAGTCCTGGTTGAAGACTGTAGCTGTAAAGGAGAGGGATGGGGGGGTCACGGGTGCCCCTGCACTTAGTGAGTGGCCGGGACTCCCCTTTGCCTCGTCTCCCACAGATGGAGCCGCGTGTCCTGGGTGTTACAGCCGGGCAGGTGGTGACTCGTCCCTTAATGGCAACCTGCCTAATGGCCCAGTCAACCTCCTGGCCACCCGTTCCCGTCTGCCGGCAAAGATGAAGTGACCCCTGGCTTTTGGTTGAGGCCTTGTCATGGCTCTGAGGGCACTTGAGAGCCATGAACTGTCTCATCCCCGTTTGCTAATTGCCGGGAAAGCCGCTCCCCGAGGGGGGAAGCCGTGGAGCTGCCGTTGAAGTGACGCACCGGGCAGCTGCGGGGACCTTGGGTTGCTGATCGCATCCGGCACTTCGCACCTAACATCGTACGCTTTTGGTTGATGAAGAGGAGCGGAGTCGGGGCAGG
>NW_009649062.1:1333268-1335962 GCF_000708025.1 Charadrius vociferus
GCCGGGGGGGGGACCTGCCGCTGTGATGAGCCGGGGCTGCGGCTCCTCCTCGGGCACCGCAGATGCTGCAGGAGGGGAAACCTCTCCTCCTTTTATCACGCTGAACTCACAGTATGGGCTTGCAAATCTGGGAACTGAACAAGTTCCAGATCTTCTCACTTTACAGAACTGATGGCGCTTTTGTATTCCTTTGATTTACTATTTATTCTTTCAGTTCAGATCAGTGATCCGGCACTTGGCTCTGCTTAGTGTATTGATTAGTCCAGAATCCCATCTGCCACTCTGCTGCAAGGTATTGTAAAACGATTGTGAAACCCCGAAACATTTCCGAAATTATATCAGAGCCTCGTGCTCTCCTTGCCAACAAGCATCTCCTGGAGCAGCTTTGAAGGTAGGCGGGGGAGGAAGATTACCAGAGCAGGTTTTGAAAAGGAAAATTAGAAATTATTTAGCAATGTGATCCAGCCAGGGGCCCCCTCAGCCTGGGTCCGTGGCAGAGCACTCGTTGCTGGAGTTTTGCCCTACAAGATGAAGCTGCGGCAATGGCCGAGTGCCACACACGCCGTGGGACTCTCCCGTCTGGGAGCAGGGCTGGCAGCGCTGGTGCCGTGTCCCATCCCTTTCCCCTCCCGTGGCTGTGCCGTACAGCAGCTACACAGTGAGGGGACAGCGGGGACCGTCCGCTGGGTGTCCCTTGGCCCCATCAGGGAAACCTGAGCGTTGCCAAAAAGAGAGACTTCTGCAGGCGTTGCGCAGGGATGGGAGGGAAGGAAAATCGGGCTGCAGTGCTGGCGGGCAAAGGGAGCAGGAGCGGGCGTGTGTGCCACCAGAAAGGGCCCTGTAGACATGTCAGATGCAGAGCTTTGAATTCCTTGAATGACATTACAAGAGTGGAGTTTTCCCTTCCCTCTGCTCTGCACCGCTGCAGAGCGCTGAGCCTGATCCTGTGGGATGGACCTGATGGGCATTGGGGGCTGCTCCTAAAGCCCCTGCATCAGTGAGGGACGGACGGACTGACAGAGCTGTCTGTCCTCCAGTCCCGCTGGTTGGGGCCGTGCGAGTAAGGCACAGCGGTCAAATGCTTCTCCCCATTTCCTTGTCCAAGGACCTCCCTTTGCTCTGGCCTCAGAGCTGGAGTTCGGCCCTTCCGAACCAGCTGATGTTAGAGAAGGAGACTTTGAATTTTGAACATGCAAGAAATTGCCTCTGTAGGCTTGAATGACTTACAGCGTATAAATGATGCCTGAATGTTCATGTACGTTTCAGTATGAAAATTTCAGAGTGGACGATAACTTCAACAAGTGCGGCAACATCGCACCAAAGACGAATTCAGCCTGGGGTGTTTCCTTGCACACCCACCACCGTCAATCCCTCTTTATTCCCCTGAAACCCACAAGTTCTCGTTGACTCGTGAGCCAGGGGGACCCCAGAAGAGAGGCAGGGAGCGGGAAATAACAAAGATGTGTCTGTCCATTGGAAAGGTAAATTGATCCCGAGGGTTAGCAAGTCACCAGTAAGCACAGCAGAGGGCTCGAGCCGAAGCGAGTCCCTGGTAGATGAGAAGATCAAGCCTGGAAGGCTGCTGGCAGTGAAACCAGCGGGACTGAAGTCTCTGGTGGTCCGGGACTAATTCTGACCCTGCCTGTGACAGGCGAGAGCAGTAGTGGGCACAGCGTGGCTGGGAAGGGAAGGTCGATGTGCTTGGCAGAATGTGCATTTTAATGGCTCATTTTCTTTCCTTTTTTATGTGATTTGATTGTGAATTATGTTCTCTGCATTTGTAATTAGAGGGTAGAGCAGATGGTGAGGCTTTTTCTGAAGTGATGTAGCCACTGAAATAACTCATGCTACTGGCTGACAGTTTGCGAGGAACGGGTGTGTTACGCCATGAAGATACCCTGGGAGCTGCTCTGACAGAGACCCCCTGTTTAAATAGTCCCAGACAGATCTTTAAATGACAGAAATCAGCATCGCCCCACTGCAACCCGCATCCAGGCTTATTCACACCCCCTAGAAAGCTCTTCTCCGGGGAGAAACTGCTTTGTCCTTACACCTAGAAATGCCTGCTGGTTGAGTTTGCAATCAGCTGTGCTGTATTTAATTAGGTGTGGTGTGCCACAGCGAGCCCACAACGTGCTAGCTGGGCTGCTTCGCCTGTGGGTTGGAACGGGACAGCTCTTCCCACCCTTGGGAGATGCCCTGCTCTGCTTTGTCTCCATATCCTGCACCGAGAAGCAGGATTTTTGTAATTCAAAACTTCCAGCGAAGTTACAAAGCCGGACTCAGAGAGACAAGCCTTGGGAAGCTGCAAGAGTTTCAGTGAAGGGTGAAATCACTTCGCCTCTCTCTGTGTCAACCAGACACTTCCATTCATCAGCTTCCCACTTGGTTAGTGATTTGCAGTGAAAATGTTGGACTAGAGTCTCAAAACAGTAGTGGATCCTAATTACGGTTTTGAAAAAGAGAGAAAAACCCTTCCTGGAAAGTTGCTGAAATATGTTTTAGGCTTTCATTCACGTCTTCTTTTACCAGACACAGGGTTTTGGTGATACGCCAGTGTGCAGAGCAGGGACCTGAGCTAATGGGTCTTTTTCTTGGACCTGTCCTTGAACAGGCCTTTTCCACTTCTAACTTCCGTACGTCTCCAATAAACCTTGGGCAGCTCTGGGATACTTTTGATATAGTATTTTACTG
>NW_009649062.1:1336006-1375832 GCF_000708025.1 Charadrius vociferus
TATTAAAGCGAGTGTCTGCTGCGCGTGCTGGGCAAAGTGCTGCGCACTGGGCTGAGGGAGGAGAAGGAGGAAGATGATGATGATGAGGAGGAAGAGTGTGACCTGATCTGTGTTGGCAGAAAGCAGAGGAGCAAGGCTTTCAGTGGAGGCTGAGGAAAACTCAGTTCTTACCTCTGCTGGCAGTTTGGTGCCCTGGGGGCTGTACCCGGCAGGGCTGAGTTTCCCGAGCGGAGGGCACATCACCCATCGGGCACGTCTGCTCTTGAGGGAAGTCAGTCCTGCACTGGTGATTTTGCCCCTGTTGAGAGTCTCCTTCATCTCATGGCTATGTAGGCACACCTAGAGCAGATCAAAGGGACAAGAGGAAACAAGATTGAAGTGTGACGTTGCCTTCCCTACATGACTGAACTCTTTCTGAAGTACGTACACTGTGATTTTTTGGCAAAGTGCAGACTGCATCGTGTTACGCTGAGGAAAAATGGTCGTGCGGGCACCTTCCCACCCTGCTTGCTCACCCAAAGGTGACTTTCACCTACGGGTATTTATCTTTTGGCACTTAGCTTAAGTTGGGCCTGGCCTGCAATTCATTCTAGTCGGTGCCAAGTAAGACTTGGAGGTTTAAATCTACAGGAAGGTGTCTCACAGCTGTGAGAAGGTCCTGCTCATGTTCTCCCCTGTTGGGGCCTGAGGCAATTGGGGATCAGAGGAACTGGCTGTGGGGGAGATGGCACAGAGCAGCCGGGGCCACGCTGCATTGGCGGGATGTCTGCTCTCCCAGCAACGTGATAGTGCTGGGCAAAACCGCCCTGCCCGTGGTTGTTAGGCACGTTTAGAAAATGAGGGAAAAGCTGGAAAATCCACAGGGCGGTGTTTTGGGTACAGCTGCCACCAGGTTTTCAGGTGCTCATTCCCAAGTCTGTGAGAGCCTGTGGGAGCTTTTCTGCCAACGTCAAACGAGCTTTGAACTGAACCTGGACAGCAGCGCAGGAAAAGCTGCCCTGGATACTCCCTGCCAAGGGCTAACGAATGGCTCCTCAGAAGTACTAAGAGCAGTGAAAAATGCTGCATCACCGTGACGTTACTGCACAGAACCTCCCGGGATGCTGACGGTCCCGCCGTGATGTTGCCTACCTGCGTTAGGCAATGCTGAAAGGGCAGCTCTGCTTGCTTGAAATGGGTACCTGTGGAGGACGGGCATCCCCATGCGTGGGTCTTAACAGGAACAAGTGGCTCCCTGCAAACGAGTAAGAAACAGCTCAAACCAGTGAAACTTGTGCGTATGTGCACAATAAGCTGTTTTGCCACCTTCCAGTCTCCCACCCCAGAAGGAGGAGATGGTTCCCACTCTCTCTCCCCGTGCAGTTAGACCTTCTGCTTTCCTTCAGAAGTCCCTGATGCAGCGTGAGTGTCTGGTTAACGAGGCTGAGGACACGCTGACGTTGGCATTCCTCTCCCAGGCTGGCTGGAGGACACTTGTTTATGACATTCAATTATGACAAAAGGAAGACACATACGGAGTTTATCCCAAGTCAGAACCTCCACGACTGCCTCTGTGCTGAAATATGTGTGGATGAACACTTCACAGCCATGGTTATTGCCGTCTGCCTCTTCCAATTTCTAGTAAAACTGATATGGGAAGGAGATACACTGTGTGAGAGTAAAAGTTCACCCCTGTGTGGGATGACACCAGGCAGTGCAACTTAAGGTGAGCTTCGACCTACTCCTACAGGAGGAGTAGTCCTCCTCCCTGAGGACTTTGGTCGCTCCACAGCGGCAGCAGAAGGCACCACACCGGTGCATCCTCCTGAGCCCCGGCTGTAACCCAGCACCTGCGCCTCACCCTTCAGGCTGTGCTGATGCAGCTTTTGTGTGTTTTGACACACAACCAACCACTAAAAGGGTCCTAAAATGAATCAAACCTACTTATGGGGGTGTGTGCCTGCTCTGGCAGGGCTCTGGTGGCTTCCAAAACACAAGAGGGGTGGGAGATTTTCAAAGGGAATTTCACTGGCCCTGATAGCTGCAGTCAGATGGATGAGCTGTCGTGTGGTAGCATCCTTCATCTTCTGTAGTGATGCGGTTACTTACCTGTGCTCTCCGGCTGGTACTTGTAAACGTTCACAGATTATTTTTTTTTACTGTTTAATACAGCAACACTGTAAGCTCTTCCATTTGCAAAACCTATCTAAAAAGAATTAAAGAAATATATTTACAAATGCACACACAGGCACACACATATCATTTAAGACAACAAATAACTAGGAAAGGTGAGACAGTAGTAATTCACTCTTGTTTTTTCCTCTGATGTTTTTAAATGCCTCAAGTTTTCCTCTTATGGTTTATGATGTTATCATGCTCCTGTCTAAACTACTACCTTAAAATACATTCTATGGGGTTATTTTCTCCATAAAACCCTGACAATAATAATTTCTCCTGTAAAACCTTCAGTTCCTACTTGCACTGTAATTTGGGATCTGCCAAGCCATCCACATCTATTTGATGGCCAGCAAATTGCAGGCTTGCAGGTGTCTGCTGTCCCCGCCGCCGACTCGTAGGTCACATTACGCCACTCTGATGACTAATTCCCTGAGCTGGCAGAGGTGGGCTCAGATCACCAGCAAGGATGAGACGACATCAAGAGGCACATTTAATGGATTGTTTCCTTTTAATATGGAGAGTGCTGTCCCAGGCCAGCTCGTGCTGCGCCTGAATGCGATGCTGGTGACCTTGAACATGGACTCGCTAAAGGCGGTGTGCTGGTACGCTTCCCGGCCGATCCGATTTACCCCTTTGTGTGTTTTTGCAGCATGCACTGCTGCGAGCTGTCGAGCTGGCGCTGCAGCGGCAGGTTGTCCCTGGCCAGGCAGGTCCTCGTCCTGCTCCATCTTCCAGACGCCGCTTGCAGGGATGTTGGTACCAGCAAGGGATTTCAGTGAGAGCTTCCCCAGCCTGGAGCCACGCTGGGTCCGCCTTTTGCACTGTGAAACAGAAACACACCAGTTAATGAGACGGTGCTTTTCTGGCAGCTGTTGCCTTCTGCTCATGCCCAGTATGAGCAGAATGCCCAGTATGAGTGAATGCCCAGTAACCGCCAAGCAGCAGCTCCTTCCCACCCTGGGCAGTGAGAAGATGGCCTTGGGGAGGAGGAGCAGGACCGTACCCCACGTGCTGCTCACAGCTGCAGAGATGTTACCTTTATCGCCCGGTGTGTTTTTGTTGAGCTGACAGTTCAATTTCTGGTTGCAGTCCTCCCTCTCTGCTCCAGCATCTCCCCTCAGTCACCTCCCATGTCTTGTAATTTGTGCTTAGCCAAACCAGAGGCTTCTTGGAGAAATATTTATCATCTGTTGTAACCTGGTGGTTTTGTCTTCCCTGGCTGCTGGGAAGCATTCACACGTGAACTCTGTCCTGGGTAGGGTTGAAGCAAAGGCTTTGCTTTCAGCTTACAGCTCTTGCTAACTCATTTATAGCAAGGAAAGAAAAACATGGGGTATTGCCAAACTATTGCTATTAGTAACATATTTGCTGCGCAGCCAATGAGGGGAAGACCTCAAAGATGAAAGCATGAACTTTTTTCCCTTGCTGCCCAGTTAGTTCTCAAATTTCTCTAAAACAAAGCTGACGCTGAACAGCAGAGGCACCCAATTTCTTTCTTCTCCCCCCTTTCCTTTATTACATATATAAAATACATATACTTTATATATATAATACAAGCTTTAAGACTAAGGCCAAAACTGCTGTCCTACTCTACTCACAGTTTATATTGCAAAGATTATGTTAAATTTTCATCCTAGACCAGCACAGAAGTGGTGGTAACAGAAAAAAAAAAAGATACAGTAGGGTGTTTTTTTGTTGTTTTTTTTTTATTTAGCATGGCAATAGCATTTGCATTTCATTTTTCTGCTATAAACATTTGTACTTGTCACTATTTAACAAGCACCTTAGCAATGAAAAATGGGAGTAAAAAAGAAATACAATGTGACCGTGTTGCAATTAGCCCATTATATGTATAATGATATAGCTCGAGGAGATCCCGACGCAGTCCTAGATTCAAAAACCAATTACAGCGACTGCATTATAAACTGCACCATCAGTACCTGCTGCCTTCGCACCCAGCAGCTGGGTGTAATTGGTGAGTCCTGGCTCTGAAAGAAAAATGCTGCGTTAATGGGGGGAAAGACGAGTAGAAACGTGCGCTCTCCTCCAGTCACACGGAGGCAGTGAGGGTTTATCCTATGGCAGATATTTTTCAAGAGTATTGTCATGACAACTGAGTCAAGGAATTCCATTTCCTGCGCTTGTTACAGGTGAGAATTGAATCATGGCATTCAATTTGCTGTTTAATTTTTGTCTGTGCTATGGATGTGCTCGATTTCATGCCCTACACATGATACAATTGCTGTAAACGCGAATTCTTGGCATCTTACTGTATCTTTTCAGGTTTTTTTTCCAAAAAACTTGGAGAGAGTCTGTTTTGTTTTGCCTTTTTTTTTTGTTTGTTTATTCTGTTTGTTTGGGTTTTTTTTCCCCTCCCACTGGATTTAGCAGCGTTACCGGGATGGCAAAGAGAACAACTGGAGAGTTCAGGCACTTTATTTTGGGAACTGTCACTGAGCTTTTAACGCACTGCCTTCCACCACCAGCTGCAAAAGGGCAGCACGCCTGACTCGCACGGGATTTCACACGACAACCTGAGCCGGCCCTGTCCGTCTGTCCCTCTGTCTGTCCGGGTGCAGCCAGAGCCGGGGCGCACTGGAAAGGGTTGGGTAGAGCACACGCTGCTTGGCTTGCCCCAAAAGAGAGAGAGAGAGTGTGTGTGTGTGTGTGTGTGTGTTGTAGAGCCGCCTCAGCACGCCGCTGATTTATGGCTCGTCCAGCTTGCAGGCGGAGCAGAGAAGCTGTGAAGGGTTTTTACAAACTGCTCAGGCACTGACTTGCTTATTGGCCGCATCTATTAATTGGGCTTAAAAACTCCAGCATGGCTTTATTTTATGTTTATTACATGCAAGAGGCAGAGGGAAGGTTTGAGGGGTGAGGCCATCACTCTCATTGCTGCAGCATCAGCAGCCCCGTGATGTACCCAACTGATGGCCATCACCATCAGCTCAGCACCATCCCACCCTCTCCCACTGCACCAGACCCTGGGTGGCATTGGCCGTGGAAAGGCAAATAACTACACACAGGGGTCATCACTTCTCTCATTCGCTAAGCCCGGAGGCCTGTCCCAGCACAGCTCTTGGCCAAGTGTGGGATGGGGGCTGCCGTGAAGGTGGATGCTGACAGCGGGGTGGATACTGCAGGAGTGGGTCACACTGCAAACGGGTGCAGCCCCTGGAAAGCTTATTAATTTCAACATAGAATCATAGAGTGGTTTGCATTGGCAAGGACCTCAAAGATCTTCTAGTTCCAGCCCCCTGCCCTGGGCAGGGACACCTCCCACCAGCCCAGGTTGCTCCAAGCCCCGTCCACCCTGGCCTTGAACACCTCCAGGGATGGGGCAGCCACAGCTTCTCTGGGCAACCTGGGCCAGTGCCTCCGCCACCCTCACTGTGAAAAAATCTGTCTCCCCTCTTTCAGTTTAAAACCATTACCCCTCGTCCTATCACTACACCCCCTGATCAACAGTCCTTCCCCAGCTCTCCTGTAGCCCTTTTAGGTACTGGAAGGCCACAATAAGGTCTCCCCGGAGCCTTCTCTTCTCCAGGCTGAACAGCCCCAACTGTCTCAGCCTGTCCCCATAGCAGAGGCGCTCCGGCCCTCGGATCACCTTTGCGGCTGCTTCTGGACCTGTTCCAACAGGTCCATGTCCTGTTATGCCCAACATCATGCTCATCTCAGATAGCGGGTGCAGCCAGAGGTGTCAGTGTCTGTCCAGGAGCCAGCGATAAGCACAGACTGTGCCTGCCATTTCAGAGGGGCTAAAGGGGTGCCACGGTGCCGGTAACGTACCCCCTGATCCCCCCAGCATGTACTCAGCCTTGCTAAAATGTGCAGGTGCTGCTACAGCCCAAAGCCAAACGGACCTCATGGTGGTCCCTGGAGGGGCTTTGCTGGCAGGTCACAGTGCTGTATCCCCAGAGCTGGACAGCACGATGTCCGAGCTGGCTTGGGAGGTGGGAAGGACAAAAAGACCTTCCATTTCTGCCAACACGCCCATGAGTCAGCACTAACGCTCTGTAGCATCATCCTCGCCCACAGGCAACCACCGTACTTGTCTCTTTTTAAAAAATGCTTGCTTATTTATTTATTTAAATTGTCTCTGAGGCTTCATTCTGAGTAGCTGACAGGGCAGAGGCAGCCTTCGCTTCCCTGCGAGCTTGCTGATGAGTGCTGGGGCTATTCTTGGCTCACCAGTGTCCAAGTGACCACGACAAACGCCGGAGCATCTGGAGTACCAGCTGCGCTGCCAGCTCTGCACCACTCCGCCACTGCTGCCTGGCAAGCCTGGGCTTTGCTGTGCAACAACAAAGGGTCATTTACAGAAATTGTGTTTGTTTCTAAAAACAAATCAGGTGGGGGCAGTAGTTTGTGTCAATCTACCCAAATTCGGAATTCAGGAACCAAGTGCAAGACATGCTTTTGCTTCGGTCACTGAGGAGACACCTCTTTAGAGCACTGCTCTGTGCTACTGCATCCCCGGTGTTGCCATCAGGATGAGGTTTTGCTCAGTTCCTTAAGCACCCCTGCCCAGTATGGCATGGGCTATAGTGCTGGTTAGAACACCAAAAGGTGATAGTGAGGTGCCATTTTATCCCTTTGGCTCGAGATACTTAATTTAGATGCAGTTGCCACTTAATTTGCTTGCCTTTTTTTTTTTTTTAATTGTTTGCTATGTACAGTGACCCCATCAACTGGCAAGAGTCCAGCTGATGAGATTTTTTTTCTTTTTTCTCTCTGTATGGAGTCTTAATGTAGCAGATAAAATCTATGGCTGCCGCCTCCCCTCCGCAGGCAGCCCGTGGCCGGGGCAGGCAGGGGCTGGGTGTTGGGGCAGGAAGGGGCTGAGTGTTGGGGCAGGCAGGGCTGGCATGATGCAGAGGGCAGCCGGGTGCTCTGCAGATCCCTGGGCGGGTCCACAATGCCTCATTCACTTTGCATTTGTAAATGAGAGTAACACCAGTGGATGCCAACATGACACAGCGGTGGGAGCATCAATCCTACCGCACAGTGAACCCCCCGGCAGCTCCAGAACAAAGCCATCAGTCACTGTGAGTAAAATAGTACTGAAGGCAAAACGATAAGGAAATAAGGCAAAAGAGAGCTCATGGCCAGGGAAGCGCTGCCTGTCTTCACTCAACCCATAAAGCCAGAGCCACGGCAGCAGCCTGGGGAAGCCGACGGCAGCACGGGTTGGAGCAGGACTAGGTGGCGATGTTATTTCATCCCCGGGCTAGCCTGGGTTTCTTTGCCATCATCGTGGTAGCTACAGCAACCGCCTCACATCCTATTATCTTTGGGAACAGCAGGACCTGCATATTAAAGTGGCATATTTATTTTTATTGGATTTGTACATTTAATTAGCTGCCTTTGTACAGGGGCCACATCCTTGACCTATTTGCGGCACCTCAATAAACAAGCTCAGTGCAGCGGTTCCCTGGGGAACCTGCCTCTTGCAGGCGCACAGTGTTGGCAGGTTCACCATTGCAGGGCTGTTTTGAGCTAAGAAAGATTTCTGGCCAATAACTTGGTCCTTTGCCAGCCGGTGCGAGCACCCAGCTGAACGCGGGCTGTGGAGCAGGCTCCGGCTGTGCACTTGGAGCCTGAGAGGCACCGGCTAATTCAGAAGAGCTGGCACACAAAAATGCACACCTCCTCCTGGCTGCATTGCTGCCAAAATTTCTGAATTCACAAGATGTGCGAGCAGAACTGGAGGAAAGTTATCAGCCCCATAATCCTGACCCAGGCAGTAGCAGACCATGCGTAGCCCTGGTGGGACTGGTGACAGTTGGGGTGGCCGCTGAGCACTGCCGGGCAACATCATTTGGTGCTGCAGTGTCCAGTAAGGCTTGTGGCTCGTATCAGACACAGCTGGGATACTCTACACTGTGATTAACTTCCATGTGGGCTCGTTAGTGGCTGGTTAGTTGCTTTGGAGCTGGGACTGTTTAGTTTGAGGAGGAGGAGGCTGAGGAGAGACCTCATCACTCTCTACAACTATTTGAAAGGACACTGTAGAGAGGTCGGTGCTGGTCTCTTCTCACAGGTAATGACAGAATAAGAGGGAATGGCTTCAAGCTCCAACAGGGAAGATTTAGACTGAACATTAGGAAAGAATTTTTCACAGAAAGAGTGGTTGGGCATTGCAATAGGCTGCCCAGGGAGGTGGTTGAGTCACCATCCCTGGATGTGTTTAAGAGCTGTTAAGACACACTTAAGATGTGGTGTTGGGGGATATGGTGTAGGGGAAAACTTTGTAGAGTAGGGTAGATGGTTGGACTCGATGATCCCAAGGGTCTCTTCCAACCTAGACAATTCTATGATTCTATGATTCTAAATGTCAAACCTGTATATTCTTATAGGTTAAATTCCAGTGTGAACCATAACCTTCACGTCCTGTACATCAGGAATAATAAGTTTCAGTTCTCATGCCCAGCTTAAAGATATTCCTCAACTTAATTAAAATGAATTATTTTTCCTAAAGATGAGCTATCTGCTAGAGGAAGGAGGAGGGAAGAGAGGCTTGTGTGGTACCAGTCTTCAGGTTTCTGGCAAAGGCTGTTTCCTGTCATGTGGCAGCTGAGGCTTATTTATGGAAAACAATGAAGTTTTGAATCAAACTCTTAAATCTTGAAATCATGCTTAAAAATGTCTAATGACATCTCTTTCATCTCCCTGCAGATAAAGGCAATGCTTGTTCTCGACAAAGCAGCCTTTTCTGCTCCCCGGAGCTGGGGAAGTTTGACTCTGAAGTTCAAGCAGGTGATGGAAGTGACATGGGCTTGTGATGGTGGGTGGCGTGTGCTGTGATACACACAGCAAAGAAACTGGGCAGCAATTTAACCTTCCTGTTTGGTGGTGGAGGGGTATGGAAGTGACTGGTCAGAAACGAGGTAAGCAGCTGGTCTGTTAGCAGTCAACCCAACATCCTCAATACCTGCACCCAGCATCTATGTGCAGGACGTGACCAGAAGACAGGGAGGGGAAAAGTGTGCAAGTTCCTAGGCAAAGCTCCACTGGCATGAAGGGTATTTTTAAAGGTTGAGTGACTGAGAGAGATTGAAAAAAACTATTTCCACAGAGTTGTTTGATGATCATTATGTGACAGCAACATGGCAGGTCTGGAAATCCTGGCACCAAGTGCAACTCCTTTCCAAGATCCTGATGAACAGATGCTGTGACTTCCCAGCGAAGTGGGAAACTGTCAGTGTCCTGTGGCATCTTGATGGCCAGCACTCTAATAACCTCTTTAATTGCTGCCTCAGCAGCAGCCAGCACTGACTCATGGGTTGGATGCTTCAGAGCCCATTTGGACTGCAGTCATTGCAAGCCTTTTCCAGCAATGCACATGTGAGCAAGGGTGAGACCCGCTGGATTTGCTCCTTCCACTCCGGGGGTTTGCTGTGGAGACACAACCAATGTGCCTGCAATCCTGGTGGGGCAAACCAACCGGGAAATTAGCTCAAGGATCACATGGAAGATACTGAGCTCTCCCCGCTGCTCCACGCTCACGTACTGATGCATTAAGGCTTATGCTTTAGGAAGGAGGCAGCGTCCCAGCTGTTCACCAGATGTATTGAAGCTCTCAAGAATTTGTTTGCACTGAGCACAATTGCTCCAGCCTGCAGAGGGATCAGGACCTTTGTATGTCTGCAGGTACTGACAGCGCTCAGCACTTTATCACATAAGGCCTTGGAAAGGCAAGGAAAAATGAGACAGAAAATGGTTTTCATAGCTTGGGAAAAATTATTGGATTACTTAAAGGGTACAGCATAAGCCCTAGACACAACCCACAGGTGCAACAGACACAGAAACAGCAGCCTGAGAACGTGGGTTTGTTGTCTGAAGTGATTGAGAGATGCTGCCCTGGGAGCACATTTGATCCAGTTGCCTTAAGCCAAACAGCCCTGTAGGCACCACGGCATCCTTAGTTTTGGAGAAGACTTGTTGAGACTAATGTATATAGCCGGATTAAGGGTAAATCCAAACAGGTGACAGAAGCATAGTGCATTAGCTCTTGCACTTGGTAGCATGTACTTTGAGGTGTGCTTCATTCATCCCACCGTAGCTGGTGTAAATAACCTCAAGCTTCTTTCCAGGCTTGTCGCAGTTTAACCCCAGCCAGCCACCAGAACCACACAGCCGCTCACTTGCTCCCGCTCAGTTGGGATGGGGTAGAGAATCAGAAAAATAAAAGTGAGAAAAAACTCATGGGCTGAGATAAAAACAGTTTAATAGGTAGATCAAAAGCTGTGCATGCAAGCAAAGCAAAACAAGGAATTCATTCACTGCTTCCCATGGGCAGGCGGGAGTTCAGCCATCTCCAGGAAAGCAGGGCTCCATCATGCGTAACGGTGACTTGGGAAGACGAATGCCGTCACTTCCTTCTTCTCTTCCAGCTTTATACACTGAGCGTGATGTGATATGGCATAGAACATCCCTTGGGTCAGCTCGGGTCAGCTGTCCTGGCTGTGTCCCCTCCCATCTTTTTGCACACTCCCAGCCTGCTTGGTGATGGGATGGTGAGAGAAACAGAAAAGACCTTGACTGCTTAGCAACAATCAAAACTATGTGTTTTGCCAAAACTACTCTCATTCCAAATCAAAAACGTAGCCCCACACCAGCTGCTAGCAAGAAAGTTACCTTCTTCCCAGCTGAAAGCGTGACAAGGCTGTAGCTCACCTTCGGGAACATCCCCCCAGGAACACCGGAATTACTGCAGCTCCTCTCTCCATGAAATGTGTCCATGCTCTCAGTCTGACACGATGGTCAGTTTTTCTTTTTTTAAAACTTATCTTTCTTCTTTGTTTTTAAAATAAAAATTAACTTGCTGTTCATCTTTTATTTCCTTTCCATGCTCTGAGCAGTGACTAATTGGAGATGCATCACACTGGAGAAATTACAACAATATAATATTTCTACAGTTAAATCTGCATAAATATAATATCTTTGAAAAATAACAAGCTGCTCTAAGGGAAATTAATTATCCCATTGGGACAGTCATTATTCTGAAACAAAAGCTCCCCGTTTTCTTTGCCTGCTTTCATTTTGAGCATTTCTTTCATTTTAAGTACTGGCCACACATCCCAGCTCTTTTCTCTGTGGCTGGAACATAAATAATCATATGTTTAAAGCAGTGTAAAGTCTGTCTTGGAACCTTTTACAGATATCATGAGAATAGTAAGCAACTTTGAAATTAAGTCAAAGTGCATTTTGCAAATCAGTTTTGGTGGCTGTATATCATTACTGTTCATCAAGCCAGGTCAGCCCATCAAGTCTCATTTTCCTTGGTTATTTTTTCATGAGTTGCTGCTGCTTCTTTGAGGAACGTGACTCCGTTTATCATAATAAGCATTTATTATCTGGGCTATCATCATATTCTCTACCCAGGCTCAAGCCATTGTATTTAAGATGAGATTTCTTTTTGCGAAAGGGGACGGCACTGCTGTACATGGTGTAGTCCAGTATTTAACCTGTGCACACGAGCCTCGGAAGCCAGGATCTGGTGCGACTAGCAAGAGGCTTTGAATACCGCAATGCATAACATCTGTGGCGTAAGTCATAAGCTAACTTCTACAGTTGTATGAAGGTACCAAGGGAGGCTGGCTTGGTAGAAGGAAAGTCAGTATGTGAGCAGCATGTGTTGCACACAGTGGTCTCCCACACAGCTGGGTGAGGGCTTCACAGCCCTGAATCCAGCCCGCGCTCCTATAAGCCAAATATTTTACAGGATACAGACTGACTCGCATCAACCACTTGAGGCTTTTGCCATCTTAGTATCCAGTGGGAAGCCAGCCTCAAGCCGAGCTAACTCCATGGCAACTGGCCTAAAGAGTCCCAATTTTTCAAGGCGTTGAAAAGCTGCAGTGTCGTATTTGCACTTGCCTGGGCAAGTTGGGAGGCATTTCTGCTTCAGCAGCAGCAACTCCGGGACACCAAACTTAGTGCCATTCTGCATCCCTGGCCAGGACCACAGTACTGTATTTTAAAGAAGGGCAAGGGCTTCTGTGCATCTGCCATCTCTCAGCCAGATCTCTTTTTTTTTTCCTTCTTTTTTTTTTTTTTTATCTTTTGGTCATTACTTGACATCAGCATGAGGTGACCTGCTGGCTTTGTATCATAAGAGCGAACACCGAGTCCCTGGGCTCAGCAGTCAGCTGTGCCGCTGTACGGTGGGGAGAGCATCACAGTCCTTCAACAGCCTTTCCCTGCCGCCTAACAGCTCTCTAGGTGACCCTGTGAGTTACAGGCATCACTTATACTGCTTTTGCTTTAGTGCACTGATGTCGAGCTGCTGTTATTTTTAGAAACACACTTTCATTTTACAGATCACAAACTTCGGGTGGGATTTTTCTGTATTTTTCTACAATACACTAGGGAAAATTAAAAAAGGCTTCGTCATTATGCAGGTAAGTTTCCAGCAGTACAAATGTGGAGACTCAGAGAAACCCCCTCTCACCAAAACCTATTATCAAGTCTCACGTGCAGTTGTAAGAGCTTTTGTAGTCAAGGTGAGTTACAAGGATTCTTGCTGAATCCCTGACAGATACAAATACTTTGTTATCCTTGGCTTTTCTGCGGAACCTAATCAAAGATATTGTTTATTAAAATCCTATTGTCTCTGCAGTGGAGAACAAGGACAAGCTTCTCCATAGTGATTTAATACTTCCGACAGTTCAGTGTAAAGATTTATTATGGCCAGCTGAAAGTGCAAACACGCAATGCCCAAGTCATTACTTTTAATTTACCACTTCTTTAAAAAAAGTGTATACACAAGGCTAAAACCTTCTTTACAGTTCAGTGTGATCTCTTCTCAGCCAGGAGAACAAAACAAAGAATAAACCCTCGCCCTTCCCTTCCAACAGAGGAAGGACATTAAGATTTAGCCTTGCGTTTAAAGGAAGACTGCCATGCTCCTGCAACATAAGACTAGAAATTGGTCTAAAAAAAAAAAATTATTCAGACTTAATGGTTTAAATTACCAGTTTAAATTATGCAGTTATATCTTTGGTCCTCTCTGAGAGGCTCTGTCAGAGGGGAAAAGACAGGTCTGCTTCATACAGAGGGGCTCAGCCCTGCAGGGTGCACAGACAGCTCCGAACCTCTGCGCCACACCTGGGTTACAGCAAGAGCCCTCCGCGCCGGGTCCCATCAGCTGAACTAATTAAAAGCATGATATACCTTCTTTTTTTCAAGTGACGAGCTTTTCTTTGTGAATCAATTTTATTAAGGTTTCAGGGACTGTATTGTAATAAATAAAGCACAAAGATAAACGAGGGAGCACAATTAATAAATGCAACAATTCAGCTCCCTGAGCTTTTAAACTGCTTATCTAATCGCATGAAATCTTTATTCACAGTGTTGAAACTCTTACTTTACAACAGTTGTAAGTCAATTAGGAAAATGGCTCTAATGGTTTAAAGAAGGTAAAGGTAATGTGTGCTTTTCCAGACTATACGTGCTCGGGTGAACAGAGCTCTGTCTTAGCAGGTCTGCTAAGCACCAACGTCCAAATCTCAAAGACGACCCACAGAGGAAAGCTGCTGCCTTCCTTCTCTGGGGACAGGTGATCCCAAATCTCGAAGACTGACGGGAGCCAAGAGCACCATCACCACCTTCCATGGCTACTTTTTCTCCAGCCTGTTAAAATCCCACCAGTCAGACACTTAAACCAAAAACTTATATTCTTAATTATCTCACAAGTCCGGGTTATAACAGCTTCTTGCTATGCGAAAGGAGTTTTCTCGCTCTTTGGTATTCTGATATTTCTAACCAGTGTTTCTAGCTACTTTCTTCCTCACTGCTAAACCCACAAAATTTACAATTTTGAAAAAAAAAAAAAGTAACCACATAATCAAACATGTCTTGGGTAGGTTAGGTCACACGCTCCTCTGAGGTGCAGAGGCGGGACAGTGGTTGCGTGACCTGAGAGCCAAGGCCAGCCTGGCAGCAGCGGCACAGCCATCCCGGCTCCGGCTGCGCCGCCCCATTCCTGTCTTGACTTCCAGTACCAAGTTCCCTCGCTTTGCTATCATTTAATTTGCACGTAACTCTTACAGTGAGATACTTCTAGCTTAGATTTCGTGTGCATGCCAATTGGTTTTAACACAATGTTTCCCCAACTAATTTTCACTGGCAAGCTGTATAGGGCTGCCTTCTGCTTCCTTCATTTCCAGCTGCTAACCCCCCACTCCAGGCCTCCTGCAGTAAGCCATAAAAATGAGAGCAATAACCCCAAAGCCCATATTTTCTCTGTCTTCCTGCTGCTTCTTTTTTCATTTAACAACTGCCACGTGTCCCTCAGGACATGTGCGTTAATTTGCCCCAGACTTTCTGCACCCAGAGAGGCCACATCTTGTTGCGTATGGTAGCAGGGAAAAACAAAGACAGGTCTAAATTTTTGTGGTGGCCCATGACACCTATGCAAGATAGGCTCTCAGAGGGACTTCATTAAAAAAAAAAGTGCAAGTGCAGCAAATAACACCCTTACTAACCCGAGGTGGATCGCTCCTACCACGAAGGCGAAGAGTGGAGCCACACGGTGGCTGAGCTGTCACCGACAGCTGATGAGCGATGCTCTGACTGGTCTAAGAGGTTGTGTCTCCCTCCATCCTTCTCAAGGCTGAAATTTTACTTGAAAAGGTAGAAGGAAAAAAAGTTGTTGTCTTTGATTATGTTTTATCTTCTTGTCTGGAAAAGTTGCTTTGAAAGCAGCCTCATCTATGGACACCTTTCTCCTGTAATTCTGCTGTGACCTTTTCACCATCCTCCCAGAAGTAACTCTGAAGAAAAAGAAAAAAAAACCCAACACCAAATAAAAAGTTATAAACAGATATTTTCTTTCTTCTACCTTGAGACGGCATTACTTTCCCCCCTGCAAAAGCATGTGCCTGCTTTACAGGCTTCAAATCTGACTGCAGAAGCAGAACGAAATGGTCAAAGCAGTTGGCAGCAGACAGCTTTGGACAGAGCATCAGGGAGGTACAGTCTCAAACCAGTTTGCATTTGTGAGAAATAAGTTTTTTACCTGTGGAAAAGGTCACACTTGAATTTTTATTTGGAGTTAATACTTCCCTGGAGAAGTGATAGATATCTGTTGAGACAGGAATGGAAGGGAGAATCTGAATATGAAAAGGCAAAATGAAAAAAACCACTGCAACCCTGCAAATAAAGTGGAAGGTTTGGACAAATATGAGTGCATTAAAATCTTCAGTACTGATGAAATTTTGAACACAAGCTTACAGGAGATCTAAGGACACTTTCCAGGTGTTATTGCACTATATACTGTTCTTTTTGGCCAGATCTGGAAACTTTGAAATACCTTGGAAAAGGAAAGCTTTTGAACAGTATTTCATTCTCCTGAAAAAATGAAAAAGCTGTGTAATAAAAGCTTCATAAGATCACCTGCTTTTATAACAACACTTTTTTCTCACAGGCTGTATTTTCATATGCCATGTAAAAGCCTTCCAGTTCTGAGGTTTTCTCTGAACCCTTGGCTGCTTTTTTTTTTGAGCTGAATCTCAGGGCCTGTTTCCATCTAAGTGCAGATGAAGGACTTCCCTGGCTGCATTTCAGAGGACCCCGCCGCGTGCCAGCAGTTGGGAAGGAGCATCCCACCCAAACCAGCTCATTACACATGTCCCAACAGAGGCCACCATAGCACACACAAGTCAGTTCAGCCACCGTCTCCTCCATTAACAAAGACATTGTCACAAAACCCACTGAGCCATGAAATGCAGTGAAACCACCACCTTGCGAGAGACCTTACATTTGGTATTTTTTGTGCTTTTAGCCTTTTAACATGTTTCCTCAGCTAAGCTGCATGCCACTGAGTTTAAAATAGTGCCGTGGCTGCAGCTCGGTGAGTGACACCGAAGCAACTGACAGCGCTGCTGCTGCCTAACTACAAAGTTCAGATTAGGGTGGTGGTTTCTTCTTTCCCTCCTCCCTCCAGATTTTGAGCCCATTCTGGAGGTCATTGAAAAGACAGTGAAGTTGGCAGAAACGCAAACCTGACCCCAATTACCACATTTTCTAAAAGTTCACTATCCCAAATCTGTATGATGCCTCTAAGCCAGACTCCAAGCTCTGGTGATGACACAGTCACTGATACAGATAATTTGGCTCCTAAATGTTTTCTTTGTGCTTTGAAAAAACATCTTTGAGCAGTTTCTTAAATGTCATTCCCTGTAGTACACAGAGCAGGCAATAAACAATAAAATTATTCACCTTGAAGAAACCATCTGCTGTCTTTAAGGACATCACCAGGTTTTTTTTATTGCTTTGAATGGTCCTCTGGGATGCTGTAAGTGTCATTAAAACACTGTGTTTCCCATCGTCTGCGTGCCAGAATCATTTTGCTTTAGAAACAAAAATGATGATGGGAAAAATAAGCAGAAATTTCATTCTCTATTAGTTTCTGTATTTCATTTATTTTGTAAAGGTCTTATATAATGCTTGATATTTAGAATTATTCTTTGAAGGGTGCACCAGAGTGATTTAGCCCTTGGACGTGCGATGCTCCGGGAGCAGCAGTCTGACCTGCTTGCAGGCTCTGCTGCACCTTGATGATCACTCTCTGCCATCTCAGCCTCTCGCTCCGCATGCTATTGCTCCGCGCCGAGAGAGCTGACCCGTGCGACGTGCTCTGCAGAGAAGACTGTGATGCTGAACTCCAGCAAAGCAAGGTTACACTTAACCGAGGGACATCTGTCTCCATTTTTTTCCTGTTTTTCTCATCTACTCAATCATGGACGGAAAGGACGTTGCCATTTTCAATGAAAGTTCAACTCCCTTCCTCCTACCCCTCCTCCTGTGCCTGCAATATATATGCTGCCTGCTTTTCTCTGCTCTGTTCCTTTGTAACGATGACGTGCCCGTCAATGGCGGTATGTTCCTGTGCATGGGGAGATCCATCATGGCCTACAGAGGACTTGTCTCTTGCTCCCCAGGACATCAGTGCTGCGCTCCTCAGGAAAAGGCAGGCAGAGCTGTTCCCACTCCTCTCTGCTACACCCAAATAATCATTGGCTTCTTCCCTGCCTGCCCCTGCTCCCCTCATGGCCTTCCTTGAGTCTTTTAATGAGTGTAAAACAAAAAGTCCCCTAAAAACTCCATCCCCACTTCATTGGAAGAACCTGAGGCTCAAGACAAAATTACAGAAAATATTGCAGGAACGTCCATCTCAGACCTAGCTCTCCCTGTCCCAGACATCAGTTTATGGGTGATGAAAGCCACGTGCATCTGCCCCAAAAACTCAGCTGCAGCAGAAACCCCTCCCAGCATGGTCCTTGGCACGGGCAGGCTCCAAATGTGGAGGTATGGCTGGGCTGAGGGAGGGAGCCGAATAAAAGGTCAAAGAGGCTGTTTTAGTAAAAGAATAAAGATTGAGAGCTGCATTCAGAATAGGCTGTGGAAAGTAATGGATTTTAAAAATAAAGTTCTATTGTTTAAAATGCTGTATTGTTTGGGACACAGCTTCCTCCCAATGAAAGCCTGCAAGAGCAGATCATCGATGCAATAGTCTGTGCCTTGCAGGGTTCAACCTTAGTGTGAAGGTTGTGAGGTTTATTTCTGGAGGTTAAATTTAGTATAAAAACTTTCCAAAACCTAGCTTAATGTAATGAAAAAGCAATCAAACATTAAGAAAGAGCCATTCGCATCAGAGACAACCCACCAGTATTAATCTAGCTAATACCAAAGGCTGAGGTCTGTCAGCCTTAAAAAATAAAATTAATTCTATTTTAGCTCTACAGCCTTTAATTGTTCCTTTCACCAATCAACGAGTTATAGAAATATAAAGAAAAATTTCAAGCTAACCCAAAACCTCTTTGGAAATGAAATGAAATAAAAGCACAATAAAGCAGCTCAAGATTCTTGTGACATCAGTCTTGCTGTTGTGGTTTCTGATGTCAGAGCAACCTTTGATAGGATTATTTCTCCATGCCTCACAATCCATTCATTATTGTACCCATATTGTAGATTTCATGTTACAGTCAACAATAAAAAATACCCTTGGCAACCTCCATTACATCCTGCAGTTAATTTGCGTTCTTGCAAAGTGCTTATATTTACTATGAGTGATAATCATACATATGCATGAGACCTTAAGTGAGGGAGAATGCGCTTAGGAGCTAATACAGCGGGAGGTTTGCCTAGAAGAGATGTCAAAATCAGTTCACTTTTGTTATATACGAGTAATTTAATTTCCTCTACAGTGTTATTAGGGCAAGAATGAAGTAACATTCTTTGGCATAATTAAAGCAAATCCTGGCAAGACGAGGGGATAACAAAGTCTTCCCATCTTGTCATGTCAAATTCTTACCTACTATTCAGTGCACACAGATGCATTCTTGGTGTTGAATTAAATTACCCAGTTGAGTTTATTAACTTGTTATGTCCCATGACCTTCAGCATATTTACTGTTGGATCTTTAAACTTCTGTCTTTCTTTAATTTACTCCTTCACAACTGACCTCATTTTTGTGTCAGACCAGATATACCGGTGGCATTCAATCCTTTCTCAGTTCTCAATTTTCATCAGCAGCTCCTCTCATTAAACTCTGAAACATGCTCTCCATTTCCAAAGCTCCCTGGCAGATTATAAACCAAACAGCCAAGGAGTCCTGGGACTGGGAAGGAGATGTGGGAGGCCAGCTCTTTCCTTTCCCCACACTCCCTGATGTAGCAGAAAATGATGCTCGAAGGCATCACGGGTTGCAGCCCCACAGGATACAAGCCTGGCAGCCAAGGAGACCAAAACCACTGAGAGCAGCTTCTGCGAGCTGTGGAACAACCCTGCTGCTGGTCCCTCTCAGGGGGAGGTTACTTAGATCAAATTTAACTGATTTAAAGCTATAAATCCTCCAAAGGAGCAACTGGAGCTTTTTCAACATTACATGCTAATCACAGGAAAATCGGTTATTTGTAGGTTAGCCAGGCCATGATGGGCAAGCCACTTGGTACTTCTTTGTTACTTCCAACCCTGCAGCCTCTGCAGTGAAACTCAGAACAAAACTCTTGTTGACTCGGGATCTTTGTCATCTTGTAAAAGAGCCTGAGTTTCCCAGCTCTGTTGTGCAGGTACTGACAGATGCCCACCCAGCAGGGTTCTTGGTGAGCAAGCCCTTGTAAACCGCACGGGTCCAAGTTCACTTGGCAGCAACACACAATAATTTACAGCTCTGAATTTACCATATTTGGCCCAAATAGGAACTGGAGTTGACCAATGATCAGCTCATGGCTGAATCCAGAAAAGGAAATTTTGTATACGAACAATTCATTCTGGGCACAAGGGACAGACGAGTGCTCATGTTCACCACTCTTGCTTGCTCTCTAAGCAAACCCCTTGGTAGGAGAGGGTGCGAGTTCCCATGCTGCGTGACTATGTGCTCCCCAGATTTCAAGCCAGGAAGAAATGAAGGAAAAAACAGCACTGAGGAAAACGAGAGATTCTCCATCTCCCAATGCCCTCCTGAAATCTCCTTTAGCTTCTTTATAGTGGGAGAGCAGCATAGGTAGGGAACAAAATTTCTCCCTTGCTCTCTAGCTCAAGGAACACTGCTGTTCTCTACCTGCCTCTGGGTCAGTCCAAAGGGATGGATGTACATGTCCAGACAGACAATCTGATGCAAGAACTGCCTTTGATATTTATTTGGTACTTCCTAAACTCTAGGAAAGTACTGCTGAGTGTGATCCAGCATGGCAAAGGCACATCTAGCTCTTGCTACCCCTGCCTGAGACTCAGCTGTGCTCTTCTGTTACTGCCATCCCTCTCACCTCATCTGTAAAATAGGAATAAATGCTATTTATATACCTGTGTAAAGCATTTGAGAGCATCGTAGGGAAGGTACTTTGCATGTGGATATATTATTAGGTCTATTCACACAAAGAAAAGTAAAATGACAACACATCAGCAAATTGCAACAACTCATTTTAGCACTGTTTAGCCTGGGAAGGTCATTACGCCCAGTTGCTCCAGAGAGAGAAAGCTTCAATGCTCTGTGCAGAGCATGCCTGAAGGAAGAATACTCCATACATGAGGCTCAGGGAAGCCTCAGCTTACGAATCAGCTTATCTTGGCCATGCACAAGTTAGCCTTTTTTTCACATGGTATTTAAACACTCTTCAACTTGTGGATTCCTGAATATGTGAGATAAAAACAAGTCATTGTAGGATGAACCTCAGCTCCCTAAAGCTGCCGAATGGGAATGGAATGGATAGAAGCAAAAAGGAGGGGATATTTCCCAGGTGTATCAGGTGGAGCCACAGATTTCTTGCAGGTGCTGGATGTCTCATTTATCATATTCTTCCATTCTTGACTTGTTTTTAATTGTTCTCTTGAAATGTTACTCCTACATATCTGAATTGTGTGGCTGTTTAATTTAGAAATGTGGTAAATAACAGTCATTTCTAGAAGAAAGTAATAAATAAATAGCAGCAAAAAATAAAATAAAACTTAATATCAGCAAGTGAAGCGAGTTTTGTTAAAATTTCTTACGGTGATAAATCAATGACAAAGTCCTCCATATCCAAAGAAGGTAAGTCATGAAAATTAGTAGTAGCCTGTTACCCTTTCTCGGGCTTAATGGATGCTAGACCTTCAGCAATGACACATTATCCAGGTGTTTGGGATCATTCAATCCTTTAGCTTTTCAGCAGAGACTGTCTGCTGACTCCCCTCTGCCAAGCACAGCAAAAGGTACCACTTACCTACGGGATACCAAACCAAGCCAGGAAGCTTATTCCACATTTACCAAAGGACAGTCATGAGATGCTTGGAGCCACCTGGGTCCATCAATAACACCTCAGTTTGAAACATACTACTTGGCAAGTTAAAAAAAAAAAAAAAGGAAAAAAAGACAAATTCTACCCACTCTGCTGTGCCCTCCATCATTGCCAGCACTGCTGTGTCCTTACCGTGCTCCACACATCCAAACTCAAACACAGCTCCATCAAAATGAAGGCCATATGTTTACAGCACACCCAGATCTTCTTGGTGGACTTAATCAAGAGGGAGAAAACACTGCACTGTGCTTTTATTACTTGCATATAAGTTGGTGCAGTGATTCTGGGATTTTTAAGGCTAGAAGAAAATATAATCGTCTAATGTGCCCTCCTGAATCACATGAGGTCACCCACAGGTGATATCACAGGTGCTGTCTGGTGTTGGAGGAACGCAGCAAAGGCATTAATCTGTGATTTTACCCTGTTGTAGACCACTGCTAGTGAAACTGAAATGGGAACTCTTGAACTCTCTCTCTGCCAGATACGGGATAGAAAATTGCTTTCTGGCTGGTCTAGGCAAAGCTGCATTAAGCTAAGCTGTAGATGAAATTATTGTTATATTCATTGCAAGGGCTGCTATGACAACAGATGAATGCTGCAGGTAATTTGATTACATTTCTGTCAGCCCCTGTGCCTTTCAGAAGACAATGGAGAAGCCAACAGTATTTTCTTTTAATCTTGCAGGTGGCACAGAAAATGTCAAATTCTCCTCCAGAGGGCCTAATGAGAGCATTTCACTTGAGTCATGAAGCATTATTTAAGTATCTTGAAGGATCACTCTTGTATTTTTCCCAGCATCTCCGATTCTGTGCATGTTCCCCCATCATCTCAGGAATTGTGTTGCACAGCGGCACTTTCCAACCCTCTTGGTGCTCGCAGGCAGTACACAAACCTATAGGCTGAGTCCTGACAAAAGCTGCCTCCACCTCCTGCCCGCTGCACCGGGAGAGAAGGAGATAAGAAACATGTGAAAGTCGAGTTGTTCGTCTAGCAGGCGAGAACTGCAGTGTCCCCCTTCTGCACTTGTCTGTCTTGGCTCAGGTGTGGTTTGGAAACCAGCGCTCACTTGATAATGGTAATGGGAAAAAGCATTGGGGGATGGAGGAGAGAAAAGTTCCTTTTTCCCCGCGATCATCAACTGTGCAGAAGGCAGAGAAAAACAACTGCTTTAAGGACAAAGTATTGACTGGTATAACAGAGAGAAGTTAATAGATATTGACTCCCACTTGCTTTAAGTAGGTCACACAGTGCAAGAACATGTTGCACATCCTTCTCTGAGGCACGGGAATATGCAATTCTTGCTACAATGAGCAAAATTTTAAATGTTTTTATATACGTGTCCTTCCCTCATACTGAGGGAAAGTATTTTCCAATGCAAAAGTTCTTACTTCTGTGCAGCTGGATGAAAGCTTGTACTGATGGACAGCACTGACTTTGGTGGGCACTGTAAGAGCTCAGCATGACTTGAGAAGTGATCTGTGCCTCACCAAAGCTGGACCCAAGATCATTCAAATAATCTTATAATTTACATTAATTAAAGCAGGAACATCACAATTATCTATTGTTTATCTGAGGAAACTGTCTGAGGAGCAAACCTTCTATACCAGGGTATAAATTCAGTTGCCATGTAATTAAGTCATAGTTACATAAGCACCGAACAAATGTGCAACAAGATTCAGATAATACATTAAGGCGATAAGAAATACCCAGGCATTTAGCTGCCATTGAGGAAATTAGCCACACCAAATTAGATATCAATGAGCACATTTACTACCGTGTCAGTTATTATTCTGAGTATAAATTGAAACTTAATCAATTATTTCTACAGAGTTCTAACATAAACTCATATTAGGAATTAAAAAAAACCACCACGGTTATTTTATAATGTTAGGTCTGCTATGTGTTTTATGACACTGACAAAGAAGATATGATGTCACTGCCCTCTCCCCGCTACCTCCCTAGGCTGAAGAGAGAAAGGTGGAATAACAACAAAGACATAGGGTAAGGTCAGCAGCAAAGACAGTTGACAAAGCACTGAAGGGAAGTCTTGGGAGACCTAGATGCTTTTTCTCTTCTCCTGAATAGCTTTGTGCCTTGATTTCTTCTTTGGTATGTGAAGGTTATGATAATTCCATTGTGAGAAGCTTTGAAATGTCTCTGATGAAAAGCTCCACCAAATGACAAGTTATTACTCATGTTCATCCATCAGATTTGGTGGAGCGCTATGCAGCCAGCAAGGGGGCTTTGTAACACAGATCTCCGACCAGCTGCAAAAGAAACATCCCCAGATATTCTGCCTGAACAAAAGAAGCAAGTTCTGATCACCAGATCAAGATCAAACTGCAGAAGACAGTTAAATGTGTGAACGCCTAAAGCATCCAGTCAGCATGGGAGACACTGATGGTTCACAAATTCAAATTCATGCTGGATTCCTCTCAAAGGAGTAACAAAATATCGGGTGATCTGGTGAACAGACAAAGAAAGGTTGAAAGTAATTTATGAACTCAATAAAGGAGACACATCTGAGCTAATATCTAACAAAACTCATAAGGTGAGAAGCAAAGCATGAAGAACAAGGAGTTATCGCACCTTTTACATATACCATTCCCAGAGCTCCAAGAGGGAAGAAAAAATGGGATGGTGGAGCCCCCAGTTTAGGAGACAAAGGAACTATGCTGTTTTCTAAAAGGCAGCATTAACCGAGGATAAATTAATGTGTATATAAACATATAGACAGATGTATATCTACACCTAGAAGGAGAAAGAGAAGATAGGCATGCGATAAATCTGTGAGAACGATGCAAGTTTTGGATGAAGGCACTGGAAGTTATGCAGGTTGTTCCAAGTGAATTTCAATAAAAACTTGCATGTCCACCACATCGTCCCTCTATTCTGAATACTTAAGAAGTAAATCGGGGTTCAATGGCACTATTTTTCATATCTCTCCACTGATAGAGCCAAATTCTCTTGGCAAGACAAATGAAAATGCACAGACCTAGCAAAGGAAAAGATATAATTAATGCATTTAGGAGCTGCTAAAATTGACCTAAAATAGCTTTATTTTATGTTTGCTATTTGAGACCTTAACAACCTTGGACTTTCAGAAGCTGCAGCGAGTTCTCTACATCTCACTGAAAGGCTCGGCTTTGTTCTCAGTGGTATTCAATTCCAATTCATCCTCTGATGAAATAAAATGGTTTCGCTCTATTGTCAGCAGATCTATGATTGGCATAAGCTCTTCCCATTGTTATAGATAACGAGGTTGATTGTACTTCTGACTCCAACTATGTCTTTAAATCTCCATTCTCTGCTAGCTACCTTGCCTGCCTGGCTCAGGCCTTGAGCTATCAGCTCTCTCCATGGGGAACCACAACATTCTGCCACTTGCAGCCATGCACAGGCTGAAAGTCCTTGTAGATCAACCATGACCACGTCAGGGTCTGACCAGCCTCTTGTGATCTCCCCCCACCTCAAGAAACAGCAGCAATGGTTACAAGAAAGCCACATATCAGGTATTAGAGCAAAATCAACTCAGGGACTGCTGTTCTGGGGCTGTGGGAAGTCTTCACCTGTCTTGGACGGGCATGGTAAATGTCTTTCTGTATGACTCTACACTTCCACAAAAGCTTCTGATCCCTGACCCCCTACCGCAGAGCATTTTTCCCTCTTCAGAATTAAAGATCCCCACAGTAGCAGATGTGGCAAAAAAGGATTTGTAAGTGGTGTTAGAAAGGCTACAAGAGCCGTCAAGGTAACAGGTTACCCCATTATCTTTCAAGGGCCTACCCAAACCTGTTCCCCAAGGTCTGCCTGGAGGCTTTCCTTGTTACCTTCCTCTCAAAATATTTAAGGGAGAATTTCCTGCAAATTCTAGTAGTTGCCCTTGTTATTCAGTATCTCCCTCCCTCCTGAGGCAATGAGAGGACTTTCTTAAGGGACGTGCTTCAGTATCAGTAAATTGGTTTCTGTGTGTGTTTCAGTCCTTTACAATTAAACACAAGCATCTAAAAAACCTAGATTTTTCCATATGCGTTTTTCCCCAAACACGGTACGCTCCATTGCCCGATGAATGTCTCCTAGCATCCCTGCAAGATCAGGACCTATTTTCAGACAAGTTTCTCAAAAATGCAAAAAATGCCTTTTAACATCCTACCACTACCTGCCTCTCTGTGAGCTCTGTGGAGGAAGGCACAGCCTGTCCCTCTGCCATCCCTCCCGACTGTCAGATCTTACATGATTATTCAGAGTGCTTTTGTTCATCCTTCAGAGCTAGTTGTCTGGCATCCTCCAACCACCACTTTTCTTTTAGGGTTTGTCTTTTTCTCTGATGAAAAAGAAACGTTTTGGTATGTGCATCCAGCCTCACTGTTTGGACAGTTTAATGAATCAATAAGGCACAGACCGGAGAAGGAGAGGGAGGTGCACAGTCATTAGGATCTGTTATTAGCATTTTGCACAACACCACAAGCTTTTGTACATGAGCAATTAATACAGCAATAAATACCACAATGAGCTGGAGAAACCTCATTGAGGCCAGGAAGTGTAAACACTGCCTTCCACTTGAAATAATTGTCAGAAGCATTTAAGCACCTTCACGGAAATAGCTGAAGCTCCTGCCGCAGATGCAAAAGTCCATTCCCAGCCATGACAAAGAAACCTTCCACCATCTTAAAAAGAAGTCACCCGAGGGAGTTGGAACAAATGCTAGCCCAATCGCGCTCCCGGATCCATATGCTACCAGCCCACCTCGATGTAAATACTAGGTTTAGAGAAGGGTAAGCACAGAGTTTACTCCTGTTGATTTAGCCAGCACGCACGATACAGGGCGCCAATCGTCTTTATTCTGGCTGCATAAAGGAGGACAGGCAATGCCTGATCTGCTGGTACACAATTAACTCATCTAGCATTCTTGAGCACACTTGAATGATGGGTTGAGTTTATACAACAAAAATGTTTCTCTGTAGTTTTGAGTTGGCATTACAAACCCTAGTGTGGGATTTATTGTACTGGAAGACCACGGCTGGAGATAAGTGTTGATAGAAACATGGGAATGCCCTGTATGGCCAGAGGCAGAGCCTGGCTCTGCAGGCTCTGTCTGACAGGGGGTCGGATTCCTTGCACCTGCTTACAACCTTTGTCCTTATACAATTCTTCACCCACCCATTTAAAACGTCTCACAAAGTTGAGTTTCCCCAAGGAACGCACAGACAGAAAGAGTCTTCTCCCACAATTTGCTTGTATGTGCTAGTTACCAGCAACTTTGCTAATATCCCATTGCTCATGCAAATTAATTCAGCTTAGAGAAACAAGTCTTGATGATTATAAAATGCTGCAATCACAGTATTGCTTCCGGCCAGCTGAGAGTAAATTCATCAAGCATTTGATATTTAAAGCTGCTGTGGTGATAAATGCTTGCCTTCATTATGACTGTACACCAAGACAGAGAGAAAATGGAGTGCAGAAAAATGACTGCATGATGGGAATCCCAACAGAAACCATCAGAGACAAAGGCAGAGATATGAAATCTCTTTCACGATCAGCTGAATGTATCTGATATGCAGCAACTCATCCTCTCTTATTTAACAAGGAGCTATTAGAACAAAAGCAACAACAAATACCGGTTTTACTAAGACAGAAGCACTGAGTGGTGGTCTTGTTGACTGTATCTGATAAAAGTCTTATTATGCCAAGGTCAAGGACAGCTGTACAGTAGTAGGTGTCTCTTCTGCCTGGCAGTACACATGCAGCCAACTGTTATGATTATGGATGCTCGCTCTATGTGTGCAGAGCATATAAAGGGGAGGATAAACTCCTCTGAGGTTTTGATAACAACCCTGCTGCTGCTGTGTGCCTTTCGCTCTGTATATGACATTACAGTAAAAATAAAAGGAAAATTAATTCAACGATAAATATCCACAATTACACTGCACTAATTGTTTTCATGGTCTTATGTGGAGTCAACGTTTCGGGTAGTGCTGTCCAATACAGAGGAAATAATTAATTCCATTGGTATTCAGAGTAATGGCATTAATCACAATGAACTGCTTTACTAATGAATGTGACGAGAGTAGTGTAAGTCAGGGAGAGTTAGTTGGAATTTTTCATTCAACTGGAGCTCTGCCCAGCCACCCCACAGCAAACCGACAGGTCTTGAGACCATGGCAAGTCCCTGGCTAGCGCCAAGAGCACCTAAAACATCTGATGGTGAGGGGATTTCAAACACCCGAAGATTGTGGTCAGAGTGAGGATACTGGGCAGACTGGAACATCTTTTTTTTTCCCCCAATTCCTTTACAACTCACTTTGTCCTCGTGACAGTCACAGGATATCTTACTGGCACGACGCTGATAGCAGTAGAGTTGACCTGTGGCTGATTTGCTCTGCGAGAGTCCTTCTAATGGATGAGATAGTAAACATGTCCTTCTGCAATGCATGGATGTACAGCACCCCATAACTGATCCCCTGTGTAATGCTTTATTACTGCCATCTGCACCATCTGTGGACAGAGAGAAAACGCTGGTCTGGACTTGGATGGCATGTCAGAAAGACCTGGTCCCAGACGGAGGAAAAAAGAAGATCTAGGGACAAGAGGAAGCTGAAAATCCTTGGACATAAACCTCTTGGCAACCCATGTCTGGCAGACCTCTATTGTCATTTATCCTAGGATAACATCTTAGAAAAAGGAGCTGAATTCCCATCTACTGCTCTATAAGGCAATTATAAAGCAGCTATCTATTTTTTCATTAAAATTAAATAATTGAATCTGTCCGGATTCATGTACTTTTTCCCCACGAGATATCCAGGAGAATTAAGTTTCAATTGACTTTCCAGACCTTGGTTATCATAGGAAGCTTTTCAAAAATTGGGACATTTGGCAATTTGAAATTCAAATAGGTTGCAGTCAATATGTTTACTATTGCCAGACAGGCATCTTTGTCCCCTGGGTGTTTAATGCCTCAATAAGTAATTGGTCCTTTCATCTTTTATATGCACAGAGTGAAGAGTTTATGGCTCATACAGTGAATTGTCAATACAAAGGATCTTTGCACCAGTCTTAAATAACCCATCTCCCAGCTCCATCAAATCCCGTTAAAAATCCCTCTCCCTCCACACGCCCACAACTTGTCTCTGAAGATTTTTTCCCCTCCCCTGATTTTCAATGGCATCCTTAAAAGGTAGCTCTGCTATACTCACCAAGCCTGGATACAGACAAAGACAGGGAGATGAACACGAGGAACAAGAATACAAGCCCAACAAACTGAAAACACCAAGGATTTCCAGGAAAACGCTTATTATGCACTTATCCATTAGGCTGAAATTCAAAGTAGTCAATGCACCTGTGTCCAGAGATTCAGATCTTTGGAGACAGGAATGCAACAACACCAGTTTTGTGCGGGTATTTTTTCATATGAAGATATCTCCTGAAGCTAACTACTCAGGCACATGGGCAGTGCTGTCCGTAAAGCTGAACTGAAATCAGATTTTCTGTTTTACATGAAACTGCCACTCTTTCATCTTCTCCTGCTTTAGGATTTTTAAATATATTTGCCACAAGTTAAAATACTTGAGATTTATTTTCAGACAACTGAAACATTGTTTTTCAATCAAGAAAAAAATCAGTTATTGAAATTAGAATACTCTTTTGTACGTTGTGCACTATACACACACATACTGCATCAGTACAAATATCAAAAACAAAGAAAATTTTTTTTGAAAGAAAACACTGTAGTGTTACTTTCCAAATAGCTCAGAATTGAAAGTTATGGCCCTGCTTCTTCAAAATAGAGGCATTTTCATAATCTGCTTTACTTTCAATGAGTCAGAATTTTACCAGAGGAATTGTTTGTCTTGGCCAGTTTCTGATCAGCTCTAGCGATGTGCTAGTGCAGGCAGGACAGAAGCAGCTGGTTTGGTTCACTGAGCTGTGACTCCATGTCATCACACTGGCAGCACACGCGTGAACCAAGTTTATGTTGGCTTATGCAAGTTGCAGGGCAGATGCTTCCTGCAGTGCTGGCAGAGCTGCACTCACCTCTTTGCAAGAAAAACTGAGCTCAAGAAACTTTGCTCAAATCAAGACCCTAAGAAGCACAGCTAGCCTGTATTTTCCTTTCCGAATATAGCACTGCATGCCACTTTAGGATGCGGAGGAAGCCCAGTATCAAAGTCTGCATCTTGGTTTTAGGCCATGAAAAGTTATGGGATGTGCAGAATTCGATTTCACTTTCTGTAATGATGGGAATCATTTCTTTCTTTTCTTCTTTGTTTTGTTCAGGTTTTTGTTTTTTGTTTGGTTTTTTTTTTTTTTTTTAAATTCACCATCACAAAAATTTTTTTTTTAAGGCTAAGTTTTTCATTTAATTAGATCTAGAAAGGTTTGTGAAGTCTAGTTTCTTGAGGACTCTAACACAAAGGGCTGCAACGTGATCCTGGTCAGCCAATGTGGCTTCTGAACCACAGAGATTTTTCCCAGACTGAGTGCACAAGGAAATATTGAGCCTTTTCACGATGCATCTACACTGTTACTCTCATCCTAGCATCACCAGAGATGATGATACAGCACCGAGAATTTGCAGTATTGAACGAGCACCGTTTTCCTCAGCTCAGCTCTCCATACCTCCAGCATTATTTATCACTCACCCCGTGGCTTGGAGGCTAGACATTTATGCTGAGGTCTATAGACAGAGGAGAAAGCAGTGTGTAATCAAGGACAAATGCAGATAAACTGAATTTACCCACTTGTAATATGGGCAACTTAGAGCTTTCTCCTTATATATATATATATATATATATATATATATATAAGGTAAGAACAAGAAAGCTACATATCAGAGTTGAGATGACACCATCTATTTATTTCTTACTATGGTATAGGGATGAAGAAAGTCTTCACAGATTCAGATCAGAATCCTTCACTGCTGCTAATTGTTCATTTTTATTGCATATGTCTTTATTGAATTTAATTAAACTTGGCTCACAAACTTTGCATGCACAATAATGAGTAATAGTTAATAGTCCATTTCTCATTACTTTTCAGTCAAAGGATGCCTTAATACTCTGCAAAACATACTGCATATGTTTAAGATTTTTTACCCAGCAGTGAAACAGCCATCTCTCATGATGCCTTGTAGCAAATCTTCAGCAATGCAAAGAGACCCCCTGCTCACCTCAGACTAGACTACACAGATACCAAGTGCAAATGAAATGGCCCTCAACTAGGGATTACTCAAGAGGCTATATTGATTTATATCACAATCTGGCAAACTACTTGCAAAAACAGATTTGTGTTCTGTGAATGGAGAAATAACTTGGCGTCACTTTTCCTTATCAGAATGGCAGCATGTCCTCTTGGCAATGAGAGATCAGATGCGTCTACAAGTAGCAACTATCTTATCCTTTACTTTGTAAAGTCAGTCAAAATCACAGCCCAAGCCGATCAGGATGAAAAAAGCGCTTTCTCCAGTCAGTCATGTTTTCAGTCCATGTTTGCCCAGCCCTGAGAGGAATAACTAGAATACGAAATAACTTCCAAAGAAAGAGTCCTTCTATCAGCTAAAACACTAAAGTTTAGAAACTTTGCTAAATATTTTGTTTATCCATGGGAAAACATGGCATGTGGCTTCCCCTGGGATCTCTTCACATTTCTGGGAGAGGGGGCCTCAGTCCTCAAATACACAGGTGAGTGTGCTCCGGGGCTGTTAGAGCTGTTACACTCTGCTGTCTGAGGAGTTATACCACACTTATCAGCATGGTCTCCGGGTGCTCATGGCCAACAACTCAAAGGAATGGATGAGTCGCAAGATTTTCATGCAAAAGAAGCTTCTAATAGCAACCTGTCCAAAGGGCATTGCATCCAACTATGAGACTCTTACACCTCCCTCCTGCAGGTGCCAAGGGTGAATCCCACAGCTAAAGAAGAAAAGCGAACGTGGTATCGCTCTGAGAGCCAGGAACACAGAGCTAGTGCTAGGTTTTGACAACCTTTGCAGATCCTGGACGACTCACTGCTGTCAGGACTGAACTAGGCGATTCACGCAAAGGGCAGTGCAGAATTCAAGCTCTTGCAGAGCAGACTAGAGGCATATCTTAAGCATGCATGGTGTGCTGCGATCTCATCAATTGCAAAGGTCAAACATTTCTCCTCTGCAAAAGTCTTGCAGGGCAGAGATACAGCTACTCCTCTCACAAGATTAAACACAGTGAAGAGAAAGGGTAAACTCAGCTGAAGATGAGCTGCACCCTCAAGACACGCAAAGGAAACATGTGGAGAAGATGCTGGGGTTCTGCCCAGAGCTGGTCACAAAAAGCCCCTTCGCCTCAGACTTTTGATAGCGTCCTGGTAACATCTGCTGCTATTGCAATTCAGCATCAACTGAATGTGGCTCAGCATGAGAAATATCTTCTCCTAGGATAAGAAGAGGAAAAAGTAATTAATAGATAAGGGTCTTCCCAGTGGAGGCTGATTTGCTTTCTGATCCACAAAGCATTGCAGATTAAAAACTGGAACTAAACAATTCATAGAAAACTGAAACTGCTGGAGAAGTGGGTGCTTTTTTCCTTCGCAGATTAGGGAGCCCGTTACCCTCGTCTGCAATCAGGACTGAAAAATTCCCCAGTCCAGCATGCCTGTTAATCGCTCCCTTTGCTTCACTAAAAGGAGGGCAAAATGAAATTTCCTGCACTGATTAGAAATGTGGAGAAGGCAATCACTGTCATTTGCATTCAATCAGATGTTTGTTCCCCCTGATAAAAGAGCATTGAGATTATGTGAAAAGCACCAAACAAGTGCTATGCCATTTCACTAATTAAACCCACCCTTCTGCTCTAAAATTGATGAATAACAACTGAACTTGACTCATAATCCCTTTGTCTTCTATTATTTACTCTTTTTTAACAGTGATTTATGGTAAGGTAGTGCTTTCATTATTCTCGTTAATTACCTCTGTTCTCTACTTCAGCTTGTAAAATGTAATTGCCTGAAACATAAATCTAGTCTTGCCACCTATGTTCACACATCATTAATATTTTTTCTGGCCATTCTTATAAAATCTTTATAAACCATAATTATACATGTGCCATTAAGTGCTATGTTGTGTTGAAGATGCACTAAGCCTTTTCTGAGGACTATGCTAATCTGTATAGTAAACCTTCCTGTTTGTGTTAACATGTTTGTGTCCCCTCAAGGAAAAAAAAAAAAACAACAAAACCCCCACATTAATTGGCCAGTGAATATTGTAGGTCTTACTAATGCACCTCCTGGAGCGTGCAAGCCCCGCTACGTGGCTGCTAACACTGTTCCAACGGGGGAGCAGAGGCACTTTAATGAACTCTCCTTCACTCCCCACCCCTGGAAACAATAATTTCACTGAACTGAACAACGATCACTAGGCATCAGGGCAGCAAACAAATGCAGCAGCTACTCACTCCAGTGATTATCAAGTTTCTTTCTGCGTGTAGATAATCCCCAAACAAATTATTTTCATCCTCTCTGCCCCTGATACTTCAAATCAAAAGCACTGCGTATCACAGAGAACAGACATCTTCCAGCAGCCGTTTTTTTCCCGTTGTAATTTTTTAGTATTGCTTATGATTATACGTAAGGAAAAATCTATTAGAAGGAGAGGAAATGCATTATCCCCAGCTGATTGGTGACATGATATTAGCTCAGTATTTGTCAGGTTTCTGGTAATGAACAAGTTTATACGCAGCACTTCATCTCTCCAACAAAACACTTGGCTATATGAACAGCGGTAATATCCCAGCTGAGCCTAGTGAGAAACATGTTTATTATTTCTCAAAAAAAATATCTCATTCCTCCCTGATTCATCTACTACATTATTACCTAAGTATGCATTTGGAGGCACTAGATCAGCTAATGTAAGCCCTTCAGCCAACAAGTATTATCAAGTGTATTTCCATTAACTTCCATTCTCCGCAATCGTAGGAAGGACAGCCTATAAAATATTGCAATTGCACTTACAATTGTTAATTACTGTAAATTCAGCATTTGAGATAAGAGCATTTCCTCCCTCCAGGTCTTCTACCTGATGTATTGTGGCTATTACGGCTTTTAGTTGGATTTGCAGTGGCAAGGTCCCGTCTGTGGGTTTCCTCCTGCCTTGCACCAGCCTGCAAGATCCGACTTAGACCTTCCCGGCACTACAGCCCCGTCAGGAACAGGACTTCAATGGCTCAGATGGCAGATCTGAGAGGCACGGGCCAGACAGGGAGTGAGCAGGGTTTAGTCTGGCAGATCAAATCAAGACTCTTTCTCCATCTTTTCCTATTCTTTAGATGACTGCAAGGAAAGATATTTCCTGTCTGACCCCACCAGTGGTTCACTGAGTAATGGCATTCTGGATAATGCATTTTGCCTGAGGAAAGCATTGTAACTTGGTTAGTTTGGGGGGACAGTATGGAAATGGGATGAGAAAGCCTAGTCTTTAAATCCATTTTGTAAATCTGTGCCAGATTGGGGTGGGCAGCATGAAAGAAGCGGGTCATAGGGCAAATTCACCACCAAGTACAGTTCCCAGAATTAGACAGATTCATTCTTTTTTTTTTTTTTCAAGGAAAGGTTTATTTCTTCAAATCAAATCTATCTGCTGGAAGCTACAAAGATAAACCAAGTTCTAGGACCTAGCTTCCTTTCTTCTGAACGCAGATCTGCTACAGAAGTGTATATGCCTTCTGGAGATTTCTTTCTCAAGAAAGGTGGATAAATCCCACTCCAGTCCTAATTTAAACTGCTGAAAGTGGCTCTCCAGCCTGAACTAGTCATTCAATAGGGTCAACCATGAGGCATTCCATCCCATCTTAAGCTAGTTGTGTAGGAAAAGTTGACTCGCTTCTTGGCAACCTGTTTTTCTCCATTTAGACTTCTTCTAGATGACCCTCCCTCACGACCAGGGAAGGTGTCATGTGTGTGGCTACCTCACCTCCTGCATGCTGCTGGGAGATGGACACTAACATGTGCAAATGCTCGCCGTGGTCCAGTTCCATTTCTGGATGGGTGTTTGCATCTGAGATGTCTGCCAACACCGTTACAGAAAGCTAAAAGACTGGTTTGGTAGTTACGTCCCTGCATTTGGGGAGTGCTGCTCTGTGCACGCTGTCCTGGTGCCTCCCACCTCCCGACCTCTTCGTGAACACCAGGTTGAATTACAGGTGTCCAACATGAATGGTCAGGAAGGAACACAGTATCACCGGGATCTCCTCACAGTCAGACACAGAATATACTTTCACATCAGGCGGGTCCCTCTGAAAGCGATTTAATTAAAACTTCTGAATTAATAAGCCTATCCTTAACTAGTAGCCAGAGTAATAAAAGCAGCATGGAACTCCTCTTTAATGAAACGAAGCATACCTAAAAAGTGAAAAGGAATGTGAAAAAACAGTTGTACTCTGAGATCTGCTTTTGCTGCTGTTGGTGCATCATTATAATGACTATCAGGCAACTGCTGTGTGTGTTCTAGTGAAGGGAGAAAGGCTGAACAAAGGAGTGCATATTAGAAATAACGTAATCAACGTTAGAAGTTAAAAATATAGGTATGACAGGAAAAACCCGAGATCTGGTATTGCTGAGGTATTCCTACAGACCAGAACACCTTGTCTATTTAGAGCTGATTACTGTAAGACATATAACCATTTATCAGGAGAGCAACAGAATAGATCACCCAAAACCTCTGCTGTGTGACTCCAGGAGGAAAAGTCCTAGAAACAGAGATCCCTGAGCACGGCAGAAACAGAGACCCTGATCACAAAGTTATGCATCAGGCTCATCTTCAATTCTAGATGCATCATACACCACTAAACACCTTTTTTCTTTTCTTAAAATTTTCTGTTGTTTTGTAGTTTTTCCTAAGTTTTACAATGTACTGTTACAAACCTAACGCAATTGTATCTCCTGCACAGCTGGGGGTTCCCAAAGCTAGTTTTCTAAAGAAAATGTATTTTCCATCCGCTGCCTCCATGAGCGTCCCTACTGAGAAGAGTTTATGCTTAGCTAAACTAAGGACATAATAAATGCAAAAGAAAAGGAGGTAAACTGAGGATTTAAAGACCTGTATCAAATTTTATCACCGGAAAGTCTGGTAATGAACACGATCTTATTTTCATCTGTTTAGCACATTTTGGAGTTCATTTTTCACAGAAATCTCTGCATCCACCTAGGGGATTTTTTTTTTGTTTTTTTAAAGTACTTAAATGGGTGAACTGGTCAGGCTCTAATTGTATCTGAAAAGCTACAGTTGACACACACTGGAGACTTAATTATGTAGTGTGTGGCTCCATCTGTCAGCTGCAATATCTTTTGTTACCAAGAATTAGACTTCCATAGAAGATGACGTGACAGATTCAATTTGCTTTCACAACGATAACTGTTATGTGGGCATTTGAATGATGCTGGAAATTACCACAACATTTACATTCCTTGTGTAGACATTGACGCGCTACTTACAGAAAGGTTTATCCAAAAGAGAAAACTAAGATTGAAATCTTGGCGGCCAATACAAGGATAAAACCCAGGAAACAATTAATTAAAATACCATTAAATGGAGGATAGCCTTACACAACACTGTGTGAGTCAAGATACACCCATTCACATGTAGAAAAATTCTCAAAAGTTTGGTTTTGTGTGAAGTTAATGGAAACAGCAGCTGCAGTAAAATTTGAGAGCTTTTATGGCAAATCTGATAGCAAACTGTAAAGACCATAAAATCCCAGTTTGGGAGGGAAAGGGGATAAAGTTTTCCCTTAAACTGGAGATTTTTGACCTTTTTCAACTTGTTTACTATAAAGTTTTTTCAAGGCTGGTGCAGATTGTTGTAAAACTATTTAGATGTGATGACCATAAGCTTACCTTTCCTTTCTGCCTTTGTAGATAGCTCACAGATCACATCTCTAGCTTCATCACGAGGTAAACAATTATATGGGTAAAGTCAGCTCATGGTTCCTTTGGCCTTGCTGCTACCCAGCCACTCATTAGCTGAGATAATCTGATCACTTATGAACATGGGTCCAGAGCCTCCAAGAGGACACTGGTACCCGTGTATCACATGTTAGCCTGAAAGGAGGAACAAATGTTATTTGCAGAACTTACGTGTGAACTGTAAGTTTTCCTCCAAGTTTTTGCAATCATGTTTTCTTAATTGTTCTTACATGTCTCTGTCCCATTTCAGTTTGTGAAGCCCACACAGACTGCATGGGAAGCAAAGCAATTGATGACAACATGCTGGCATATTTACAAAGAGAAAAAACAAAAGAGGGAAAAATGTACTATGAGGGATTTTGCTATTTGCTCTAAAATGAAGAGACTTATTAATTAGAAAATGCTTTCCACAACTAATTTAATTTGAAATGGGGGTGGTGGGGTGGTGGAATCCCTTTCATTTGCTTACAGGCTGTGACGTATTTCAAACGATGAACAACAACATTATTTTTAGCAAGCTATACATTCATCACATAGCTATGCATCTGGAAGTCTAACCTGCCATTATGTCAGCATGCAATATACAGTTTTGAAAAACTCTCTACATTTGTCAGCTTTTGAATTCAATGGTTGTCCAATTATCTCAAAAATTGTTATAATCTTAGTTTTAGCTGAAAAGCTTTTATTGAAAATCTACTAGTAATATTCTGTAAACGTTAGTCATAAACAACACTGCTAAATCATAAAAATATAACTGCTTGTGATTAATCTGGAGATAGACTTACATTAACATATTCAGTTCTAAATGGTCTCTCATCCCAGCATCCAATAAGTACTGATAAATTGAATTAGCTTACTTAGTGTGAGGTTTGCTGGGAGCTGGCTTGTAAACCTTCCCTGAATTTCTATTTTAGCATCTTGGCAAAAGTGTGAACAATCCAACCCCGGACCAGATTTTTTGAAAATGGCACCAGTCTGTGAGGATCTAACAAAATGCCATATCCATGCTCTTCTGAATGTGCCTCTAACACTCATTTACATTCAGTGCCTATGCAGGCTTTACTTCCCAAAGCACAGAGCAACCTGAGGCCATGCAAACCATGATTTCTCCATAATTGCCCCCCGTTGCACACCTACAGGCTCTGCCCAGATTAAGCCTCTTCATGCCTGTTTGCTGCATTTACCCGACCCTGCGCACTCTCTGCGTTTCAATTTGCAATGGGACCTACAGCCGTGAAACACACAGGAGACACAAGCAGGGGACACTGATGTGCCAACACCACCAAAGCCTACAGAGATCACCACCAGGGGCACATACAGAAGCAGGAAGACACAGCTATGTAGGGTTGTTCAGGAATGTAAGTGCTTATAGCGGCTGTGTTTCTCATCTATATTTTGGTGGACAAGACTATCAGAGAAAACCTACACGCTCGTTAACGTGACAGGGGCTGTATAGGGTTTGGGTCCTCCATAGCAGAGCCGTAGCTGAAAGGCATGCATATGCAAAGGATGGAAACGATGGCAATGTTACGGGCTGGCGACACCTGTAGCTCTGAGCCCAGCCGAGCGAAACCGTGACCCTGCGGACTTCACCAACCACCTGTGGATGCATTTTACATACTAATTTGTATACTTTGCAAATCCATAAAATACACCTCTTCCTCTTTTACAATTAATTCATATCTACTTCCAGTTTGGCACAAACTATAATTGGAGCCGAAGCTGAACGAGAACTAATACTGGTCAATGAGAATTCACTAAGCACTGATTTGAATATTGCTCTCGTTTGCAGCCTAACTGGAGCTTGAGAGCTGCAGAAGGAATGAAGCAAATTTAATGAAAATAAAACCAGGGCAGCAATTTCCCCTTAAAGATCTGACAGAGCTACCCTGCGAAACTCATACCTGCCAACTGACTGCAACACTGGAATGAAGGTGCATTTATTTTATCCTAATATTTATCTTCTCAGATGCCTCCCCTTCGCCTTGCCAGCAGAACCACGCATGACGACCTCGGGGTGTTCCTCCCTGCGTGGGGCTGGCAGGGACAGAGCGGTGGGAGATGCCCGGAGATTGCTACAGGCGCCCAGCGCTGCCAGTTCAGCAGAGGGCTTCGTTTAGCAGTCACATGGGCACCTTAGTAACTTTCCCATATAGATAATGTTCCTCGTTTCCCAAATGCACAAATCAAGCGGAAAAAACCTCCGAACAGCTCAATTAAATCCCATCTAACTGACACCGTGGGGGGCTTTTGACCAATGCAGAAAGCTGAAATATTTTACTTCAGTAAAATGAGTAAATAGGTTCTCCATCACACCAGAAAAATGTAGAAAACATGCAAACTTTAAACCACTGTTTGTTGTTAAATACTTGTAAAAGCCTTTTTTCCTTAGATTAATATCTCACGTTTATCTGCTCTATACATTTTGGAGACATAGTGAAAATTGCTTATTTCTAATAAAATGTAGCAACTGTGCCCTGAGGAAAAATTACTGTGTTATGAAATATTTTTCCCCTCTACCGCAGCCAATTTAGTTTTCATTTAAAATTCAATAACTGCATCATACTCAGAATCTTCCACGACTGTCATAATGACTTTGAACAAAAAGTGTGCTGTAAACAAGGAAGATTAGAAAGACATTATTGAGGTAATTTCTCCCCAAGTTTCTTTCACACAGAGATGCAGAAAATGGATGCAACAGTTAGCGTGAATATGATTTAGAAATAAATAGGAAAAAGAAACACTTTGTTCCACAGATACTTTGGTAATAAAAGCATTACTTCCCCTGTTTTATTTGAGGTATCTTTTACCGCTTGGGTGGAAGGAAACACTTTGTTGTTGCCTCACTGAAATATTGATGTAAGTGAAGAAGACAAACAACATAATATTGCTAGGAAAAGGCTGCCTACTTGCTGTAACACTTTCTTTCCTTGCATCTCGGGAAGGAGCTCTGGTGGCCGCGCGGGCAGAGATCGGCTGAGCAGGAGCTGCCGGTCCACGCTCCCCCAGCCCCGCATCGCGGTGCTTTGGCAGCAGCAGTCAGTTCAGAAGGAAGCACAGAAAGAGAAGAGTCTTTCCTTTTTCTCTTTTGCCCCATCTCTGAAGACAAATTCTGCTCCTAGCACATAGAAGGGGAAGAAATTTCAAAAAGCGCCTCTCTCACCTGCCCGTGGCTTTGCTCCTCGCTGCGCACGTGGCCAGGCGTCTCCCCCAGCAAAGCCCAGAGCCTCCATCTTGCAGAAGGCAGCTGAATTCCTGCAGATGTATCCGATAAGCAAAGCTCTGCACATCCAGCTACATCACTCGGCGTCATTCCCTATGTAAAGCATCTCCACACTTGCAAGAATCATTCCTATCATTTTTATTTTAACTCAAAACAATCCCATGCGCTGGAAGGAAGCCAGCGCTTTGTGGTGCGCAGAAGAAAGACGGGTGCTGTGACGCTAACTTGCCTTGCACGGGAGCTGTGATTGATGGAAAGCAGTGAGGAATTAAACAATTTTGAGGCTCCTTTTAGAGAAAACAACAAATGCGGATGTTTTTCTTCGGAGACCAATTCAAGAATATTCCCTTTACAAAGATTTCTGGTATTTTTTCCATCTGGCTGTACTGCAAGGTCAGTCTTTGCCTGGATACAAATTCCCACCTTCCCTGAGCTGATGGACTCCACAGCTGCAAGGAAATCCTCTCCTTTTCCGTGGAAACCAGGCACAAAACCCACCAGAAACTTCTGCAAACCTCAAAAATCCTCTGAAAATTTTTAGTCCGAGTAAGTTCCATTAGTCTGTAATTGAAAGAAGGCTGAGGCCCTGACTCTGCAGTTGCTCCGGGTGCTCTGCCTCCCAGCTCCCATGTCCCAAGACCTTGTCATTTCTAGTTGCTACTAACTGACCTTGCAGGTCTTAACAGGGTTTGAGTTTACCAGGAAGATGATAGCACCTACAATTGGGGGGGGG
>NW_009649062.1:1377167-1436997 GCF_000708025.1 Charadrius vociferus
GGGGGAGGAGTGGGAAAACCATGTTTCCAGGGAAGCTGAAAATCATATTATCATCATAATACAGCAAAGTTTATTTTATTGTTCTCTGTTTTTCCCACACCAACAAATAGGAAAAACCTAGATGTATTTCCTATGGAAACGCAACGTAACACGAAGCTTTCTGCGTTTATTTCTGTTTAACCTCTAGAGTTAAAGTAGTTCATTACCAGTCTTCTATCAAGTCCCATTCCCCATCTCAGCATCCCTGGGGAGGGATGCAGCCCAGCACATCCTGATCTAATGATTTCCTCAGGACTTTTCTTAGCAATCCTCAGACACCTGCAGCTACTGCCGCAGGCACCCACCAGGCACGTGCTCTTATGCAGCAATGACATTACTGGTGTTTCATACTCTTATATTACAACTCGATGGGAACAATTTCTGGGAAGAAGGTGAAAATTCACAATGTTGCTATACCTCACTATACACCCAGCACCCAGAGCGAGTCCCAGACATCGCTTTGCACCCACTGAAATGGCACCCCCCTCTCTTCCCCTTTCTCCCCCTCTGCTTTTCACCTGCCCTTGAGGTCACCTACACCATAACAAACCTGCACAGCAGAAATGCCCATGGGCACTGCTGCTTTGCAGTGGCAGAAGAAGAGGAGAGAAGCACCTTGGTGCAGTCGGCTGTTCTCAGAGTGCTGGTCAGTCAAAAAACCTGTATTTTCCCCACTTACATTATCCTCTCCCTGTGAGAACTGTTCAGAATGAAACATCAGAGTGGCCATTACAGTCAAATTCTAGCAACAAAATCTGTTCTTCCCTTCTCTCTCCAGGGCTGCACAACAAAGCAGACCTGAGCAGCTGCCTTCTCCCTGAAGGACTGCTGAATGCTCTTATTTAACAGAAGCATGCAAACTCAATTAAAAAAAAAAAATCTGGTTTCATTCTTCTCCTCTTGTCTACTCTAATCGATGTACTTTAAAACGTTCATAGTTATTGTCTAGGGTTGTGCCAGGTAGTTAAACCAGAGTAAATCTCTGTGTGCCAAACCCTGATCATATTTATGCCAGACAGTCTTAATAGTGCTCTACAGACACAAGAGCATGTTAACACCATTGACTTTCTGCCCCTCTTAATTAATCTGAAATAAACATTTATATCCCAGGAATTGATAGACCATCTGCAAGCAGAGGTAGCAGGGCATGCCCTTTTTACAAAGCTATGGCATAGGTGCCAGCAAGGAGTACGGGAATCTTTGGAAAAATGGACTATGAATAGTAAACAGAGCTTTCAAGAAATAAGTTAAACTCTTGTGAGCAAGAAAGTACCGGTCTGTTCTCTGACACATACAGGGTAAAAACCAGTCTCTTGCCTCAGAGGACTGTCCTGAAGAAGCGAATCTACTACACGGATAGTCCACATCTGTGTGGAGGGATGGTGTCTACCATTTACAAAGAATTAGGTGTTCAGGTTCAGTGCTGTGTCCAAATCATTGACCAATTTGGCCTTCACAAGACTTTTTAACATCTTACCATAGAAAATCAACAAAACAAAAATCCCTTGCATCCAGGTACTTTTAGATTTGACATCACCCACCTGATCGAGGGGTGAATCCCACAGCTTACTCTATTATTTTATTGTAGGTCACAGAGCGGACCTCTAACTGCAGATTCCAAAAGATACCACTCTGGTGGAGTGAACAATTCAGAAGATTTACTAGATTTCCTTCTCGCAAAGTACTGATTCATATGAAAAGAAAGGCTTCTTGAATTTTCTAGTTACCGGAATCCCAACGTGGAATGGGGACATAAGGATTGTGAAAATCTTGGTGATTCCATCCCATATATGCAAAGATTTGGCACCTGTTAGATTCATGCGCTTGCCTCCACTACTGTTCAGCATTTGTCACTAGTCAGCTGCCAGTCTCTGAAAAATCTAGAAAAAAACCTTCTGCTATCTCCTAGAGAACAACAATGTGTCAATCACCAGTAAAAACCTGCTTCAAATTCATGACAGCCTTTTGCTATTTCCACACGGTATCTGCTATTTGCTATAAACACTTGTTCCTAGTCCTCAGTTTTGGGAAAGGCAAGAAACAAAAGGATGGATTCTGCTTCGTCTTAATGTCATGCTTTTGTGCAAGAGGAAAATAATTGTGAAAGTACTTTCTTAAAACCTGGCCGCACCACGCTGAATCAACAGGCAGTTGGTATTATCAGATGAAAGGATGCTGTTCAGTCTGATTAATCAACCCCCCTTATGCTTGCCAAAGCCTAATTATTCTTTGATCTACATTAATGACTTCAGAAAGCATTGTACACCTGGTGAGAGTTCTCAATGGGGAACATTTTAGACTAAAAGGAAAACTCCTCCCTGTGTCACAAAAAACTAATTTGCTTATATCAGTAGAATCAATTGTTTTATACAGAACTGTGGTCTCCCACAGGTGCTGTTGGTTGCAACGAAAGATAATGTATGCAGTTTTTACCAGTATCAAAAAGCTATTGTTTGACAAATAGCAAACTCCATCTCAGGGTGACTTTAAAAAACACATCGCTATTGTATACTATTGCTGTACATAGCTTTTTATTGAACACTCTGGCTGTAACTCACATGAGCAGAGAGACACATATCTCAGTTTTCTGATTCTCAGTGAGATGAATGAGCTGCTCATATCCCAATTTAAAATTCAGCAAGAGGTTAATTTACAATCCAGATCCAGAAACAATCACATGGATAAGGATGACACAGCATCACAAAAGAAAAAATAATCTATGAATAAAGCAATTCACCTCAGCTTTACTTGATTAAAAAAATTCTATCATTAAAGCAAAGTAGACTGTTGAAAGCATAAGGTCCGTGCTTCTGCAATGGGAACTCGTATCAAGAACTTACGACATCAAATGGTACTTTGTGGTCATCTAATGGTGGAGACATCCAGGGCCAACAGAAACACAAAGAAATATAATAGTATTATTTCTAGCAAATCTACCTGGAAATGCATCAATTTATAACAGAAATCTTAAGATTGGTGTGAGTAACTTATGAATCGAGACGTGTGTGTGAGCATCAGAGAAAACAGTAGAACAAAGATTTAAAGAATGGCCTGCATTTGTAACAAAATCAACCTATGGTAAACTAATAATGTCCACAGGGATCTTTTTTTGTCTCCTCCATGCTGTTGAGGATAATCTTGGGAAGAAGGTATCCTCTGCTATACAAGGAATATTTGCTCAAATCCCAAAGCCAGGAACACTATTCCTGTGCATTCATGGACGAGACCACATTGACAACCCTCTAAATTCTGAGCAGCTGATACTATTTACCCAAGAATTTAACAAAAGAAACGAGGAACAAAGATTTTATATAAGAAAGAACTGCATCGAATTAGCTGTTTTCTACAGACACCTCAGAAGAAGTAAAGAAACCAACATTCTGGGGTTTCCCTTGGGTACGTGAATATTTCAGAGCCCTGCAATAAATTAGTGCTGGAGTTTTGCAACAAAATGACAGACATGAGTTGTGTTTGCCAGAGAATCTTGGAATGCATCAATTTCACAGCCATAGATGGAGAAGAGGAGCAAATCTGTATGGTACCAATTGCCATTCAAACGGGAATATATCATCCAAGAGTTCCTGGTGTCCAGCTTCATGGTATTGGCTTCCCTCAGTGGTTACTAAGCTTTTTATTTAGAAGATCCAGTGAGAGGAGACCTGATGACTTTTTTTTTAAAAAAAAAACCAAACTTCTCTGATTTAAGAATATATGAAAACAACTAGTGGTACTTATCTAGACTTATTATATAAATAATATAAATTTATCCTGACCACCAGTCCAGATCCAAAGAGCCCAAATGAGCTTCTGGGAAGTAATTCTCCCTATGGATTCATTGATATTATTACACACTATCACATATAGCTTTGCTTAAACTACAAGTTTAAGCTAGAACTACAGAACAAAGAATGTCTTTACAGCTTAAGTCCCAGAAGCACTATGATGGTTGTTTGGGTAACCATACACAAGGTCAAGTTCTCAGAGAGAACTCAAGCCACTATAAGGATTTAGTCAGAGCTGTTTCTTCCTACTCTTCATTAGGCCTTTGAATACTCATACGAATTGCAGCTTTCCTTCTTTCACGGTCCTTACTGACGGGCTGGATCCTGATATCAGGAACTTCCATGGTGAGGTTGGAAGAGCAGCACAGAGTGCTTCAGATCAGGATTGAAAAGAGACCCCTTTTTCACGTCTATTTACACAATCTCATTGTTTTTTTCTGGGCTCTCAGCCCATTTACCTCTGCATGCAACACCAAGAAGGGTGCCAAGTGCTAAACTATGGGAGTTTGTAGGTGCTGTCACAAGAAGCAGTAGTAGAAGACTTGGCGGAATGCAACTGGAGAGTCTCCTGCTATCGACTGCTTCCAGAACTCCAAAGCAGGAGAGAACAAGTCTTAAATCAAGCACAAGACAGAAATGATTAAACAGTTTGACGGAGACTGTCAATGATGACGCCACTTTGCTTCTTTCTTCACCATATTATGAGCACATAGTATTTTCTCTTGCAGCAGAATTCATGAGTTTAATGCGAAATGCTGTCGGAAGGGACAGCGATCATAGAGTCTAGAGTTATAAGAAAAATATGTCTCAGATGATGTTGCCTAGAGCTCCTTTTTGCTTATTATTATCATTATTTCTTTCTCCATTTCAATACAATTCCTGCCTACATTTCATTCTTTTTTCCCCAGAGGACTTTAGTTTAGGCCCTTTGAATTTTAATGCCCTGAGCATAACCTGTTCAACATATCTATGGGGCAGACTCCGTGGCTATATGGGAGCGTGTGGCCATGGGAAAGCACAGCATTGGAAGAGAGGTATGATCTTGCTGGTTATAAACCAACCTTTTCCATTCATAGCAGCGAGGCATCCAAGCACCTCCATATGCCTACAGTGCATATAACAGCCGTGAATCTTGTCCTGCCAGCCCACTGATAACCTCACCCAATTCAAGGGGCCAAAGCTTTAGCTGACATCAATCTATGAATGGGACTCCACTTATTTATACCAGCAGACGTTCCTTCCCCTTTATGTTTGCTTTGTACTATCATTTCCTTCTCATCAAGAAACAAACTCAATTATACTTTTCTCTGCTCCAGGCGTAACTAATCAGCAGGCAACTCCCTCAGTAAGCCCAGACATTTCAACTACCTCTTCTCACATGCAGATATCTCAAAAAAGAAGTGTTACTTCTATACCCCTCAAGGGGTGCATGCACAGTCATTAATCTTTCTTTCATCTCACAGAATGCTAATAAAACAATCACCTCCCTATCCCCGAATTGGGTAGGTCCTAATTAACATGCTAATTGGGCAGATCTTCCCTAATGACTCCCAAACCTCAGCAGTAATATGTTATTTAGATAGAAAAGAGTTATCTAAAAGATAGGTAGAATTAAACAACTGGCAAGCCAGAGCACAGTTTGGATGGGCAAAATACTGAAATGGACCTTGCTGCTCTGAGAATTAAAATTCTCACCTGCCTATGGTACAGATCGTATATTTACAGATTTAGCATCTTGCAAGGTTCAGAGCAAGAGACATTTTGAAGGTAATATACAGCTGTAATAAAGAATACTATTCAAGCGGAGAGAAACAACATATGAGTAACAATGAAGTTTTTAAATATATTATTAAACCTGTTTATTTTAATATCTCTCTAAATAAAGCCGGCTTTTATTATCTGACACAAAAACATACAAGTTGTTTTGCAAACCCAGCAATGCCAGAAGCTCTGGCAGTTTGTATTCATGAGCAACTTCAAGATGGATAGTTCAAGTCTTAATGGAATTAGTCCACTGGGGCTAGTATTATGTTTATGCAGTTAGAGGCTCAATATAATCAAATTTCTGTGCATTTGCTCTCTTCAGAAAATAGAACTCAATAATAATTTAAAACCCCCGTTAAGCTAAAATGAAAATATTGGCAGATGCCATGAAAGTCATTGTTCTAAAGTTTTCTTTCATGCACACCTCACAGATAAAAGAGTTTTGTTAGTAAGTAATTAGACGTTTTGCATCTTAGAAAACAAAACTTTTGATATGTCTCTATTGAAACTCCTACTGTAAACACGTCCCTGCAAACATGGCCTTACCCTACTACTGCTGCACACTTAGTTGATGAGCACACAAGAACATGTTGGCTCCGAAAAGCAGCATTCCAGTAAATAACACACATAGAGCCAGCCAGTACTGCCTCACACCCCCAAGGTTGTGTTAGGGAAGACAAATTCAGCGTCAGGACTACATAGCAGCAGCTCACCCCAGTCTAGGCAACTGAGACAAACGTAAGCTTATAGAATCATAGAATTATTTAGGTTGGAAGAGACCAAAGAGATCATTGAGTCCAACCGTTAACCTAATACTGCCAAGTTACCACTAAACCATGTCCCTCAGCGCCACACCTACACGTCTTTTAAATACCTCGAGGGATGGTGACTCAACCGCTTCCCTGGGCAACCTGTTCTAATGCTCAAAGACCCTTTCAGTGAAGAAATATTTTTCCTAATATCCACTCTAAACCTCCCCTCGCACAACTTGAGGCTGTTTCCTCTTGTCCCATCACTTGTTACCTGGAAGAAGAGACTGACCCCCACCTTGCTACACCCTCCTTTCAGGTAGCTGTAGAGAGCGATAAGGTCTCCCCTCAGCCTCCTTTTCTCCCGACTAAACCCCCTGAGTTCCCACAGCCGCCCCCCATAGGACATGAGCTCCAGACCCTTCACCAGCTTTGCTGCTCTTCTTTGGACACGCTCCAGCACCTCAATGTCTTTCTTGTAGTGAGGGGCCCAAAACTGAACACAGTATTCAAGGTGGGGCCTCACCAGTGCCAGGTGTGGGGGACGATCACTGCCTTAGTCCTGCTGGCCACATTATTTCTGATACAAGCTTTGGACCCAAGCTGGAAAGCCAGACGATTTTTTCTTTGCTGTGCTTTTGGAGCGCACAAAAGGAGAAATACTGGCATGGGGACACCATGGTATCATTTTGTATAACATTCTGGACTTTATTTAACTCCATTAAAAAAGGCATGAAAAGGAGTAAAAACATTTCACTGTGATATTTTGTTTGCTGATGCAGAACAATTTTTCATTAAAAGTTGGGTTTTTTTTCCAAAATGCCAAAAGCTAAAATAAAATGCTTTCGTCCCAATTTCCGCTATTCTTTTCAGTATTAATTTTTATGACCCTTGTTCACAAAACCAACATTCTTTCCTCTCCCTCCTAACCCCTCATTTTGCAACAGCTGCAAATAAAAAAAATAATCTCCACCTATTCACATGACTTTCCTGGCATACGAACGAGGAAGAAACAATGCAATAGTTGTTATTTATGGCTGTAATGGACCAAGAGAAAAATGAGCATAGCTAAGCTTTGGACAGTTTGGACCTTTTCTTTTCATCTTTGTATAACCAGGCAAAGCTCCTCTCACTTCTGAAGGCCCATTTGATAAAGAATCTGCTGGTTTCCTGTACTGGCAACTGCAACACAAACACCAGTTTCAGACATACTATCAAAAGTCCTGTTAGGGGCTCACAACCTACTCCACTAAAGTCAACGAAGCATTGATTTAAGCAAAGCCCCTTAGCTCCTTTGGTGCCACATTGCTGCTCTTGCCTTCGTATGAGGCAGTTTATAACGTACATTTAGATAAAATACAGACCAAGAAGCATCAGTCTGAACAGACAAGATAGAGTCTAAGTAACATAAAATACAGTCTAAAAGAAAGCTAGCCTTTTTTATATATGCAGTGCTGAAGTGTATAGGATCACAAAGACACATCATTTTCCATATACTTTCTTTTGAACAATGTCAGTCTTTTCTTAGGAGTTACTGACAGAAAACACCATTACAAAGAAATTACAGTAGCGTGTATCGGGCTGACCTGTGTTTCCTGCTGGTGTTCTGTTATATAGCATAAGGAGGCTAGAAAGCCCTTGGGTTGAAACTGCTGCATTACAGACCAGGCTTCTATTTCATAGCAAGTTCTTATGGAGCACCCTTGTCTCTGCCTTGCAAATGGGTAATGACTTTTGAGCACACGGAACTTCTTTATAACACCATTAAAAAGCACCTGTTTGTCGTGCCCTCATTCACAGACAGACAAAGGATCTGCCAGTGATGCGAATCCTGGCCGGTATTTACAAAAAAATAGGTCTCCTCCCTGGTTGAATTTCAGATGGACTTTGTAAAGCTAACTGATGCTCCACCCACATATCAGATATTGCATATTTTGACATATCAGATATTGCATATTTTGGCATTTGACTGGACAGGAATAAAGGACAGCAAAGCCACCTTTGACGTAACTGGGAAGTTCCTGAAGTCCTGATTTCTCAGAGGGTCCCATCTCTAGCATGGAGCTGAGGAAAGCCCACAAATGCCTCCTTCTTCCAAACGTCCCATGTACAGGGATTCGGGGCGGGGGGGAGGGAGGGAGGAGAAGCAATGATCAAAGATTTCAAGCATTTCCTTCCACTGATTTCAGATCAACTCCAGCTGACACAGACAACTGGCATGCAACTAAGCCGTCAAAACCAAAAACACAATCCAAAGAAATGCTCTATGATATGGGTCCATCAAACTCACTGGTGTATTAAATCAAAGAGACACAGCAGGAGTCTTGGATGAACGTAACTGTGCTCCTACTCCAGATGGAGTTTGATAGCAAGTCAGCTGAGGTCTTAACAATGGTCCATCATGCATCTGATTTAGGCTTATAAAACTTACTTTAGCATTATAGGAGACAAAGTAAAGACGCCGGAGATTTTGCTTATTAGTGCAAGTGCTACTCCCCAAAGGGAAACTTGCTGGAAGATCCCACCTATAAACAAAATCTGGGGCTTCTGTATACACACAGACAACCGACTGGGCAAGCAGCGAACTCTGTAGTCCCTTACTCTTAAATACAAGGCAGAGAAACAAACCGGACCTGATCAAAGGAACTTCAAAGCAGTCATCTCTTGTGAGGACGCAAGGGTTCTGTCCCGCGGCGCCTGCAGCAGGAAGCAGCGCCCAGGAGAGGAGTGCCCACCCAGACCCAGAGCAGCACACCACCTCTCTGTACTACAGCTCCTCCACACCCCTCTGAAAAACTGGGTTTACACAGGCAAATTACTCAGCTGCTTTCCTCCTGGTGGGCACCTCTGGGGTGTCGCAGTGTGTGCAGGCTGAGGCAGGGCATTGGGAGGATGACAAGGGGGTTTTTTTGAGCACTGCTGAATACCTCAGTCCATACTTGTACCTGTGAGGGACAGCAGGCAAGAGAATATCCCCTTGCAAGGACAGCCAGGATAACACAACAGCTGGATGTTGCTGGCACCGTGTGGGCTATTGTGAAAGAATCCAGCAGAGCTCTTTTATACAGCTTTGTACCTGCATTTTTTTATCTATAAATACCTATATCTACATAGATATACTGCTTTTTCTTGCTTTATAACCTTCTTTATAGAGAGTGCTAATATTTCTGTGTCCCACAGCATGGCGCTGTGCTGTGGAAGTTGGGCTTGAAGGAAAGACTATCATGGAAAAAGGCACTCAGACATAGGCTTAAGAGCAACATAGCCAGAGACAAACAGCTTTAGGGTGAGGTATCTTAAGGGGTGTGATTTTCTGGCAAAAATTTCCCTGAGCTGTATTCACATCTTCTGCACACTCACATCATGGTTCAATGATATAATAGATCCAACTTAGACAAAAAACTACTGCAGCTGTGAGACACAAAGCACTGATCCAGTATAAATGTGCTCTGCTGATTCAGATTTGTTAAAAAAAAAATAAATGTTGACAGGTTAACTTTTCACTGGCAGGCTTTATGCTGGATCACGCACCATCTGTCTGCAGCACTTTAACATTTTCTGAGATCCCATATCATCTTCAGGTACCAGAAAATAAACATATGCTCCTTATCTTATATTTTGGCTAATTCACTGGAGATGCAATTGTGTGTTCATGCCTGATTTGGTTCAAATCTGAGCTGCTGGACAGTCCTCTAAGTGCATGGATCTGGTATAAAGACCAGAGACAAACACCTTCAGCTTTTGCTGGAACACAGAATGTATTGTCCCAGGGGAAAAACTCTGGGCAAAGTAGGGGGAGCAGGTGAGTGCTCACGGTGGCATGAAATGTCATTCTGTGTGATCTGGAGCCAAAATCAGGGTGCTCCCCTTAAGAATGGATCTGGCCTGAAACCCAAAGCTGCTGCTGGCTTTGCTAAGGTTGGATTAGTTATGTATATATACTTTAGTTAATAGGGACTGCAAAGTACTTGAAAGGCTTAAAAACAATCACCTAGCTCTTCTTGAAAACATACCTTTTTGCTCATTGTTACAGAATTGCTTTTCTCCTTTTTGTCTTTTTTTTTGGTGTTTTTCAGAAATCACTTTTAGCAGAAAGAACTTTTAGCTGTCTGCAAAGAACAAAATCAAGAGAGGAAACTTTTGATTCGTAACCTTTTCTAAACAGGAAAAAAGCATGTAGAACATCCCCTGATGAGACCTGGGTCATGATTCTCTACAAGCCACCTCTGCTCAACTGAAGGTGAAATGGTTCCAGGTGAGCTCAAAAAGACCTCAAAAGAGACAAGACTGTTGTGTCTAGCTGAGGGTCTAACCTTGGTCTTTTTGAGATGACCTGTTTATGGAAGTTGCTATGTGGAGTGTAATAGATCAGTGGATTTTGAAAAGTCACTGAAGGATGTGTGGGCTGAAAGTGCTAAGGCTATGTAAATGGAAATTTTCTTTCTAAAGAGTGAAATATGCAGATTTTGCTCATTGCTTCCACATAAACGAGTGACCAAATGAAGAGAAAACTGATCAAGAAAAATGTATGCATAATAAAAATGTGTACATGCTCCATCTAAAATTCATTGCCTCCAAAGGTTCATCAAATAATTACTTAATCTTGAACAGCTGCATGCACAATAAAATTTGCTTGCACTAGGTCTGAATAGAATTAATTTTTCTTGAGAATTGTAACATTACCAATACTCTCCAAATGTTCAGCAAGTGGCAACTCCAACTGAAAATGGCACTAAAGTACCTTGTATTTAAAAGGATCTACGCAAACGAGATTGATTCTAAGCTGACATTTGCTGGTTTTAATCATGTACTTCATTGTATGGTAGCAAGAGCCTGAAGAAATAACAGAGTTACAAAAGTTTATTAATGAGGCAAATCCAATCCATGCCTTGCTCTGCTCAACAAACATGAGCAGCTTTATGTCACAGCTGAAATATTTCATTCCTGCTGTGAAGTGAGGAGAGGATATTTGGGCACTGTGCGGGAGATTTTAGACACTGTGCACATTGCAATGCCAGAATTCCCTTTGCTTCCCAAAACCTCTGCAGGTAGGTCAAGGGGCTGGGGTCTCCGGCAGGGTTTGAGGGTATCGCTCCTCAGCGTGGGAGGAAAGGGAGAGCCTCAGAAACATTTTTTGAGCAGAACTTTAAAAGAAAGATTCACTCTACCCTGTTCTTTTGGTAAAGTTACTTCTGCGCTGACAGCAGGATTTGTTCCAACACGCTTCATTTTTTAAAATATCCGTTCCCATCAAATTTCCTTGAATAATGTTTATTACTGGGTCACCTATCTTGAAATGGCAGCTGCAGGCAATGTACTGACCAGACTGGATTCCTGTCCTGGGTCACTAATGTCCTATAATTTCTGTCCTTCACTAGCCTTCCCTGCAATGCTGTTGCTGTAAGAAATTGCCCGACCACCAGTAAATTATACTCCCCCCTCCGCTTCCTGCTTGTACAACCCATACAGCGGGAGACTTTCTCTGTTGCACTGAAGTTAGTAGAAAGGCTCCCACTGACTTTACTTCAGTGACAATTGGATCAGATGCTGGGTAGGTGTATCGAAAATTCACAAAGCGCCAGTTTGGAAGCTCTTAACAAATGTCACCGTTTACTCTAGTAAGAGGAGATGCTTGCCAAAGATTCATCTCCTGCCGTGAACAAAGGGATGAGGGATGTTCTCGATTTACCGTGGATAGCTATCCCTTGCAGCACCAGGCTGCCCGTTTCCATGCTCAGCTATGAAATAAAAGAAGTTTTACAATAATCACAGGACCAAAGACTGCCTTTCCTCTCCCCAAAGCTGAATGAGCTCAAAATGCTGGGGTTGACAGATGACAACATCAGACAAGATGGGTAGCGGCCCATGTAGTTTTGTAATTAAGCTGGGTTTGCAAGGTTTTTGTTTTGGAGAAAAAAACAACAGGATCTCTTATAATTGGAAATAAAACTAAATGAATGCCACTGCCTTTATTCTGGCAGCTGAATTCCAGTAATGGTTAGCAATTGCTGTGTTTGTGATGTAAATATACTACTGTCGCTGCACTGAAATAGATTTCTTCTTTTTCCCTGCTCAAAGTAAAAAATTTGCTCCAGCTGCTGCTGATCAAGAATTTGGAGAACATTACCCAGGCTATTAGTATTCTGCACACACCGCCAGGTGCACAAGTAACTCAGTAGCATCTCTCTCTCAATCCACTTAATTGAATCTTGGCTTGATTGGGTTCAACAGACAATAAAAAAAATATTTTCCTGGTTTGAAAAGTTTTGACCTACCTCAGTGAGTAAGAGAGCGATAAAGGACATCTCCACAAGAAAAATTGGGTTTGCTAGTCTCATCTGAATCGGTGTTCAATTTTGTGAGTGCTCAGCTTTTCTTTTGCTTCCTTACTCATATTTCTGTTAGTGCTGCAAGACAAATGAGCCAGCAGATACCACAAAAGGTCAAAAGACAGACAGCAAGAGAAATTTTAGCATAACTAGATTTTCTCATCCATTGCATGGTCCTGCAGTGTACAGATGGAATTTCTGCTCCAGTTAGGTTCTCAAATGGGACCGCTACACCTGCACTTAATGGGGGAGGCATTGCTGAGGAAGAGCTGACCTGCACTGCACCATGGCTCCATCCAGCTGGGTGTCCTGCCTCCCCCAGCGGCTATCAGAGAACACTTCTCTTCTGAAGGCTGCAGTGCTTCAGTCTAAAAATCAGTGTTATGATTTAACATCAGGTGAAGCACAAGAGCCCCCAAAGACAGGGAGTGCGGTTGGTTTGCCCATTGAATTCAGCTGCAAGGGAACTAACTGTAAGGGAAACTAAGGAATTTAACAGCTGAGAATACCTTCCCTAATGTGCAGAGCTGCCAGACCATTTTTATGGAAACACCCTTTTTTATGGAAATGCTGTGACAGAGCCCCCCCTGTGATTTCTAATTGTGCAAAGGGTTTCTACATATGCCAGAGGAAGCACAGAAATCAGCTACAACAGCGGCTGTGCCAGACAAACCCTCTCTCCAGCTGTGTCTTCAGCTTATTTCTCTCTTTCCCCAGCTGACACTTCCTAAACTCCCACCCTGGGGTGACCTACAGCATCGCTCCCAGTCCAACTCTCAGGACACAGTCCTGTCTCCACCACAGCTGCAGCAACACAGAGCCAGCTAATGGAGAAGCACAGAAGGCTGAGATGCAAAGCCCTGCGATCTTAGCAAAATCTGGGCTGTTTGACAAGCATCACCTAGAAGAGAGCAGAAGGTATGAGAGGACAGAGTAGAACTGCACTGTCAGCATCCGCAGCGCTAATAACTTTGCAATTTCTGAGTGACCTTGCACGTAAGGGTCAGGATGAAGGTGGAGGCCCATGTGAAGGTTGGCTTTGGGCCAACGAGAGGATTCGCTGCTCAGCTTTGTGATCAGATCTGAACCTCCAGCCCTACTACTGTTGAGTATTTTCCCACCTATCAACCTCTCCTTTTCTTGATTGCAAAAGGACTAGATTCACAGCTGATGTAAATCAGCATTCCTCTAGTAAAATTAGGAGGTCTGCAGTGCTCTGCGCAGCCAATCTCTCATTTAGAAGGGTCCCGAGACCTTACTATTTTGTAAAATATTAGGCATTACACAGCAGAGATCAATTTGACTAATTCTGAGACAGTTGAATTCCCATTCATAAGCATCTGTATAATATTTCCAATTTCCTTGTTTATTGAAAACTAGTGTTTCCTAAATACTCACTGAGGGTACTTTTTAATAGACATCAGCTTCAAATAATTGTGAATCCACTCAAATTCTATTTAACAAGCGCTTGAGTCAGGCCTGCCCTTCCAAATTGGTCTTCTGTTTTGAGCAAGCTTCAGTGGAGGACAGGCCGACTCTTAGCATCTAGCTTTGCTGCGTTAACTGCCATGTGTTAAAAAATAAAAAAAAAGCCCAACCCCCCAAAAAACAAAATACAAGTCAAGAAATAAGAGCTTTCAGGTGCATTCAGTTGTCAAACAGGCTCTGGAGTATTAACAGATGCAAACAGTATGTATTTTGGCACAATTAATATAGAGAAGGAAGATTGATGATGCAGAGTTAAGCATCAGATTCTGAATTAAAACCTGTTTTTATGTGCTTGACTGAGGTGTGCTTTATTATGGCGTGGCACCCACCAGCACAGCTAAAGTTCAGGGTCTGTCAGCATTTTCCAGTCTAAGTCAGGTCTGTTTCCAGAGCAGGAGGGAGGTCTGGGCTGTAACTCAGCTGTAACCATTCTCTTGAGTCAGTAGTCTGGCAGACAAGGTCTCCTCTGAGGACAGTAGTGTTTGTTCTGCTAATTATTGTTCCAACTGGTTTGACCTTTTTAAAATTAAACGAGAGCTTGAAAGGAAAAGTATATGTGGGTCAAGTTTTCCATGATTTCAGGTAATTTCTTATGGCTTGAGATACTGTGTTTTGTAACTGTAAATATAATGCTTCTATCAGCAACATTATTTCTGCAAATTTTAGAAATTAATATGGTAATTGGAAATTGTTAAAAATTGATACACACATGTGAATGAAAAGGAACTGCTGTGAGGCAATTTAAATGGAGAAAACAGGGAACAAAGAAAAAGCAAAAGAATTTGTTGGCACGCAACCAAATTTTTCCTTAAATTCCTTAAAAAATGTATGCAAGAGAAAATACGTAGAAGAAAGAAAGTTGGAAAATATTTGCACCAAGGGATATATAAGGTTCAGCCAGCCATCTCTTCTGGAGTCGGAAGACAAGACGTGGGTATTAACTTAGCACTAGCAGGGAACTGTTTTTGACTACATCAGTTACACATATGCTGAACTCTGAAGTTGTTTTGATGGAAGACCTCAGCTGGAATTATCAGTATCCTCAGAACAGGAGGCCTGATCCTCCATGTCTGGAGTTTGCCCAAGTGAAAGCTGTACAAAACCATCCAGAATAAGGAACTGCTCAGCAAATAGTCGTTACATATGACAACTTGTCTTCACAAACAGAAATTGCAGAAAAAAAAAAGCTGGCATCTCAAAATTTAGAGTATCTAAAGAGACTAATAAAATAATAAGCAATAAATAGTTAAGATAAGTAATACAATCTGGTTAACTTGTGAGGGTAAATGAAATATAAGCATTTAAAGAAAATTCAACTGATTGTTATGCATAGAGATCTTAAAAAAAAAAAAAAAATCAAGTCTGTCCTAACTATGGATTCAGAATACTAGTGAGAAACTGGCATTAAGCTTTGTCACAAATTTGATATGTACAAACAAAAGGAAGAAACAGAGGACACAACTAAAAGGAAAACTGAACCATCATTGTCACCTGCAGTTATAAAAGTCAGTCCAGAGTCTGATTTTTCCCTCAGAAGTAAATACTTATGACGTGGTACCTATGACACCTGGGAAATGGCTTGGATGAACCTGAACCACCAGCAAATAATGTTGTACATACTGAAACACTGTAGGGTCCTTCTCTCGACGCTGATGCTGTGTGGGTAGATCTATTTCACCATGACTCTCCTTAGAGGGCTCTGGTCTAAGGACCCAAAACTGTAAGCAGATACATATTCATTCCTTCTTAAAAGCTGGAGGTTTACAAACACTTGTGTTGATGTCTTTTTTCATCTCCTCTGGCTGTCATGAGGTCCTACAATATTTACAGCAACTATGCAATGTCTCAGTAATTTATCCAAGATTCAGCAAGTTTCTCCATCTGCCACACTTTATGTTTCCTTAAGGAGTCTCCTAAAAGACACTCTTGAATTTCTATTCTTAAAACCTCAGTGTTATCCCTGACTTAAATACCAAACAGACCCTTCGGATAACGCACTATTTGATGTCATACTTTCACTGATCAAACCATGTAGTTTAAAAGTAAGTTTTTTTTCCAATAGGGCTTTTTTTTTTTGTGTAGTATTTGTAACATTCAGTTCAAGCAGGATGCTATTTCAAGAGGCATAACACCGAGGGATTTTGGTGTGATTTCTAGCCTCGTTCTAGTCTCAAAGGAGACTGAGACTTTATGCTTGTGAAAGGTGTTTCACATGGGGAATCACACAGTGTTTCACAAATAAATATTAATGTATCATAGTAAGGAAGCTGAGAGGTTCAGATGGTCAACTAAAGCACAAACACCTGCTCAGCAATTCACTGCTTTATGTACTTCACTTCAGGCACTCGAGTGAAACTTACTGGCAACTTTCTGGCTTAATTTTATTAAAAAAATAACTCTTTAGAGACCACATTTGTAATGAGGAAGTGCTTGGTATTGCTATTTTAGTGGTTCAAAGTTGTGAAAAATCTTCTGGTTTTATATTTAAAAAGTAAGTCTAAATTACTTCTGTTAATAAGAATTGAATTTCTACCAAGAGACGAAAAATAGAAATGTTTTAGTTGACTCAAACTTCCTCTCACCCTCTTAATTTTGCTTGTTTGAAAAAATAAGAAAATTCTGATTTTTTTCATGACAATTTTAAGACCTGGAAAATTCTCAGAGGATGAGACTTCCTACAAACTCATAAATGAGTAAACAAATTCAAACCAAGGATTTGGCTTCTAACATCAGGAATATGTACACTAAATTAGACTATGTGAAACACAAGAGATACAAAACTGCTTGTTTCTTCTTGTAAGGTTGTATTTATGCCACAAGTTACTTCGGATTCCATATGTGATTGTGCTCATCTCTTAACAATATTTTAATTTTTTTTAATTGAATTTGCTTAATCCATTTAGAAGAGAGATTTATTCAGAAAAGGCATTCCTCTTCCAAAACGAGAGCAACCACCCACAGAGCCAATTAAGACCAGCTAAATGGCTTGACATTCAAACTTTGCAACTTATCCTATGCTTTCTTGAGTATAAATGCAAATCTTGGTTCACCTCTTTCTCCTTCCCTTACTGCTCTCCCTTATCCAAGGCCATTTGAGGCAGATAATTCAAAGAGTGGGGAGATAACATTTGCCTGAATAAAACCACTGCTTGAGCCTGCTGCAGATGCACACTGAGAGCCCTCATCCCACCCCCTCTCCTACAAGCGTCCTATGCTGTCACAGCTCCTCCCTGAGATGCTGTCACATTACTAAGGCACAAGACATTGGAGACATCTGCTTGCTTCAATTAATTACAGCTTGCTCCTGAGATTTCTGCTGGGACTCTCCCTTTTCAGGCATGCTGAAATGAGACCCACAAGCATTAGGGGAATTGACTACATTGTCCCACCTTTTAAACACAAATGAAAAGATTTGCCCTTCCTAAATAAGAAAAATAGTATTATTTCAGCTCCCTCGGAAGTTACTGGTGATGTCTTTCTCTGCAAATGACTGTTTACGACATACACAAATAAGGCTGGGAAAGGCTGAAGTGTCAAGAACAGTTGAATTTTCAGCTACTTGCTCTTTAATAAATAATGACAGGCTGCACTTGGAGTTCAGCAAAGAAACTCTATTGCCTTTCTCCCACCAGGACATCTTTATGCATTACAGGATTGGACAGAAAGCTTCCTGACACAGCAAGGTTAGCACAGCCACGCACTTGAAAGGACGACCCAGTGATATTCAGGCTTGACAACTGGTAAGTATTAAAACTCTTAAAGCTCTTGCTTTGTGAGCTCCCGCATCTGCTTGTTCCCTGGAGAAGTGTCTTATGGGGAAATAGGCAATGAACACAGCGACTTCTGCATCTCATTGCAAAAGGACTGTTCGTAACTCTGATAGTGAGGTTTTTCTAAGCACCTGTGGTTGGATCCAGGAGTATCACTAACTTGCCACCAGCCTTATGACCTACTTCAAGTGCAGTTTGACATTGCAACATAAAGAACCAACCTGAATTTTGCTGGATTATTCCCAAACTCACTAAAACCTCCTTCTCACGAGCTGCAATGTGATACTAAACAGTAAAGAGTAGGCTAAATCTACCTGTTTCAGCATTGCTTAGAGTCAGCCAGCCAACTGCTCCTCAGGGTTCCCAACAAACAGATACACCCTTCCCTCCCAGAAGAATTCAATGCACTTGGTTATCTTAAGCTAGCATCTGCTAGCTTGTCCCAGCCACAAACAGAAATATAAAAGGAAAGTTAAGTCGGTAAAGTGTTTCAGATTTGTGTCTTGCTCTGGTTTCTAGTCTCTGCCACAGATGCAATGAATTCGTATGCCCTGTGCTCACAGTGAGCACCAGGGTTGCAAGGTGAAAGGAGAGCAAAACTCATTAGTGAGTAGCTCTACTGCTGGGAGGGAAAGCACCAGTGTATCTCTCAGTTTAGCCTGCACGGGATAAGAAACAAGCCGGGAAATCAGCGTAACTCACTCCTTTCACTCTGCCTTCAGAAGAGCCGCAGCATCCTCCACCAACACAACCGTGGAGCTATTGCTCGGAAATGGAAACAAACTTAGAGTTAGGAAGCTCGGAAACTTCTGAGGAGGACTAATGTAGCTTAATAATTTCCGCCTTTTGTTCAAAACATGCAGACATCTAAAGTCTGAGGTTCATAAAAGTCACTGAACAAGTGCCACGTTAAGAGATCAACTGCAAATAAAGGAACATATATCCAGCTGTTAAAATGATGCTGCCCATAAATGCCAAGGAACAGTGGCTGTATGAGAGCTGTACATCTGCTACTTCCTTCTTTCCTTCCTATCCTTTCCGGGGAAGGACGGCCGCCTGATGATTCCTTCTTGTAAAAACAGGAAAGGGGGAGGAAAAAAGATGTGAATGAAGAGTTTTAAATCAGAAATACAGGTTCTGAACTAATTTTTGACAGAGAACTTGGGGTCTGATAGTTCACAAGCTTGAAACATGACTTTTCTCCCCCACTCCTAGCAGAAAATGAAGGAGATGGTAGGATGCAGTGTTAATATGTTAAAGTCTCTTCTTAATCCATTCCTGCCAAGAAGCTGATTTTGGATGAACATGCTGACAGCTCTGTAAACCTTTCTAGATTAATCTCAGCTGGTGAAGGACATTTGTGAGGGCTAGATGGCTCAGATTACAACCTTGGGCTGGAACTCCTTTAAAGATTCTCAAATTCAGTAACCTGGTACGAACAATTCAATTACAGAATTATCACCAGTCAGTTTAACTAGAAACTTCTTCACACCAAGTTCTTAAATTCCCTTTTCTTCAATAAATCAAGGCATTTATTCTCCCTGTCATCCATCATCTACTTGCTAAAATATTTAAGCCAGGCAAATAACAAGTGCTTTAAAAATGTTTGCTGTTTAAAAATTTAGGTGGTGAATAAGTGTGCCAGTTTCCTATTTCTTAAGTCCCACTGATGTCAGGGACCAGATATTAATGGAAAGACTTTTCTGCTGAGCTCTCACCACAAGAATTATACATTCACATTGTTGTCACAGGGCTTAGCGCTGGATTGAATCAGTTCAGTGCTCTTAGCACATCATTCCTTTAAACATCTGTAAATGAATAAAGCGTATTTGATGAAAATCTGTCATGCACTAGTCATCTGCATATTTTTAAATTTTCATGAGCGTTATGTTAGACTTTAATAATAATAAAAAACCCAACCTTACTTGCATGGAACATATGCAGGGAGTAAGGGGACATTTTTTGCACACCGATTAAGGAGTTTTAAATGTATGAACTATGCAGCAGAGCTTACATCACTGATGGCGAAGAAAAACAGAAATGGTCTACAAACTATTCACAGGATACGAAGAACATAAGGATGAAGGAAGGAGAATTAATAAAAAGTATGTACAGGGAAATGCGCTGGATTTATTCAGATTGGAAAGAGGGGAAAAAAATCATTTTTCTTCAGGGAGACCAGACTCATTTAAAGTCCCATAAAAATCCCATATGCCTAAGGCTGGGTCCACCTGGACATTTGGTTAGTGCTGGGTTCAGCTGAAATAGAAATTTAAGAATTACATTTCAGGAAAAAGCAACTCCCATCATGGCTAAGGGATTATCCTTGCCTTAGAATTGGGCCTGTTGCATTCTTTCCGCAATCTCTCTGGATTTGTTTCCTGATAATTGTGGGTCCCTGAAAAATATCCTTTACTACTTAGTAACAGCTGAATGATCCTGGTTCTGGGGGAGAAAAAAAAAAACCACCAAAACAAAAACAAAACTCCCAATCCCCTAGAGATTTAATCAAGGGCATAAGGTGAATATTAGTGATTTCTCCCCCCTTTACCCAATCACAAAGCTATTCATGGACCCAAACAATGGGTTAAAACAGAACCTCAAACATCTTTGAAGTCTGTCAAACAGTGGGATGGTTTTCATGTTCTTCTTTTTGCTGAGATCAGTCAGAAAGACAAACAGCAGCCCACTAGTGCTAGACAACAATCCTTTGATGGAGCTACACAGCCTGCATGAGCTTTGCACAGCATGTGCCTCTGCAAAGTACGTGTTGGCTACCTTCTGAATTCATGCTTCCATGTATGAAAAAACGTACTGAAAGGTTTGCTTCACTACACCGCAGACAATGAACAGTAATTTAAGAACCTGTCTGGTTAAACAAGACCTGCTAGAAATGAAAAATGACATTCCTGATACAAGGCAATTACTGTAGTTCCAGCCATCCAGTCAGGAGCAAGGTATAAGGGAACGCTTCCTGCATTTAATTTCCTACAAAATCACAGGTATTAATTAACTTGACTTTTCAAAAAGGTGCTGCCTTTGACATTTGAACACATGCAGTTTTTAGAGAGGTTTGTAACCATCTGGTTTTTGAAAACTTATTCTGGTCTCTGTGACCTGACTGAACAGCCATGCAGCGCAGCATTTAACTGCTGAGAGAGAGAATAATTTTTCAATTCCTTCATCCAAGATATTTAACAGCCATAGTTAGGGAACAAACCCTGGTTCAGATAAGTCTGCTGACTTTTCAACAGCAGTAACAATTTCTGTGGACATTAGCCAGGGGAAGTAAATAAGGAGCAGATTAAGAGGTTGTGACCATGCTGATTTTCTGATTAGAAAATAAAGGAAGTGGGTTAGATGATTAGATTTAGGTGGATCTTTGTTTCAACAATGAAGCACTGGGAAAACTGTGAGGCACTGCAAGATTAGGCAGCACTATGGAGAGTCATCCCCGTCTCCCCCCTAACTTAACGCTTTCCAAAAGGGAAGCCTTTCCTAGAAGGACAGTAAGGCTAGTAGGCCTGGCTGAGGGTTCTGCTCTTCCAAGTATTTGGAAGAAAATGTCTTTTTACTAGCCTAAAATTTCTTCTGGTGAAAAAATAAAGTCTCCAATTTCTGTTCATGTTATATGCCAAGCCAAGTTTTCATCTAGTTATTGTAACATAAAAGCAGTTTGATCATTCTCCTAAGGTCAAAGCAGTAAGTCTGTCACATCTCTGTAGGCAACACATTCTCCCTGCACCCTATCTCTGAACGGGAGCACAACTCTACACACATACTTGCACATAAGACCTTCATCAGCTGCTGCATGGCTGCTTAAATATTTTTCTTTTCTGTAATCAGGAAAATGTCTTCATCAGTCCTGCCCTGAGCATCCTTGGACGAGAAGGCAAATTTAGTCGGTGGTGTGGTAGCCTCCTTGATCTATCACTGGCATGAAGCCTCCGCAGATGCACTGCGAGGCGCTACAGCTGCTGCCAGATGTTAGTATCAGCAGCCAGGTACCCGGCCACTGAAAGCCCTTGCTGCACAGAACTGAATATCCCCTTGTCTCTCATTAGTGCTCCTCACAATTCTCATTTATGATCTTTCCACCACACTTACAAGTGCCTAGCTGTTAATAAGCACTGTCACTCCAGTTATTACATTTCAGATAAATACATTGCAGTAATTAATAGAGAGTAACAATTTGATTTCAAAGATATTGGCTTGCCCCAGTATGAAAAATGACTTGACTGTCACTGCAAGCTCAGCTAGTCCTCCATTAGCTTATACGTGCAGTTCACGTGGGGAATCATACAGAAATCCCTCATCAGTAAAATCATATTTATTAGCTCTCAGTTTAGAAAAGAATCTGGTAAACCAACTTTATCTGCTGTCTGTGGGGTGAAGAGACTTTTGATAACAGCTTTTTAATTAGATGAGACTCCTTAGCATCAACATGCAGATAAGTGAAACTGAATGAATTACCTATACTTTGCAGAAATAGATCCTTTGATTTGGAATACAACAACAACAAAAAGATTTTAACATCAAAAGTATTTGGGACAGGACTGCTTATGAATAATAGCATCTGTATAAATTATAGCAGAAACAGCTGCAGCAAAGATGAATGCCTGTAAAAATGAGCCTGCTAGAAGTCTGTTCACATCAAAATCCAGAGCAATCCAGTGCCAAGTGACTATTAAAACTTCCAGCCAGTTCCTACTCAGATGGATAAGAGCTGCCTCACACTCACATTTGCTTATGGGACCTTGATTATAAAACATTTACCACGTTCTCATCCCTTGTTAAATGATTTCTTCCAGGGGATTTCTTTATTGGCAAGCATATCTAGTGCTTCCATATGCCAAGCAAGCAGGAAAAACTGCAGGAAAATGCAAAGACTGAATATTTCATACAGTCCCTGGTTGCAAGATTGCATGTTTCTGGGGCACTCTGCAAAAGATATGAGGTTTAAATAAAGCTATTTCCAAGAAAACGGCTGCTAAGTTTCCCCTTTGGGCCTGCTAGTCACATAACTTCTCTGGTGGGAAGCAAGCAAGAACCCAAACTCAGCGCTTCCCACAGCAGCACTAGAACTGGACTCCTGAGAAAACCCAGCTTCCTCGCATCAAGTGGTATTCACACACTAGACTCGAGCCTTCCACAGCCTTCGTGGATGCAACACATTCTTTCTTTGCTGCTCTTTCTGTAGAAAGAAGAGAAAAAACAAGCTATGGGCCAGCAAGATGACTGCAAAAGCACTTATGGGAATAGGACAGGATCTTACTTTTTGCCTCTGAGTTTTGACAGAAGACTGCTTTGAGTGCTGGCTTTGAACCTCCTGTTTGCTAACACATGGAGGCATGGCACAGTCTGGGCAGCCACTAAAAGAACCAGGAAATTGCTGCATTTGTGTGTGCTTTTGAAGGTTTTGATAGGCACTCATCTTCTTCCACAGAGTAAGTATACTCACACTGAATCATGAATCTGATCTACATTTTCCTTCAGCAGTTACTGTGTGCACCCCAAGCTTCCCTCTAAACCTTCTCTCATCATCCCCACGCTGTATGTGCAGAGACAACTGTTTCCGGTACTCAAGGTCAGAGCTCTCATTTCCATATTGAAGGATCAAGGGCAGCGTTTCCAGGTCACTCCTTTGTCACTACCTTTGCCTCTGTCAGACTCTCCTAGATGGAGGTAACCTTAACTATGCATTACCTGCCAGCGCTGGTGTTCTGAAAACAAAATATAATGCTCCCGCTGCAAAGCTCAGAAACTGTCATCTGGCACAAAGCCTGTGCCAACAGAGATTGAAATCTTCCTGGGTAAAGAGCTGACCACAAGGTCCCAAGGCCCAGCTCTGGGGTCTTTTAGAGGGATAGAGCTTGCACAGTGGAAACATAACAGCAAAAGATAAGCCATAGACCCTCTTTCTCTTCCTATCCACATACCAAATGGCTTGCAGCACCTAACATAGCCTGGAAGAGTGTCCCCAGCATCCTAGACCTGACAATTGCACTGATTTCTCATCAGTTCTGTGTAAGAGAGATTAATGCGGTGTGAAGACAACGCAGAGCCAGGCAGTTTTTCTAGAGCCTCCAGCAACTGCTGGATTTCTAAGGTCCAGATCAGGATGCAACTGGTTCAAATGTCTTTAACATGAGTTAGGAAGAAAAAGCACTCTCCTGATCTGGCATGAGGCTGTCCTTGCGGGGGCTGTACTGTTCTGCAATTGAGTGACTCATTGTTAATGCTCGGGTGCTGGATAGGAAAATACCAGAGCTGTCTACAAGTTGCCTCCACTCCCAAGAAGGGAGCTGATAAGCGGGATACCTCAGTCTGATCCTCCACTTGCTGTTCCAGAGTTATACCATGGAGACCTGGTGCAGGACCAGTCAAGCATGCCAAATTCCCAGGAGCTCTTCGCCTTCTCCCTGCAGGCACAGAGGCATCAGGACCCAGCGCCCGCCAGCACCCAGTACAATATTGCCTGGCTTTAGCAGAGCTCTCCTCCTGCTGAGGTTCAGTTAACAGACTTCATTAACATGCTTCTTCCATACAATACCTCTCTTAAAGCACAGCTTTAAGTTTCCTCTTGAGGCAGGTGAAGCCGGCTGCCACATAGCTCTTCATGGAGGCTGTTCGTGTTGTTACCAAGTTCCTTTGAAAATTCTCTAATATTCCCCTGTCTGCTCAACACTGAATTTTATGGGAAAAGATCTTGCCTGGGTTTGAAATAATTGCAGGGAGAGAGGAGGTAACCAGAGGAGCACACACCTTTTTGAACAAAGACAGTTATTTTACATACCACACAGCATCATTGTAATTTAAATGATGTCAAGTGTAGCTCTTAGGATCTCTCTGCTCCAAGCAATAAACTTCCAGACAGTTTTAATACCATTCAGTTGTCAAACAAAGTAGTAATTTACATAATAGTCTACTACTATGTCTGTGAAAGTCCCAACCCTTTCATAAGGTTCCTTGGCATAACACTTCTGCCTCCAGGAATATTTACATTATTCCATTCAGTACAATGCAGCTTTGCGGGTCCCAGAGGATTGAGCCGTCCCAAATGCATCATTCTTGAAACTATGGAAGTCTTTTGTGCTTCTTTGACAGAAGAAATTCCACCATCTGGTCTCAAAAGACTTGCAGAAGCTCTCTACTGGCTCCAGCACATGACCTAGCTCTTGCCCTCAGGCTTAGTCATGGAAAGGGTTTGCATGTGTTCTCCTGCTTCTCAGCAAGCCAGAGGTAATGAGCAGAAAAGGGAATAATTCAATCCTGAATTTGTTTCCTATTCTGCGCGCTAATGCTATTTTGTAATCCACTTCCCCTTATGCCTCCAAACGTACTGGGTTTTTTTCTTCAAGCAGTCAATAGGGAGGTTTGACAGCACTGACCACATCTGGTCGAGGGCAACCACACCCCAGACAACTGGCTTTCATTACAATGTCAAGTAATCTAATTAACATCTGCATTCCAAACACCCATAAACTCTGCTCAGGATTTTTTCTTTTCCAGCATAATCTGAAGAATTTTTTTTTTTTTCTTAAAAAAAAGAGTGCCTGCGAAAGAGCAGAATTCTCTCCAGAGTCAGGAATCAGGGTTTGCACTCACTCCGTTATTGCTATTTCAAGGTTCGAGGGCAGCGTGGGGCCAGGTGCCATGTACACAAGCTGTGTGAGCACCTCTCTTGCACTGAACTAGTATGACTGGGAAAGGTTTGTAACAGATGATGTTAAACCTGAGGAACTCATGGGCAAGAGGAGATTATACAACCTGTTGTAACTTTCTGAAGGTCACACATGGTGTTTGCACAAATCTCAAGAGCCTTGTAACCCTAGTCCATTTTAAAACCTCAAAGAACTCTGTTCTTTACTCAAAATGATAGTATCTCACTTAGAGGCAAAGTGTGCACTGTTATGTTGTGCATCAGAACTTGCTTATCCCACACGGAAACAACTAAGTTCCTATGAGCAAAACCTGCTTTGCAAGATGCCTAACTTGGCTGCCTAGCGTTTTACAAAAGCACCTTCTATTTTGGTACATATGTGACCTACAAACTTCTCTGGACAGTGTAATTTCCAGGAACATCAACCAAATCCAAATTTGAAGGACAGGCTGCTGCATTTGCATCTTCTGCACCACATTATATCAGGAAAAATACAGTGACCCTAAACACAGTTCGTCTTCACATATAGTAGAACTGGGAGGATAGAAAACAAGATGCTTTCCCATGCAGAACTGCTTTTGAATGTATATACTCAATAGCATAACTATGCCAATAACATCAGTGACTGATCCTTAGGTCAAAAAAATAAAACGTCTTTCCCCCTGGTATAGGACACCAGCCTCATGCGGTAGAGTAGCTTTACAGAATATAGTCAAGTTCTTTTCTGTATCAGAGGATTTCGAGAAGTAACATTTCACTCCAGTTCCCCTTACCTCTTATTTAGAGGCATCTTAAAATACTCAAAGGTTTTAAAAAACAGGATAAATACAGCAACGAAGACAAAAGAAAAGACATCATGTACAAGACCCGAGCAACCCTAAACACTAAGAATACTAAAACAGCTCAGCCTCTGTCCCTTTAATTCAGCCCTTACTACCAGAATAGTGCTTCAAGTAGTACAAATATTTTTTTCTCATTTTGATATTTCTGATAGGTTCCTTTTTATTTAGCGCTGGGCAGACACAGATGAAGAGAGACCATCCTTGAAAATGAATTGAACTTGTGTCTTTTGGGTTATAAATCTCTTCTAAATCCCAGCATGAGCTCCCCATACAAACGGCAAGAATCCTCATCTAAGTAAAACCACCTAACTTTGGATGAAATTCTCTCTTTGCCAGGGAAACCGGAGTATTTATTTAACTATGATACAACTGCTTTACTTTCCATCCTTTCCATTATACTTCCCTTGGAAAGTTGGGACATCACAATGGCACTCTTTGACTCCACTTTCATGGATATGCATATATATATATATAAAAGAAGCAGCAGCAATTCGCAGTTCAGTCTTAGTACATCCAAATGTCAGTGTCGGAATACACTCTAGAAAAAAACCCTTCCTCACATATCACAATACATACTGCAGTAATGGTCTTTTTTTTTTTCCTTCTTTTTGTCTCACTGTTTGTGGAGATGGCAAAGGTGAAATGGATGCAATTATTAAATAAAGATTGTGTTTTAGATATTTTGCAAGGTCACCTAAACCTTGGAATAGCTGATGATTTGGTGCAGACGGAAATAGGTGAATCAACATGTAGTCATTTTTCAGAATGTTCAACTATGAATTGGTGATTAACCTTTGAAACACACTATGAAGAAAAGCGACTGATTCTCTATCTCATTGCCTTCAAATCAAACCTGCTCATCCTTCTATAACACATACTATAGCCAAGACCAAGCTATTGTGTTCAGTACAGGACTATCTGAAATTCTTCATCCCATTCTTTGCAATAAAGAGACCACATAAGCATAGAATCTCTTTTAGCTGAAACTCTGTCAACCGGGGTGTAACATTTCTAGTACCTAAAAGCCAATATTTTAGTGTCCAACTCACAACCTTCTGGAGCATTTTAAGAAACAAATCAAACATCATTCTTTAATACCGTGTGGAAGAATTTCAGTTTGTTGGTATTGCCACATTCTAGGCCTCTAGAAACTGCACTTTTCTCTAATTCTGAAATTTTCTAATGCTTCTTGTCAAATTAGATACATATCAAACTTCACCTAGGTAGGAATCATTCCAATTGGCAGGCAAAGAGAAGCTGCACTTACAAAATCCCAGAAGCTGACAATTAGACATTGAATGGAATAGTGGGAGCAACATCAAACACTGGCAAAAAGCACTATCCATCCTTTCTAAGTGAAGAAAACATTATTCCATGAATGGTAAACTGACAATATTCCTCATTGTCATGTGTTGGGTTTTTTTGCTCTCCTTGGTTTTCATGGAAATACAACAAAAATTCCAGATTTGTAATGAAGTATTAGGACTTGTCCTTTATATACTGAATTTTATAAGAGGGAGAAGTAACTTCGGTGTCAAAACAATTCTCCAGAGTTGATGAAAATGACAAATTGTCACCACCATCTCAATTATGTTTGTTCACTGCTTTCAACTGCTGTCAAAAAAACAGTGAAAAGCGCTTTTCAGGTCCTATAAACCTGGGTTTCCACTCTATCAAGTCGCTTTAGATCTAAGCCTCTAGTTTGCAAAACTCAGCTAGTTGAAAAGAAAGATTTATGCAGCTGTGTAATATGAAAATGAGGAGGGGATCAGGTTTCTGGAAAATACGTATTTTTTTCAAACCAGGAATGTGTAGTACATCTAGAAGTTAATTGTAATTACTCAGAATTAAGAGCGGGATATAAACTGCTTGAATGGAGACAGAGGTGGGAATGGAGAAATCTCTGAAAGCATATCCTATCATGACAAAGAAAACAGATCCATGAAGCCCCCAAAAAACAAACCCAGGTTTGAAACCAAACTTATTCAAAATCAAAAATACCCAGATGCTTAAGTCCCACTCTAGGACCATGTCTGATGAAAAACAACCAGCTAGCAGTACCTGGCTCCAAAGATCCAATCAATAATCTTCCCCAGCAATGTGTGGCTATCAGTTTGACTGCTGTAATTACTGATGAGTACAGGCAGATGCCTTTTATTGTGCATCAGACACCAAAGAAAATTGGTAGCCATTTCTTTTAATCCATACCTCCTTCTGAAACAATTTATATAGGGGCTTTAAAAATGTGGCAAATGCATCAAAGGATAAAACTGCAGAATTTTTTATGGGATGACTAACCCTAGTGCTTGGTCATTAAGTGTGGTAGCAAGTCTGTCCATAGGTGTACTGATACGGTACTCTGGGTTTTGCTATTGCTTATTTTGGGAAAAAACTAACAAATCTGGCAAACACCCTTGACATAGCTGTGATGTCAAACTCAGTCTTCTGGGACAGAGGCCAGAGAAAAAGATGTGCATCTGCTTGACCCTGAAAAAGTCACTTGACCTTTGAGTAATCATACTAGAAAACCAGGTTAATAGAAGAACTTAATGCTGTATCTGAACTGAGTTTTTATGAGTTCATGAATCATAGAAACCCTAGCAGCAGAGGGGGTATCAAACTTATAATTCAATTTCAGTTGATGTTTCAGAGTCCTGTTCCAGCATACAGAGATCCAGTGGGAATCTGAACTTTTGTGAGTTCTTTTTGTTACATTTGAATATCAAATAATTCACTGATTTGCTTCACACCTCGCATAAGAAATCTCTAGGTTTAATTCTTCTTCACCTATCCCAGTGGGTAGTCTCATATGCAAATATCCTTATTATGGCTAGGTACCACCAGTGCATAGGTGGTAAAGAAATTACAGGACAGTGGAAAACGAGTCTATCTCTGAAATCATGCTTAGCCTTGCTTGAAGCTTCCCCTGACTTTGCTAGATGCTTTAAAAAATACAGCCAACCTACAAAATATTAAATAAAAGCAGCCACTAAACAGCTTTTTCAGGCATTTTGTGGAAGATCTTAAAAAACATTCCACCCCCATTAACTTTCAGCAGCTGTTAGTGACTACAGCAGGTAGAAAATGCTTTTTCTGTCTGTAAAACCTGTACTATGTAATTTTGCTGTCCTAAAATGAAGGAGTGCATGTGCACATGGAAACCAAATGCAAAGTCCTTAGCTTATTCATCTTCCCTTCTTGTCTGGCTAACTGATACTGAAAGCGACTGTTTGATTTTTATTCACATGCAACACAGAGGCATTGAGCCCTTTTACTTAAGAGCCATGCAGATACTAGAGCAACCCAGGACCCCTTCTGATAGCACCATCTTTATTTGGCTCTTCTATCTCAAGTGCTACTGGTTGAAAAAAAGAGGCAGCCGTGTGTAGCAGATGGCCCGCCGTGCTTCACTACACTCACGTCACATGCAATGCTGTGCATCGGGACAAAGCCTGCAGTTCCAGACCTCGCAAGCCCAGCACTGTCTCCTAAATTATTTATTTCTCAGATCAGGCTTAATAATGATGTAAGGAAGAATTTGGTTTTGTGATGAAGAGTGATTTAACAGAGCTAACAGTATGTCTACAAGCTTTGCCGGGGCTATTCAGCAGAGAGGTGAACACTCACTGCTATGTTAATGGTTCTGGGTAGTTAGTCATCAGGCATTAACCAGCTGTCATGAATAACATCTCTGCAATCTACCAATTTCTAGACATGTAGCAAAGTAGTCTGTGCTATGGACAAAAATACTACCTTCTGGACCAGGTGATAGGAGCACAAGATGTTGCAGTTTACTTTGTTTTCATTTTGTTGAGAAACTGGCATTCTTGTTGTTTGGATCAACCCTAATGAAACACCTGCTAGGTTTTAATTAAAATAAAATGGAATGCAGTTGCATGAACAGGTGGAAGGAGAAGATGATATACCATACAGCTCAAATCCCTCCATGTGTTCAGAGACTTTGCAAAGTCCCAGCTATCACATCCATAAAACAGCGATGGAGTGTGTCAAGAACATTTTGATTGTGCACACGAGTCTGGTTAAAAAGGCATCTACTTACTCAGGGAACAGCAGAAAGATAATATTCAAGCAGCCTCACATTACATCCAGGTAATGACTGGTGTAATGGTTTCTCACTTGTGATGTACTACATGGTGATATTTTCCAGTTGTGAAAAGCTGGACTATTCAAACCATTCACAATAAAACATTAGACATCAAAACAACAGCCAGACATCAAAATATGTGAAGCATATAATAAGCATGATCATAAAAAAAAAAATCCCGATTACAGTTCCTACCCTGAGCTTTCTCCCCATCCTTTATTGTGAAAAATCATCCCCATGAGGCACCAGGCTGTGCACCTCTAGCCAACTGCCAAAGAGAGAAACATTAGCCGCTTCATTTCAGATTTTATTTAAGCGTAGAAGAGAGGTGGTGCTCTTCAATATACCTCCACCTCTTGGACTTGGCACAAAGTTAATTGCCATCTGTATGTGGCAAGAAAATGGAAGGTAATGAATAGTCAGTCACGCTCCACACAAACCCGACCCTGGCATAAGGGAGAAAAGTAGGTGATTGTGAAACGTGCACAGTGAGCAGCTAGTGCCAGTGCTATCTTTCATGGATGATTTAAGTTTTGAATGACATAAGTGAACTTAGTAGGCTAGAAAGTCTGGCCCTTTGCCAAAGAACTCTTAATACTCATTGCTTTAAATTAGGTCTGTCCTTTAAGCGTTGGCTTAAGTGCTTACTGTCAGTGAGCCTGTAAGTATTTATTCATTATTACTTTGGTGGGTACTTTCTTCTAAAACTGTAGTTTTAGAAAAAAATGAAAAAAGAAAAATCCCATATGAAATCTGAAAGGCCCTCTTATTTCCCTGAGGAGAAATTCATGCCATGAACTTTTCCGGTTGCAAATAAACTACTGCAGAAGCCCTTGGCGTGTATTAAGTTCACCAGTAGACAGAAACATCTACCACACCGGTTATTTATCTTTAACTTTTCAGTCTATCAGGTTGAAACATTTCAGTATTCTAAAATACTTACATAAGAGAGGCTTTCTGAACATAAACATCCACTATTTTCTGCACAATGCCTTTCTGAGTTTTGCTTTCAAGATAATAAACATCCTCTAAGGACTAATGATTTGTAAAATTTTAGTTTGATATCAAAGAATAGGGGAAAGCACACAGCATGCTGCATTCAAAGGAGCTCTTCATTTCAAGCAACTCTGAGGACTGCAATTGTGTACAGTAAAAGGTAACAGATGGAGCTGAAAGACCGACCTGCTAGTTCTGTTTGCTGTATACTTTGTACGGTGGGTTGATTACTGGTTATCTCCTGTAAAACAAAGATTTTTCTGACATGCTTGACTCTATGACTTGGAAAATGTCTGCAGTTTGTGCTTTGATTTACAGAATGAAACAGCAATGTTATTACAAAAGAGAACTCTGTAGGAGAACGAATAGAAGTTGGGGAAAGTTTTGCTTTCTGAGGGATGCAATCCAGGGCACTGCTCCCAGGCAATGGGTCATGAAGCCTAATGAAGCAACAAGCCCAACAGAAGCTGGTAATTGAAACAGTTTCAGAACTACAAAAAATGGTTTGGAGACAGCAGAGTGTTAGGAAGGAAGGATGACCTTCATATGAGCCAGATCCTTACCTAACTCAAAATTACATGCTGTGCTCTCCTATCTGAGGGCAAGGAAGTCACCAGATCTAATTACTTACAACAGATAATTCAGCATGTTTAAAAGCACCTGTCTGCATGATTTCAGTCCATGAGATAATCTAGAAACAAAGCACTACAGAAGGTGGGTTGGTTCTGACCTCCCGTATTGAGGTCTATTGCCATAACTTCCCTTGTAACAGCTTCACCTCGGACATGGAGTTTTGGTTTGAGCCACGGTTTTTGGATACATGTCCCATGACAAAGCAGAATGAACTAGCAAAACGGCTCTTTGCATAGTTTAAAGCCATGTTTTCTTTCACTCTCACTCTGCGGTCTGCATTTGTAAATCACGTCTTCCCTGGCAGCTACAGTGATTGATTTTCTACTAGTTCAGATGCAAAAAGTAATGTGTGATCTGGAAAATCCATTTAACAAGTTGTTTTGTTTGGTGGGGTTTTTTCTCCAGGTTTTTTTTTGTAATCAGTTTATGCTGTCACAATATGAGTAATACACATTTTTACATGACATTATTTGAATGTGAATCACCTCCCACATTAAACAAGGAGTTTCTCTCTCAAGAAACCTTAAAAAAAAAAAAAAGATGAAGCATGAAGTTGCACACTCTGATAGAAGTTAAGTTCCTAGACAAGTATCTTCAATGATCTGGGCCGGTGTTACCCAGATTGTTTAATGTTGTGACCTGCCTGCATTTGCTATACTCACGCATGCTTTGTATAACTACTGTGTTAAAACTCTGCAGCGCTCTTCGTCCACTGGTGTCACAGTCACTTACAACACAGAGAGGAAAGTGCAGCAAGACTTTTGTTCCTTTGTGGTTATTGGCCGTGATGATTTGTGAAGCCATACGTTCAAGAACAGAAAGAATCAGGTAAAATAATAGTAAGAAAAAAAGGACAGGGAAGTCCAGCAGATAATTGCACTTCTTGTGATGTGTTATAACTGACACTAACTCTGCATTTCCATAAAGCAACAAAAACATCCCACATTGCACAGAAACAGACACAGATCTTTTTCATATTAGACAAGATAGGCAGCCAAAGCATACAGAAATATGAGTGGACAGAGGTAGGAGCAAAGAGAGAAAAAAATTGAATAAATTGAACATTGAGTCTGAACTCACTTTTATGGCATTTAGCCTACCAAAGTTCTTGTGGCAACACCTATAAAGCAGGATGAAGATCTGATGCTTTTCAAAGCAGCCCGAATTTTAGATTTTGTTATGTACCATTAAAGTGCGTAAACTATTTAATCACAAAGGTACCCACTGTTCTGGTCTGGAAGAAAAGAAAAGCAATTGCCATCTCATATTACACAAGCATTTGAGCTAATCCTGTATGGGGTCTCAATCAACAACCACAAACAGATGCTTCCAAGAAAGCCAGAGAAACTCCCCAGTAGACAATTTTACAGTAGTCTAGTGTAGACAGAAGCACTTTTAAACACAATTAGTATTTAATTTTTTGCCCAGAAGCCTGATAATCTGTATTGCACCAAAACAGGTTTCTACATAACTGAAGAAGGATTTGGCATTTAAATGACAGTGAAAACATGAGACAAGTTGTGCTGTCAATGCCACAGATAAAAGGGTTGTGCATTCACACAAGTTGCACCTATCCAAGCTCTGGAGTGGATCACCATTGGTTGCTAATCCAGTTCCCTCTCCTCTCAGTACAAGAATAAACTAATCTGGAAGACCACTAAGCATGCTTTTCTTCTCTGAGGACCACAGATAAATCCATAATTGCATCACAAGTTTATATATTTATATTATTTATAACATCTGCAAGAAGATGCCTCTGGCTTCTTTGCCATGTGAACTCTGTCAAGCCAGGAACTTTTCAAGTACCTTCTAAAAGAGACTGATTTCTTTGCTTGTACACTCATTGAAAGCAGCAGGGAACAGTGGGTTCTTTTAACAGATCCTTTAGCATGGACAGATACAGAGTAGATTACAATAAGAACAATCTATTTTCATGTTTTGCTGAAACAAGCCAAACTCTTTCAGCAAAAAAAAATTAAGCAAAGTTTAACTATGAAGACACTTTGCTTGTGCACAGCTGGGTATGACCTCATGTTGATTGGACATGTGGTCTGCACAAAAAGGCAGTGACATTTAAACATAAATCATTGCATACACATTTCTCTTGGCTAGGGCTGGTAGGCTAGGCACTCTATTTCATTTTCATCACTCTTTCTCTGGTCCTAAGGAGCAGAAAACTAACTTTTTTTTTTTTTTTCCTTAGGAATGAAAAGCAATCCTGTGGAACAAGACAGCAGAATCAAAGAGTCATGTAATCATAGAACAGTTTGGGTTGGAAGGGATCTTTTAAGGTCGTCTAGTCCAACCCCTCTGCGATGATGGGAGACATCTTCAACTAGATCGGGTTGCTCAGACCCCTGTCCAACCTGACCCTGAATGTTTCCAGGGATGGGGAATCTCCCACCTCTCTGGGCAACCTGGGCCAGTGTTTCACCACCCTCATAAAAAATTTCTTCCTTGTATCTAGTCTAAATCTACCCTCTTTTAGTTTAAAGCCATTACCCCTTGTCCTAGCACAACAGGCCCTATTAAAAAGTCTGTCCCTATCTTTCTCGTAGCCCCTTTAAGTACTGGAAGGCTGCTACAAGGTCTCTCCGGAGCCTTCTCTCCTGCAGACTGAACACCACCAACTCTCTCAGTCCGTCCCCACAGCAGAGGTGCTCCTGCCCTCTGGTCATTTTTGTGGCCTCCTCTGGACTCGCTCCAACCGGTCCATGTCTCTCTTGTGCTGAGGACTCCAGAGCTGCATGAGTAGGTGCAGGACAAGTCCTCAATGTGGTTGCAAGATACTGTTTTCCTAATACTACAGTTTTTACACCTGCATATAAGAACTCAGGCCAGATACATTAAAAAAAAAAAGTTCTATTTATTTTTTTTTTTTATTATTAGCTTCTGAATGCACATTGCTTCCATTCTGTAATTTGGTCTCTTGAGTACCTTAAGCTTAAGGTCTTACTAGGTTAAAAAGCAAAAGAAGGAACCTATAACCTAGCAGCTCTTTGATGTTGAGAAAGACACCACTTTTGGACTCTGATTTGAATACACAGTGTTTCTTTGTGGGCCAGTTCTGAGATTTGTGGAAGCATGAAGGGCTGCAATTGTTTCACAGGTGAGAGATGAAGTTCATCTAGTAAGACTGAAGTGGTTTAAGATACTTTGCCAGTAAAGATTTTATTCCCTTCTCTCCACTGCTTTAATAACAACAGTGAAATGAGCCCCCATTGTGCCCTGTCACTGACCTATCGGGCAAGTTTAATAAGCTTTCCTCTTAAATATTACATTGCACAGGGCCTTGAGACATCTTTTCTTCTTTATAACCTGTCTCAGTCTGGGCTAACCCTTTCATACTTTGTCCATGTTCCTCTTCCAGTCCCACTCTTCTCTTCCCAAAGATACAAACTTGGAAGCTGGAACTCAGGAGTGCAGGTAGGTCCTGCCTTCCCTAGTGAGCTCAGTGTGAGCTTTACTTACACACTGCTTCCCAACTGCATTAAAAAAAAAAAAAGAAATCATCTCTTCAACACTTGTAATTCCCAAACCTAACACTTCATTTTACTATATGGGAACAGATTGCCCTACTTTTTACATCCTAGTAATTGTCCATTAATAAATCCTATTCCTGCTCAGCCTTATCCTTCAGTTAACCAGCAGCATCGCTGGCACCAGCAAGATTATATTCAAAATTGTTCCCAGGAGGGCAATAAGAAGTAAGCAAGCTTTTGCCCTTGGCAGGCATCAGTGATAATAGTAAGTCGTAAGGTGCTGACCTACATCCATCTCAAAAACACACGAACTAAAGAAAGTCTTGAATGCCAGCACTTCAATCTGCCTTTCAGCCCCAGTCTCTTCACACGTATCAAAGTATCACGGGTTTGGAATCAGAGCTAGAGGTTTTCTTTTTCTAGCACTGTTAGGTTTGGGTCCCAGGGAAACTGCTGGATAAGTAAAAAAAGCCAATGGTTTCTGGGCTAACCAGTCACTGACCGTAGTTGGTTGTGGAGAGGAGCAGGGCAAAGGAAGATCATACATCTGAGCAACACATTACAAATCTGCACCAGGAATGAAGGGACATGTGAAGGGTGAAAGGGGCCTGGTGTTGGAGAACACACACACATCCTCCAGCAGTATTTGAGTGCATTTAGAGCACAGGGGAATACAGTTCCCTGGATGGTGGCTTCCCAGAGCTGTTTAAGAGCTGAGGGAATTAGGATGGTTGTGGTTTTCAACAGAGTTTTTCTATAGCTGCCTTCATGGTGGTACAGACACATACTGCCTGTAAGGGTTGGAACTAGATGATCTTTAAGGTCCCTTCCAACTCTAACCGTTCTATGATTCTATGAAACTGTAGGCATACAATCTGCTTATCTAATTCTCTTCATGCTTACCAGTCAAAAGTGCTGAAGGTCCAGTGGCCTCAAGCAAGAACTGCTTCAACATTACTTGGGTTTTGTTCCCTTCGTGCCATCAAACACAAGAGGGATCATGCTTCAAGGTCTACATTATAACTTTTGCTTAAGCTATACTATTCTTTGTCCTGCAGAAGTTAAACTGAGACAGAAAAGAAACTTCACATTAAGCCATGGTTTGAAGTTGTTCACAAGCCCTCTCGTGGTGCTCACTGTTACCTGCACTTCAGAAGCATCAAGTCACTGCAGAGATGCAGAATGCAAGCTCTGCCTGTGAAACAGATGCGCAGGGAAAGACAGCATTTCATTTGATGTAAACCAGTGCCTCTGCGCCTCTCCCATCTATAGTGCATAGAAAGCAAAAGATACAGAGGGGGCAGATTCACTGCAACTCCTCACCGCCAATCTAAACGTGAGTACCCTGCCCTCCAAAGCATGAGCTTGTCCTTTTAAAAAATAGTTATTTATCAGTTTGCTTTGCTTATAACCCTCTTCTGTTTTTTTGTCCTCCCTTGGGCAAATGTTCCCCTTGCCTTCGTTCTGTTTCAGCACCTTTCAAAAGACAACCTTTAAAGCAGTACCAAGACTTCCACACTTGTGCTGGATTCTTCAGATCTATTTAGACAAACTGATGCCAGGTTATGCGAGGACAAATGGATTTTCATTACAAGATAACTTCTTTTTGGACTGTATTTACCCAAAGGACTCAGAATAATCCTGATTTAAACCAAAACATTTTTCCCTGAGGTAGTAAACAACTTGTATGAGAACAGTTAAATACAGGGTGTTCACAAAGCTGTCTCCATCCCATTCTCAGTGTCTCACTAGAATTTTTATCTAAATTGTTGAGAATCCAGAAAAGAAGCTACGAAGTGAGGGCCAGCTGGGAAAGTTGAGTTCTTCTTTTCAAAGCTGAGAGATGATAATAAAGAGATAACATTTGCTTCAGGGAAAAAGCGTTGGAGCAAGTGTCATCCATTTGATCAGCATGCTCTCTAACTTTGCCTGCCTCTCCTTTAAAAGGCTAATAGAAATAATTTCTTTAGAGACTGCACACAATGGTAAGTGCAACAGAGTTGTGGACCTCTAGTGAATGTGCTTATCAACCACTTTCAAAGGGCATGAAAATGAACTAACTCCTGCCAACTTGATCAGCAGATTGGGAACAATTCAAACACTTTGACCCTGCAAGCATTAGGTTTGTACATCCATGGCAAAAGGAAGGGTACATGTATTTGTATTTTCTTCCATACAGTCTCCACAAGGAATGCAGTTTGTTGTTTATGCTTTGCAGCACCTCACAGAGAGGATTTTTTGAAAAAGTTATTGAAAACCCAACTGCTTGACCAATTCATTTGTCCAGCTGACTGGTACTAAATTAGCACTTTCTATTTCAAATAATGGTATTTAAGGGAAAATGACAAAAATAACCTATTAAAAGGAGTTTATCAAAGGTTCTTAAGAATATGATCACATATGCTATAGAAATACCTTATCCCAGCATAAAACACATGCTCAGAACTCCATCTCATAAACTGAACTTGACAGGTATTGCCACCAGTGGAGTTGAGTGTATGGCTGTAGGTTCCCATGAGCTACCATTACACAGCTAGTCCAAGTATAGACATGCAGTGCAGCAAGCAACATTTGCATTAGATGTTTAGTTTAATCCACTCCACCTCTAAACAGATCTTGCAGGTCCTACATACTTAGGCGAAAGCATCCAGCAAAAGCAGCCCACTCTCGGCTGTTGGCGAGAGGTTCACCCTTCTTGGGTAATACTCCTCTTCTCTGGCCCACTGCTGCTTTTTGCTCACAACAGCTTAGCCCAGTTTCTGTGGAACAATTCTACCACATATTCCTCCAAAGGACTATGTTAAGATGATTGTGTGCATCCAGTGGCATTCCAGACAAGCTGGCTGTAATTATCTGGCTAATTTAATTTTTCCAGGCATTTTCTATTATTTTACCCCAGAGCATATACAATCATTCTGTCTCATATTCGTATCCAGAGAAGCAATAAAGAACCCATGAAAAATTGAAGTGTCTGATGCTCCCAAAGTTGATCTTAAATTGTGAAGCTTTCCCAGAGAAACTACTGTATTTGCTACAGCATAGAAGCTCGCAAGACATTTCCCCTAGAACGTATTACACTATATTCATTTAAACTAAAGGTCATGCTGGACTAAAGAAAAACGAGTAAAGATGATCGGTGAGAAAGGGGCAGAGAGACCAGTGTTCTGTCCATCAGGCAGGACTCTTCTGCTGAAGACTGCTGTACTTATGTGCTTCATTCCTCACCAGTGAATGTTACCATTCCTAAGCAGAGCAGCTTAGTGGCAAGCTCCAGGCATAGATTTCCATTTAATTGTTGGAAGAGTGAAGGAGAGCACAGGAAAAAAAAAAAAGAAAAAAAAAAAGGGAAGTAGGAAGAGAGAATGTTTTTCAAAAATCATCAAGGTACAACAGGGTGATCAAACCACACAGAAACACAGTCATGCTGCTGTCAGCCCTGCAGTTGTTCCTTTACCTCATGCTCTCAATCATTCCCTTCACGTATTCTCCAAAAGATGTAACTCTGCTTACTGCTTTTGTTTACTTTTCAGGCTCTGTTTGCCTTAAACAAGCCTTGGCAAGAATAATTAGCATAGGACTCATAAAATAGGTTTATGATTTATTAACCAGTGATTATGCTTCCTCAGCTTTGCTGCTAAGATGCCACTAGTCCAAGAATTTGGGCTTTTATTACGTGGTGTCAATCAGGACACTCCTGAAGGGCTCTCTGAAGAGCAATGTTTTGCATTTCAAAGTGTTAAAGACGAACAAGTAGAAATGATAGACACAGCTATTAGACGCAGTCATTCATTAGCACAGTGTTCTGGTAAGAGTCTTCTCCATGCATTTTATTCCATGGAAAAGCTTGCAAGGCTGTTGTTTTCCCTGGGCCCCAATGAAACCCGAAAGCCCGGCAAGCAGAAGCCATAGCCACACACCTCAGCAGCAAAACCAAACATCTCTCCATTTAAATTCAGTACTAGTGAGTAAACTTGGCCCCCTTTTAGGTGCTAAAACAGGACTCTAAATGTTTAACCTGAAGTTGCCTGCATTTTAAAGGTTCTCACTGCCTCTCTTTGTATAAAATAAAACTGTCAGCCTTTTACCTCTCAGTTAATTGAAATGGGGTAGGCTATGCAGAGTGGCAGCGGAGGCAGCATCAGCCATGGTCTAACCACTGCAGGGAGCTGTGCAAGTCTGGGAAATAACATTTTATCGGTCAGTGCTAATTGATCAGCACAGACCTTGCTGAGTCCAGTATTTCCACAGCTGCTTGCAGCATTACTCTAATGCAGCAACCTTGTAATAGCTATGTTACTGCTTTCAGCACTAGCTCACGTATTCTGACACAGGACTTTACTGAAAAATAAAACTGTCTGCTAAGACAACGTGCCACCACATTCTCCTTTTGGGAAGCTACAGAGCTTTGGATTACTTTTTAAAAACTATCAGAAGAACATAGTGCATCAATAGACAACCATTCTGCATGCAATGGCTCTGAATGGAAACAATGCTGCTTTACAGATGTGGTTGTATAAATATGTCACAGATTAGCTATATTTATAAAACTCTGCCAGCCAGTTCTCCACTAATGAGTTACACCTGCTCCTAAGTATCACCTTTCAGAAGTGCTGCTTTATTACAGGGGCCTGATGAGGGTCTGCTGAAACTAATGGGAAAGTTTCCACTGACAGCTTCTTTTTGCTGGGTCAGTTTCAAGTCTTTGAGCAACAAACCTGCCCATTTATGCAGCTTACTGTCTAATTTGGGAAGATCACCTTTGAGACAAGTAATAATCAGCCAACCTCAATATTTCACAATATCCAGAGAGTAAACCTTGTAGTTAATGCCTTTACAAAAAGCCCTTAGTGGCATTTAATTCTTACAATGGGAAAATTGGTTCTTTCCTGGCAATGAAAAACAGAAGAGAAAAAAAGATTTTATAAGCCTATAATCAAAAATACAAAATACATCCTTGGAGGAGAGTGGCAAAGGAGACAGTTTTTCAGGCAATGAATATAAGCACCAGTTCAGAACACAAGCAGCTACAGAAAATCAATGCAAGGGCTGAACACATCTCTTGACACTTTTCCTTTTCTGAATGGCTCTTATAAATTAGTTTTTAAGCTTCTTGGAGTGCTTTGCTTCACAAAATATTTAGAAGTGTCTGGATCCAACATTCCAGTCACTCCCCAGAAGATAATGTACTTGCTCATCCCAAAAGGAGTTATATAGAAAACAAATTAAAAAAATGCAAGATCATACCAAATCAAGAAGAGTCAGTCTCTAATATTAATGCCTCATGTCAAAGGCACAAAATGATAAAAACACTCCCTATAGCCAATTGAAAAAGCAGCAACTTGGCAAGCAATCAAGAAAACTGCAGCCCTGGTTAATAGGTCTGCTTAAACTGGCTCAGCAGAGGAATGAGGCTCCTATTCCACGGAGCACGTAAACGCATGCCCATGGTTTCTACCTGGACGCAGTCCTTGTTTAAATGCTTTGTATCACAAGGACGCCAGGGAGGTGAACAAGACTCTTCAGGTAGGGGTTCCAACTTTATCGATCATTAATCTGGCTTAGACCAAAAGCTCAACGCTTGGAGCAAATTCATTGGTTGGTAGCCTTGGAAATGTCACATTATCAGTTTTACTTGCACCAAGTTCTGTTCCTTGCTAACAACTTGTAGGTCAGAACTAGAGAGGTCAAAGCTGATGTAAGAACTTTCCTTCTCAGATCATGAATTAATGAAGAATTGTACTGTTTCCGGGAAAGTGATGATGCTGCTGCACCACCACTTATACTTGACAAATGATGAGGACATGTTCACCCACAGAAGGCATATCTACCAGTCCTCCACCAGCTCTACATGGGCTGAGAGTGACAACATTCCAATAAAAATTTGTCAGCTTCCCTGAAAAATGGCACGATGGAAATAGAGTTTAATTCCAGAAGGTGTTATTTTTTCCAATTAACTGCTAGAACACAGGCGAAGAATTTTATTTAGTTACCCTTTTAGTGGCCAAATGACTTGTGTTCACTTAAAGCTAAACCAAAACTGCCCAGACAGGCTGCAGAGTGTCAAAGGCTTGAAAAGACAGGAAGAAGTCCCCTATTATTTAGCAACTTGTTCAGCTTTTATTTTGAAACTGTATACTCCCTATTTTAAGTTTATTTGGATTTCTTCTTCAGCTCTTAGGCCTTTCAAGTTCACTTGAGCTGAAGCATGTTCGTTCAAAAGCTAGGAAAGGTTTTTGGTATCCGGTCTTGGGAGATCATAATAGTGGGACACTCCTGGGAAATGAAAATGGTCCTGTTCGCTTTTTTTTTTTTTAAGTAGTCACCAGCAGTTTGTTAAACTCATCAGGGACTACAAGTAACACATTTCCTTAGTAATGCTCTTTAAAGTCCCTTTGCCATGCTGGAGCCCTTCAGGGCACGTGTCGGTACAAGTCTGCTGGTCAGTGCCACACCACCATTGACTTCAAACTAAATTCACTTCTTCCCACCTCAGCCGATAGCACTGGGTGAGCACAGACCACAGCAAGGGATTCTGGCTGGCACAGCCAGCTCTGGTTCTGTCCAGCTCATAAACACAAATTAGAAACTTCATTTTACGCCACTGCTCCTCCCTTCTTCTGTTTGTGCTTCATCATGGCTGAAGTTTTTTGTCTTGCCATGAATTAATCTCTTCTGCTTTTACAAGAATCTCTCATTATAAGAGGTCATGGTTTTTCACCCTGCCCTTCAGGCGTCTTCATTATGAGATAGTTTAAAACAACAACAAAACCATAATGCATCATGCCAGTCAATAGTGAAATTATGAGAAGGGTAATCTACTCTCCCCACCCTAATGAGCTGATGAGTAAATAACTGTCAGGCTATTGCACTAAGCTATTGATTGGGGCTTCCCACAGAGCTGCATAGGTACCTGCTGCTAAACAGAAGGGATCAATATGGGAAACTTCTGAAAACAACAAAGAAAGGTTTCAGTTTTTTTAGATGCTTTCTGTCACATGCTGAGGCAGCACATCTTCATTGCTAGATCACACCTCCCACCCTGCTTCCTGCTTTTCACCTTGAAGAGGTTAACCATATTCTGTAAACATGTGGTCCCCTGGGCTAGAAAAGGCTGATTAGCGAGAAGTGTAGATTATAGCAGATATTAAAGCAGCTGGCTGAGATGAATTCACCTGCTATGAGTGCTCCAGAGAAAATTTCCTCAGAGATTTAAGCCTTATCTTCTTGCTCAACACAGCCACCACATCACATGTATTGGCTTCCTATTCTACCAAGAGCCAAAGCTTGAAATTGCTTTACTTCCAAAAGCTTTGGAGGGGCTTCTCCACCAAGTGTCATGCTGTGTCACCACTTCTCCATTTTCCACACTATTGTCCTTCATTTAGTACCAAACTTTCAGGGCAACACTCTTATCTTCTGCTGCATGTTTCGTTTTTTTTTTTTTTAACCTTTCTTTTCAAGTCTCAGTTGAAAAGTTTTCTCCCCTTCTAGACCTCAAAATATTACATTTTCTGTCCTCTGATCCTATTATTTACTTGGATGGTCCAATTTTCTCAAGACTTCTCATAGCTTTTGTCCTCACCTCTTCTTGTTGAAGCTAGGTACAGACACAGATGTTAGCCTTGAATGCCAATTTTGAAGTTTCCAGCACAGAACCTTTTTATCTTTTTATGAAATTACTTTTCATTTAAACTCTTATATTTTTTAAAGCCCACTTACAATCACTAAAATGAGAATGAAATTTTTCATTAAAAAAGCAGATGTTTCAATTAACGGTCATGATTTCATCTTTTAAAAAAAATTCCAGGGTATGAACAATTGCAAAGATATTATTTCATTTGGTGATCTAAAAAAAATATTCAAATTCAGGGAAGTTCTTATGAAACATTAAACCCTGTTGTACTATAAAAATAGACTTGAATGGCATGTGATTGTCATTTGATGAACACACAAGCAGCTATACCTGAAACTTCAAGTTGATAGCACGTCTCTCCAGATAAATAGTGACTTGAGTCCCTATTAGATATCATGTCTAAATCAACAACATATGGAAGCACGCAGTTCTCCTTCCTACAGAGCTGAGATTCTGTAAACACAAACCATGAACCTTTGCCTTATATTTGTCTCTCACTGAAAGGAATCTGAAATAAAACACACTATCATGTTTCTATGGACTAGTATTATCAATATGCTCAAATAATAAGTTGGCCACAAATAAAATTAAAAATTATTACAGACTAGATGGGAAAACTTAAAGGATAGAATTTTTCATATGGGAAAATTCAATAAAATATTTGGGTCTTGTCAAACAAACAATACGGTCATTTTGAAACATGGAAAACTTTTGCTTGCATAAAGCCCTGATGAAAAACATTTTCAAAAAATTGGTTACAAAGTTTTCAAAATCGGCACAAGTTTCCATTGTGACATCTTGATCTGTGATAGAAAAAAGTTTCAGAACATCAGAGTTTCTGAGGATCAAAGTTGTATTTGGCGATTTGTTGTAACAATTCTTTAAGGCGCGTACATAGCTTCACCAGTACTGCCCTGTTTGTTTTTTTTTTTTCCTCCAGAATTCATTGTACGCTGTGGGTATTTGGCTTCCTCACATACCCTAGAAGGCTGTCATTGCAACAGTTATCTTAAGTAATATCAACCTTTTCTTGCTCAAACTCAATAATTAAAGATAAAAAAGGGAAGTGGATTAGACAGGACATTCTATCTCTTCCTTTTACACTGACCCAAATCATTTTATCACAGGGAAGATATTTTCAGCAGATAGGTACTAGTCTCCATTAAAATGCAGCAGAGGAAATTTAAAAAATGATCAAGGGGACACACTGAGGTCTTCATGCTGAACAAACAAGAGAACTTGATATACTATTCAGAAAACAGGGAATAAAAAGAATGCTTAGACAAGATAAAAGGGATAACAGCATACAGAGGGTAAGTTATCAAACAGAAGACCTTGAAGCAGAGCATATTTTGTTCATTGCAATAAAGAACATGAGATTCCACACAAGAAGATGGAAGAAGATTATTTTCTCCTCTGACAGATTTATGTTTGTAGCTTTTTAAAATTTATTTTTATATAGCTTTTCTACAATCAATCCCCTCCTTCAGTCTCCACTCCTGACCTATAGATCTCATCCCTGGAAGCTAGTGTGCAGTTGAAGTTACTCGGTTAGGAGATACTGTCAGCTATGAAATTAAAAAAAAGATGAAAATAAGAAACCTGGGAACTACAAGGTATCTTTAAAATGAACAATGAACAACTCAGCAGAATGCACTGAAAGCTAGTTCATAGAGCTAGTATCTAGACTGTTAAACTTGATATAAATAATTGGGTTGCAAAAAGAAAAAAAACTAATTTATTCTTAAGAAACAATTTATTGCAATCTAGACTCCCAACCAATCATTTGAGCCACGGGTCAAAAAGCAGAAAATACCACCGTCTTTAAATCCTAATAACATTCAGCACTTGTTGTAAGGGCTCATTTTTAAGATTTTGGCGCATGGCTTAGGTGGATAGATTTAAACATGCAGAGCATGATCTCAACATCTACTAATTGAGGAGAAACACACTCACATTTTCTCAGTGAACATGAAAATTATATATTATCACAGAGAATGGGAGGGACCATGAAAAATGCCAACCTCTCCTTTGATATATCAAGAAGTAAAAACAAAAAGGAAAAAGCAGCTGGTGACCAACCAGGACCTTGCTCAGCACTAGAATCTCACCAGGTTTTTCTTCACATTTCTTTGTGAGGGTCACCTTCCGCACAAGGCAAATTTCAGACAGCGCCTATAAAAATGATAATCAACAACACTAGAAGGAAAGATGAAAGAACTGATACAGTTCTCTTCCCACCACCCTGGGACGCGGTGCTAATAGACAAGGAAGAGCTATGATAAGTCTACAATCACAAAAGGATAATCCCCCTGTCAAACAGAACGCCAGTAGACATCAGAATATTAATCAAGGAAAAGCTTTTCTAGTTATCCTGGTTGTGATTTGTATTACACTGTTGATGTCTAGGGTACAAAGGTTTTGCTGCCATAAATCTGAAAGTGCCGTGTGTTTTCCCTGCAGTTAAGATCCAATACAGGTTGGCTTTTGCCTGAGAGCCCATGGATAGTATAATCATAACTGTATTTCCAAAACCTGGATATGCAAGAGAGAACAAAAGAGATTCCTCTGTGTTTAAGACTTCAGCTGGCATACATTAATCCTATAGCTAGTGGTGGGAGCCAACATTAATCAGTGCTGCAAGATGGCTGGTTCACAAAAATTTTAAAAACCTACATGCAGGCACTCTGTCTGACAGCATATAATTAGGCTTAGAAATTCATTGGCCACTGGATGCTCATTAAGGCTGAAACCATCAAAGTTGAAGAGGGAGTGGACAGACAGTTATGTAACAGTGCAGATGACCCTAACACTTCAAAGGGCTGCTAAATCTCCTCTTTCTGGTCTTAAGCCAATTTTTTTTGTGACTAGACATTAAGACAAAAGATTTAAGGCAAGGACGAGGCAGCGCAGGTTACTCCTTATCCTAGCATGTGAAGGAATTTTCTTCTGGAGTACTGTGTTACAGGGCAGGATACTACCAGGATGTAGTAACTAGCTGGAGGCACAAGCTCACAATTGCCACCTCCACAAATAATTCCTACAGGTTCTTGTTAATGCTCTGACATTGTTCCTGGTATGTACTAGCTGCTGTTCAAACAGGCAATGAAACAGCCCATATTCTGCATTCCCTTGTGTGGTAGGCAGGTATTTAAGTACAGTTGCTGCCTTACCATATGCAGTAGGAACACCCCCCCCCATGCCTTTTGCAGCCTTCCATGACACTGCTCAGGCAGGGCAAGTTCTGATGGCTTGTGCGAAAGTGAAGCTGTGAATCATGGTAATGAGGTCTCTTCCCCCTTTCCCCCCAGGCACTCTCGTAGACTCTTTTCCAACTGGAAAGATCACAGGAGAGGAAAGGTTGGTGGGCTTTTTTCTTGCAGGACTGGCCACAATCCAGACCCAAGCATCTGTTAGAGCACTCACTATTGCTCTTTCCATAACAGATTTGGCTGGTAAACCTGGTAACAGCTGCATGATCTATGCTTGTGATCCGTACAATTAATTTGCAACTGGCAAACCTGTCATTGTTCATCACTAGATGACAGCAATGCACTTCTGTGCATGCCTTGAACTGTTACTAAGGGCATGACTTCAAGCAGCCTTGTGTGGTTCTGTGGCCTGTTTCCCTGCCATAATCACAGCTACATCAGAAAATGATGAGAAGAGGATGCACTTGGGGAAGTAACTCTGCATGGATGAGGTGCCACAGTCCCAAAGGAAGAGAAGACACCAGTCAAGCAAAACACAAAGTAAAAAAGTGGCAGAGCTCAGGATTTACCCCAAAGCAAAGACTGAAATATTAGCTCCCTACCTTTCATTACCATGGGAGCACACTCAGAGCAACTTAAGGCAACTGCACTTTACTGTGTCATACATATGACTTTCCTACATCTATGGCACAAGTGCTGATGCTGTTGTAATATAAGGCAGAGACATGAAAAGTAAGAGCAACTTCTGTGTTATGCCATGCATAATTCTCAGGACCAGGAATAAACATACTGTACTGCAGGAGGAATGAAGGCTGGCAGGCATAGCAACTCCTGCCTCAGGATTCCTGCCTCCCCCTCCTGGATGCAGCACAGTGACTATCAGTTGTGCCAGCAAGACCATTTGAGTGAACAAGTTGGTCTGTAAACATCATGTCCTACAGCAAGCAATTTGGCCAATTTGTGTTTTCTCAAGACATTACCATTTAAACTAAAGGGTGGATACAGTGAGCTCATAAATGGAGATGGGGGTGAAGGAGGAAGGGAATCAACCCCAACCAAAGCAAACAGACTGGATGCATGACCAATTCACAGCCAAACACTACTTCAACTGGAACAACTATCATTTAATCCTCCAATTTCCACAGGAAGGCAGTCTATAAATTTCGCTGCGTGCATACATATGTATACACACATTCACATAAATCCTTAAGTGAGGACAAGGAACATGAATATCCGCAGCTTCAGTGATTCCTTGCCAAAAGAGTAATTCCTTCTTATTTATATCTATGACAAGCCATTTATCCTTACACAATTTTTTCATACTGCCCTTTTTTCCTTCTGGCCTGTTATTTTGCCTTTGTTCCGTAGTTCTTAATTTATAATTATTTTAATTCTGAAGTTAGCTTTGGGGTAAGCAGTCTTGCAGAATATAAATCAAGCCCTTGACCATGTGAGGTCATTAGAGACTCCAGGGCAAGAAAATTATTAGGGAACAAGAAAACTTTGTTTTTTCTACCTACAAGGAATAGCTGTATCTCTAATAAGGCAAAACAAAACAGCTATAGAAGCATGGAGAAAGATACAGCTGAGAAAAAGAAAAGATTTGGTTTTATTACTTGTGAAATATCATGTTCTCTGGGTTATCCACCCGCAGGTGTAAGGGAACAATGCACTGTTCCTCCCCCACTTCAGCATAGTCAGCTGTGGCTGTCTTTCTGGAACAGGATCCCCCACTAACGAGCCGGTCCTTTTGTTCTAGTGGAAACCATCAACCAGAGGTGCTCATCCTACCTAAAGAACAAGATCTTCTGAAAAGAGCTTATAAAGGAAGATGCCATATTCACCTTCATGACAATTACTCTTATAAAAGCCACTTGTTTCAGAAATTAGGAGAACAGTGATACATACAGTCATACATACAAGTTCAGCTATGGACACTTAGGCTGGCAATATTAATTTATAGGGCTTTTTTCCTTCTCAGTCATCAATCCTCAAGTCCATAGCAACTTCTCAGATAACACCACAGTTTCTTGGAAGGTCTAACAGGGCACACTCTGAATTTCTACTAGCAAGATCTGTATGTACAGCTGTAGGAAGGCAGTAGGAAAACAATGTTGGGCTGCTCAAGGAGCTAAACTTTCCACAAATTGCATCTGGGCCACCCTATACAACAGAGGTACAACAGGTTACTACAAGTTGAATCCTCGATTTTTTTTTTTTTTTTTTTGCAAAACAGTAAGAATTATTTTAGACTTTCTTGTTCTACAGAAGACGAACGTTATCCTGGGATAGCCTCAACCCTCTTCAACATAAACTTAATCAGTTCTTCACTAAGTGAACCCAGATGGCTCTGACAAACTCCATTCTTACCCTGAGCATCTGTCTTCTGGTTTTACAGTTGTGCACAACTTGCTTTGTTTTATTGATCATTGCAGAGCAGCATGTGATCCAGAAGACCTATACTAAATTGTAGAGGTCCTTCCTTCTTCAAGATTTCCATTCTCCCTCCCACTGCAAACTTCCCTGCTCTGTGCTCTCTCCCCTCCCCACCTGCATTTAAACTTGCCTCTTACCCCAGCTTCTGGTCTGCAGGAAATCTCTTTTCCAGAAAGAGTGGCACTCATTCCCACAGCCCGTTCAGTATCTGGTATCTTGGAAAATAAATTTCTTAAGAAAACATGAGACAATGTCATTGTGCTTAAAGGATGCTAATGATTGGTAGGGGACTGTCTACTCCCTATAATGAAAGGGAATACAGAACAGACTTCAACATTTGCAGCTCATTGGGGAAGTGTTGTTGTTTTCCCTCTTTAAATAAATTTTGAAAAGACGACAGGTGAACTCCAACTGCAACTCCCTCTGTAGGCAATAAAGCATCTGATGGAACCGCTGCACATCTGTGAGCGAAGTGATATGGATTAATCAACATACAAAATCATCTATATGGAAAGTATTAAAGCCTCCCTTGGATTGCTTTGCAAGAACATCCTCTTGACATTATTTTTGATATTCATACCTCAGACTTTATTTGTTCCTTGTCTTTTGGGGTGATTGATAAGGGTTAGAAAACGAGTCTCGGTGAAGAATTTTCCATTGGAAAATACTTGCCCTAACCTTGCACAGTGTATATAAGGGTTGATAAAAACAGGTTAATTTTCTCCATTGGTTTTCATTCATGTGACAGTAGAGAGAACTGCGTGGCAGTTTCTTGACATTTTCCATCTCTACATTCCCAAATGGAAAATGTGGAAAACTGATTTTTTTTTTTCCAGAGAAAATGTTTGTTTTACCATAAAAGTCTCCAGTTAGAGCTTTTTAATTATTAGAAAGCCCATTTTAACATACACTGGAAATTTGGAAAGAGATGATATCATATTAGTTTTGACAATATGAAAGTGAAAAACTGAGATACTTTGAAACAGTTGAAATTAATAAAAGTGCTTTTTTTTTTTGGACTGGGAAGGAAGTTCTGCAAATATCAGGTTTTGATTTATAAGTTTAAAGACATGTAATTTTTGTTCAATAGAATAAACCTAAAAGAAATCTTAAAGATTTCAGAACTGTAGAGGAAGTAATGTTTGTCTCAACACAAACATCATTTGGTCCTATTATAGGGCTTACATGGTGATATCAGTGTTGATGTCATCAGTTCTCTCAACCGTTTTTCTTTAAAATTTTGCTTTTAACAGCATCTTCCACTGAGTTTTAAGACAGTCTTACAAGTTGCAGTGGACATCCTTGAAAGAACAGCAGCCCATTTTTGGTGTGTCACATAGGACTGATTTCAGCCATCTTTCTCTAAAATTCAGTTTGGTCAAAAAGCCTGCTAAACAAACATTCAATTCAAACCATGATATAATAGTAAGTCTTCAAATTCTAATCTAAATTTATCCAGAGCCACTTTATACATGATTTAGTTTTGTGCCAACGTTGTTCTCCAGCTCAAATACGTATTTCTCTCTTACATTTGTAGTTCCTTTTTCTAGATGGATCTTCGGCACCTTAAAACTACTTTTCAGACTACCTGGCTCAACAAATAAGCCTATTCATCAACTTATCCTCTGAAATGCTCCTAATTCTGGATGTGGTTCAAATGCCAGATCAAATCTTTCTAAATAAACCTACTCATAAATCTTTGTAGGTAAACATCTGTCATGCACCTAGGTAAACTGAAGGGAAAGGAGATTCATGGCCAGTCAGTTACTCGCTTTACTCAATTTCTCTTTGCTGGTTCATGTCTCTGGTTGCCTACAGCTTGGCAGAGACAGAAAGCACATTTCTAGCAGCCAGGTCTGACTGCATTTGGAAAGGTTTGCTAATGTGACCTTTTTATGCCTGCATGAGGACACAGAACAAAGCCAAAAGGGAGATGTTTGTGAGACAGAGACAAGCACTTCATCAAATAGTACTAGCAGCAGGACATGGTCAATAACAAGGATATGCCAGCGAGAAGAATGCCCAAGTCCAAATCTAGCAGTGATTACAGCAACTAAAAACTGGCAAAGATGTTTAATCCTGATACAGACCAGCAGCCAAACCCTAACAAACACAACTCAGAGAAGTTTAATTTCTGCAATTGCTGCACGGGCTGTGGGTACCAAAGCAGCTGATACTCCCAGTGCTGGAGAGAACCCCCTGGACATGGAAAACTGATTTAGTTTTTACACATATTCCTCAGCTAATTCTCACATGTGCTTTTCTGTTTAAATCAACAGGATGATTAGGAATGACTTCCTTGTGGCAAGACTGCAGGAGAATATCACATAACAGAAAAAAAGAAATAAAGGGGGATTAGGGAATCTCACAGGTCACCAGAAACACGCTGCGCTGTCTTAGGGGCTTGCTTCCATTATACTAATAAATTATGTCTCTATTGCTTGTCAGCTACAGGATAAAACAGGGCATCTTTATTAGCAACAATGTACTCTAATTGGGATTTTAAAAGAAATTTCTTGCTTAAGAGCTCACTCAACACAATTAGGAATATGCATTACTTTGTTATAGAATAGAAGGGAATGTTTTACTACTAACAGCCTATTTTGACTAAATTTATCTCTGTAGCCTGACAGTGTAATGTTGATTTAGCACTATGCCTGTCAGTTATCTTAGAATGGTAATTCTGTCTTCCAGCTATGGAATAAAGCTTTAATAAAAATATTTATGGAACATACAATTTTTCTAAATGATGCCCAAGTTGAGAAGACTCAACTTATTGTAGCAAAGCCCAAACAACTACCCAAAACAATTACAATCCATTCTTTTCAATCTATCACATTAACAAGTGACAAACAAGGAACAGTTACAACAAAGTCACTGGAATTAAATCAGCAAAAGTTAAAAGACGCAGAAACCTGAAAGGACTATGCATCCTTAACACCTTGTGCTGCTTCAGTCATGTCTTTTCAACTCAAATGCTCAAAAATCACTGCTTGACAATTCCAAAAAAGTGACATTTAAAAGTGTGGTCAGGGGAACTAAAGTAAAAACAACAGACAAGATTCAGCAAAAAGACCGTTCATCTTTCACAAATGAGCAGGTGGAGAAGCCAGTGCAGAATTACAAAAACAGACAAAGGAAGAACCAATTGAGCAAACAAAGAACATATGGTGCAGAGACACCATTGCACCATCTGCCTCCATTTGCAATGGAAATGGCAGAGTTGGGAGTAAATCTATCTTTCGAGCAGTGGCTGGACACCTCCTCATCCCATAGGGAATATTGCTCTTCGAAACAAGACATTCTAGGAAAAACTATCCTTGTTTACTTAAAAAAGAGCTTATGTTCCAGCTTTTGGCTGCTGTCATCTAAAGCCTTGCTGTCTTGCTTCCACCCAAATTGCACATCTCACAAAACATAACTCGCAGTCCTAAATCAGGAATAACTTGTGTGACAACTAAAGTAACCTTTGCAGTTGGCTGGCAGTCAAAAGATATGGCTATAAGATTCAGAGAAGCGTCAACTGAAAAAAAAAAAAAAAAGAGTCAGTTTCAGAGTTTACAACTTAAATGAAGGTTTATATTTATCCAGGAAACAGCAAAGAAAATGAATGAAAGGATGAAGTGAATGCCGTTCCCCCAGGGCTGAGGCTATTTTAGAGGTAGATTATCTCTAACTTTCTCCCTAGGAAAAGCTAAAGATGATAGCCAAGCCTGATTCCATAATCCTATTTTGTGAAGCGTAAATACTCATCAAAAGCCTTTGGAAAAGAACAGCGTTTTCTTGACAGCTAATCAACCAAGGACTATTGTTTACCTCTAGGAATGACCAATCTGTTGTTGCAGTGTCAGCTTTTATTTGAGGAATACACAACAGTACATCAATGCAGATGTGCAGGCATGCAAACTATTCTATCTGACAACTGTCATCTTCAATTATTCTTTTCCTACCTACCTCAGTCTTCTTGTCTTAACCTGTTGTAATGAATTCTAAAAATTGCCCCCCTGGGATCTTGGCATCTTATAAGAGTGCCTGGCAAAAAGGGCTTCCAGCCTGTCTCAAATAGATCTGTGACCTGGTACAATCAGTACCCAATTACACAGGAGCAGCTTGAAAGAGAGAAAGGAGCATAACACACACATGCACAAGTACAGCCCAGAGATCTGTTTATGTGCATTTGTGAGCTGTATTGCTGTAAGTTAAGCTATATTTAAAGTTACTCTTCATTCCCCCCCCCCCCCCTCTCAGCTTTTGCCTCTGGCAAGCAAGTTAGGTATAATCTCACCCAGGGACTTTAAAAGAGGGGTAGCAGTGGTTCCATCGGTATTCCTCCTTTTTCTAAAACCATATGAAGACTAAGCTCTGATGCAATAGGAGCACACATGGACTAGAATCAGAGACCAGACAGCTACTATGGCACTGAGTTGAGCTTATCTCAAATTCCTGTGAAAAACCCACTGGGAGTTGAAATACCATTAATCCATTTTCAACCACTTGGAAATCAATCAATAGATTTGTACTATTGGCAGGGAAGATTCAGTCCACCTGTCTTCTGATAGAGCTGCTGATTTGGAGAAGCAGTTTTTGTCGTTTCAGGAGAAAATTTTGTTTGAATACAAGTTTGAGAAATTCTCTCTGAGAAAACAGATCAGCCTGGAATTCAGCTAAAGATCTGCCTTTAAAAGAAAAGCATGCACTTCCTTTATCTTGAGGTCATTGTTATTCTAAGTGGCTTTGAAGGGTTCTCCATAGCAAGGTAGTTCAGGTTTTAGTGCTGCCAGGTAATATAATTCATGTGCATCTTGTATTGCAGCCCAAACCATGCAGGCTTTGAGGATGGAGAGCACTTGTGTTAGAATAATTTTAAGTACCCTTAGAGTTATCACGGTATGATCTAGAAAGCTCGCTGCATAAACATCCTCAAATGCCAGTGGGAGAACTACGATATACTGAACTGTCTTGAATCCCAGAACACAGGAAACTGCAATCTTTTAAGCAGCATTTAATTCTCTTCCCTTCACACCAGAACTACCCATTCTGTTTAAGATCGGGTTATTACTTTCCCAGTTTCTTCATGTTCAATCTTCATTATAACCTGATCAATACATGACCCTTCTCCCCTTGCAACCAGCTTTGCAATAGTTCCAGTTGCATGATCAATGCCTGTATTTCTTAAGCTTTTAACACTTTGCTGCTAGTTACATAGTTTAGCACACTAGATCACCTACTGATGCGATCAAACTTCAATCACACCTGACCCTAGAGGACCTCAGTTTTCTGCAGGAAATATGACTTTATAACGGAGAAATTATTGAAAATACTTTCTGATCTTCATACCTATAAAAGCAAGCTAATTCCAAGAAATAACTGCTCCATGATTTTATCTCAGAATTAAATCAGTTGGCAAATATGGATGGATATTTACCAAATACATAAGGTATGCAGAATCCAATTATTCCTGAAAAAAAGAGTGAGGGAGGGAAGCACTTCTCTTAAAGATAAAAAAATAAATGGAATTATTTTGACATGTCTAACTGGTTCTGTACTCTGACTTGATTTGAATATTAAATAACTTAATTAGATGAATGTGGTAAGTATAAAAGACTAGAATGGAATTCTGTAAAGACTCTCAACCAGCTATTATTATGCTTATTTATGCTTCTTTACCCCTTGCCCTAACTGCACTAATAACTGAAAAAATAAGTACTGCCATTGTCTTCCTATATCTGCTCTGCTTTCAGAACAATTTTATTTTTCCCTCCTTCCTCTAAGATATAGCTTCATTTCTAATTACTGTTTTCTGTTCCATTTAATTTCCATTAGTTTTTTTAATAATAGGAGAAAGATTAACTCTATGCTGTTTTGACTCTGTATGATCATCCTTAATCATGTGAAGCTCCCAGCTGGTCCATGTTTCTTGGGACCCAACTGATATAACATACTTTATTTAATCCCTTTTCAGGGTCTTCTGACTTTCTTCTTTAAGATGCTTTTAAAAAAAAAAAATATTGTTTGCATTAAACAATGAGGTTGTCAGACAATGAAAGAAGTCAGCTTTTTGTGTACATACAGCTATATGACAAAACATGGTCCCTGTAGTAGAGAAGTAATATGTCTGCATTAACACAGCGTTACTCCCAGGCCTGATAACTGCACTATGAGACACCTCAGTACTGACAGAATAGTGCATTCACGCAGCTATGCTGTTTTTGAGGTCCAAAATAATGCTTATATCTGAGTATCACAGCACTGCGCAAGGTAGAACAACAACAGTACAGAAAAAAATTCAGACTTCCAGTTGTACTTTCTAGAGAGATAATAATAGCTCAAGCATGCAATTAAGCAAATGAGCAATTGTTTCAAACCTGAACTACATCAGCAGAGAGCTTTTGAGATTGTACACTAATCAAAGAGATTAAAAGCTTTTAAAGAATAATTCTCATTTTGTACATTTTCATATCTTGCCTTTGTTACCAGAAAGTTGTAGTTACTCAGCTTTGAGTGCCACCTTTCAGTGTTCATTTAGATCCACACACTGCCCACTACTTCTTGCACTTAAATTTACAGGAGCAAGTATCCTCTGCCTCTGTTGACCTATTCTGTCTTAGTTAAGGCAATTCTTCTGCTTTACAGTTACCACAGGCAGCAACATTTAATCACCTACTTGAATTTATTCATTTTCATTTAGGCACACTGTACCTCCATCCTGCTGTAACTGATGTGGTCCAGGAAGTCATTTGCTCTAAATAGGGGTAAGCATCCTTGGCAGTTGTAAGGCAGTTATCACCACCGGGTGCTTTCGTTGAAATCACTGGGCAAACTGCTCATTACAACTGCAATTCATATCAAGCTTAATTTCCAACATGATGTAAATTAAATGTATCATGTTGGCCCATAGAACAATACATTTACCTGCCCGATTTCAAGGTTCATCTTCATTAGAACTTGTATTCCACAGTTAGCTACAATAAATCAGCTCTACCAAAAAAAGGCTCCAGTAGCAGCAGATTTCAAGTCTTTCTTTCAACTTATCTCTACCTGTAATTAATGCTTCCTCATTTTCCTTGAGGGAGAACATCTGTTTTCACAGATCATGCCAATACTTGGTTAAATACAACTGTCTTTACTGTTCTCAAAAACATATTTGGCAGATCCTAAACATATTGTATCAGATTTTCAGGAGGTTTTTACAACCTTTTTCCTAGACTCTTTACCATTCCCTTTGCAGATCCCCAACAACTTTTTTTCTTCATTAACTGACAAGGAATTGCCATCTTACTTCCACTGCCTAGAGACAGAGCTGCAGTATGAGACCATCATCATTATTACGTTATCATTATTCTCAATTACACTAAGCTACAGTCATAAATAGTGCATATCACCGTTAGCATCACACCTATTATTACTGAGGAAAGTAAAGAGCGAAGATAATCAGCAAAGGGATACTAAAACTTGCAACAAGCATGCATTTCTAAGTGTACAAGTTTCAGACCTCTTCTGTCCTTGAATAGAGACTTTTGCCTACAGACACAAAGCAGAAAGGGCAGTAAACTCTGACCTCAGTTTGCTTACCTACTTCCTTCCAAATTGCACTGAACTCCAGCAGCTTGCCTTTTACTTGGGGAGCAGCGTCTCACAAGATACCAGTGGTACCAGGAGTATGCCTCTTCATGGATAGTGCCAACAATTCCAATTTGCAGAGATGGTAATGTCACTGAAATGACAAGAAATGTCACTGATGAGCTTCAGAGACCAAAACTAACCTAGCTGAGCATAAAGAACAGCAGCCAAACAGCTTGCCCATAACCTATAATCTTCAGCTGAAAGATAACAACAAAGAGTGAGAGACAGCAGCTTCCTAAATTATTCTGGCTTGATCAGCATGAGGTTGTGGTTTTGATTTTGTGTTTGTTTTTTAAGAGAATCTGCCCACAGTTTAGGCTACCTAAATGACAAAAAAAGTACTTCAGGGACATTGGCCATAAGGTAACAGCAAAACATCTGAAGATATCAAGTCCCTCCACTACAAAAGAGTTTGATTTTTTTGCATTAACAAGGATGAAAGGGATGGTTGTTTATCTGCCTAGCTCAACTGCAGAGACAAAACTCATGGTCAATGATCATGTGTGATACGAGACTTGAGTAATTCCTTTCTTTTTATTGTTGCTTTTCTTTCATTGCTCTAAAATACTGATGCTTTCCCTCATCTCTACCATTTTGCCATAAAGCATGAGAGACATATAAAACCATATGACAGACTGTGGTCTAACAGGGCAATCCCATGCAACACCAGGAAAAAAACACATTTTTTTCCTACTCCTGTGCAGGAAAACAGCAGCTGTGACACTCCAAGCTGATGGCACCTGGCTAAGCTCTCATGAACCTGAGGGTGGAGCACAAACATCAGGTCAGGCTCTAATTTACCCTCTTCAGTAACAGCTGCCTGGGCTTCATTGACTCCCTTCACCTTGCTGCTTGCCTCACAGGGTAGATAGAATGGGGCTAAACAAGAGCTGTATTGAGGGAGCCTCCTGAATCAAGTCTAAGCCTATGCTATTGTTGCAAACACAACATCTTATTCATTAGCACAGCTTACAAGTACTTAGTTTGCCCCATTGTAGATATTATAAGGCTGGTTGAGAACCTCATTCCTTTAATGGTTTAAAATATACCTTTCCGCTGCATCTTACTAACATAAAATTCCCAGTGTTACACGACACTGATCTTCACTACATTACAGATGTGCTGAAGCAATAGAAGAAAATATTTTACAACTAATATCCCACATTTCTAGGAGATGCTTAACACCCAATTCCCATCATCCCTCTCTACAAGTTGCTGGTAGTAAGGTCACAGCACTAGCATCTTCAAAAATTTCCCAGCTTAGAGAGATCATAGGAACATATTTGAGATATTTTTTCGTTCCCATATAGGATAAAAAAAGAGCATGCATTCAAGGAATTGTTTGTTAGGGAATTCTGGGCTAAGCCAACACATATACACTGTCAAGACAGAAACTATATTTTAACTGCAAAGTGAAAGCCACTGACAAGAGGATAATTCTAATGATCAGAGATTGCAAAAACAACAGTCTTATAATCAAACAATTGTATCGCCAGCAGAACCATTTTAAAGAAAGCATAGCTCATCGTAGAGTTTGATAAATAGTATCTCATTAGCAGAAATTCATGGAGCCAGAGGTTAGTGAGAGTTAGAGTCCAGCCAGATTTGTAACATTTTCAAATTAAACCCTTCATTTAGAATATCCAGGCGAAGTAGGAGAGAGTTTTACGGCTCCTGCACATTTGTTACCCTAATCAGGTATCAGCCATCATTTTCTCTCCAGTATATGGCAAATAGAAAGATTTCCCCTCTTTCCCTTTTGTATGCATCCAATTGTCTGGTGTTTCCAGGTAAAAGCTTTAATTGTTAGTACGTGGCAAGCATAACAATGGGAGGATTTGCACATCTGATGTTTCTTAAGCAGGAAACAAGCCCTGCAATCCAATTAGCTGCCTTGGATGGTAACCTTAATTTCTAACCTTGGGTAAAACTCCTTCAAGTAAGCCACTTTGTGCTCTGAGCTCCCACTGTGCCTGGTATTTATTTGTCACTGTTAAAAAAAATGCCAGAAACTAACATATTTTAACTCTGAAAGTTAAAAAGTAAGGGTATTATAAATGAGCTAATAACTGTGGAAGCATTCACAATCCCATGCCAAGGTTCTATTGGATTAGTCATTGTAGACTTAGTACAGACAAGTGTAACTGAGCAATCATATGACAGAGACTTTTTAAGGAAAAAATCTGTTACAAATTCAGACACCCAAGGAAGAGCAGGAGCAAGCTAAGAAGATTCTGAGTCATCCCAGCAAGGAAGCACCATATGATCTCACACCAGTGCTCCACCTCCACCAGTCAGCCAACTGGTAGACTGACGGGTTTGTGCTCTAGAGCCTCAAGTTGTTGTGTCCAAGTAGCAGAAAGTTACATGTAACTATAGGACTATAAAAGAAGGAAGATGTTAAGCTATAGCTTCCTAACAAGGAAAATCAACTGAATATTATTGCAGAAATACTGAAAGCAATATTTGCTTAATTCTTTTAGAAATTCAGATCTGACTCCTCTTAGTTACACCAACCTGCAGGCAAGCTTTTGTGAAGCCTATAAGGTAGTGAAAATAAGAGACTACACAGACAGACCCTGGGATCTACAAAGAATCTTACTACTTTTTTTCTGAAAGGCTCCATATGACAATGATCACATACAATACCCATGCATCAAAGTGTACCCCATAACCAGACATAACTTTTAGAGCATACTGCAGCACACAAATACCATGTACCTCCCATCCTGGCATCTTAACTTTGACTTGAGGCTTTGAATTCACATCAGAAATTGCCTATTACTTTGATTCAAACAAAACATTAAAAGCATCTGTACTTTGCTATCATAACTGAAAATAAGTCTTAGCCTTCTATCAAATTAAACTTGTTTTATCATAAGACTTAGTGATCCTTAGAGGATAGATCAAGTTTTATTCCCTCCTCATGTGTCTATAGATAAATACCCCATAATCAAACACACAGATTAGTATTTGGATATTAATATAAACTGCAGAAGCAAACCAATAAAAAGCAAGACAAAGCAAAAGACTAGGCAAAACAACTATAAGAGAAAATAAAATGGTTATAACACTTATGAACTCATTTATCAGTATAGTTTTCCCTATATTAGAACTATAATTCACCCCCTGAGTAGCTGACAAAGTTCCCTCAAAAGCAGTCAGCAACCTTCAATTTTTTTCATTCTAAGAAGTACTTCACATTATGTTATTTTACTTCTGTGAGACAAAGTCAAGAGCATGCTTAAGTACAAGAGCTGAGCAAAAATAAATTACCTTTCCCT
>NW_009649062.1:1437023-1446159 GCF_000708025.1 Charadrius vociferus
CCAAGCAGCCACAAAAGCACCAGCCCTCCACCACTGCTTTTTGTATGGCTAAGGGCACCTGTTTACCAAATGCTGAGTGCAGTTAATTAGCCATCAATTATGAGACCCTACATTTTCACCTGTTTCAGATTAACATCCCTGATACTCCTAGCTTGTTCAATTACCTTGTTCTAACTTGCAAAGAAGCTGACCTTCTGTTTGAAGTTAACTCCTGCCTTACTGACTTCTTACATTCACGACAGAGCATTTGCTATGTGCAGTTGTTGCCTTGTCTACATACAGTTTCTCCAGTAAATTCTTCCTGGTTAGTATTTTAGAGGTGAAATAAACAGATTTTTCAAACAGCACACAAGTTTTCTAAAATACTCTGTTAAATCATAAATAGTTTTTCTAATTAAAATGCTGTCTTATTGAGAACAATTCCTCGTTGTAGGCAAGTCCTACTCTTTTTAACCATTAAAAAGGAGTTCTTAATAGACTGTATGCTTTGATAGGGGCTCTTATTTTCCTTCTCAGATATTTAGCAATGTTCTTGTTGTCAAAGTTCGCTTGTTTTCACTTTATTAAAACTGCAGTGGAAGCTGGCCTGCTGCTACGATCTGTATCCTTCCTGGATTCTCTTTCTTCTTGCCTGATTTTTCTTTTTTTAGCTTAATAAAAGAAAAGAAAACAAAGTAGAGAGTTTATTTTTACAGAGCCATCCAAGTTTTTAATTTTCAACCTTCACAAATAAAAAGACATCCAGTTCTGGAATAAATAAAAATTAGCTCAATTATTATGAAGATAAATTAACTGCAAGTGAATATTGTTGATATCATGGGTACCTGATTTGCAATAATTTACTCGTTGAAGAACTATAAGCCAGTCAATTTGCATTAGAATGGTTAAGTACATTAATTCAATTATGGAATTACTATTGGGTGATTAAAGACTGAGAACAAATAACAAATAAGTCTGAGTTAATTTTATTTATCTACTAGCTACTAACTACATGACTTAGCAAGATTGTCAGTTTAATTAAATTTGTCCCTGTGAGAATTTATCTGGTATTGCTAAAAGCAAACGTGTACATTAAGACACTAAGGAATGGCCCTGCCCTTCTAGGAATGTTTTGGGATTGGGAAGGGAGACCTTATATAAGCTCTTTTTTTTCAAAATCATTGAGACAAAAATCTTTCATGAAGTCAGGTTGTAAAACCAAGCAGAAATACCCCCTCAGTCTCATTTGGGACTTTTATAAATAAATTCATACAAAGCTGGATGAAACATAGAACAAAACAAAAATTGGGCCATAAATCTGTGGCTGGCTTCTCACTCAACATGTGATTACAAATGAGGAAGTGATGCCTTGTACATGCGCAAGGTTTTAGATCAAAGTGAAAAGTCTTCAGGTAGCTACTTCATGCTATCTGTTGTGAACCTGCCTTAGTCAAATAGGTATTTAGTGATACGTGATTACAGGTCTCTCTTCTGGCACAAAAGGATTTCCTTGTTGTCAGACACTCAGCATCATGAGTAAGCAACTCATGCTCCTTTGGGCTGCTCCCAGGCCCGAGACATTACTTGGCTGTGCTCACTCTTGGAGAAATATAAGTTGGAAGTTACTATATTCTACATTCAGAAGGATGAATTGTAAAATTCTCCTTATTTAATGTGCTCATCCTGTGATTTGTCCCTTTTAGCACTCCAAGGTGATTGTTAATGAAAACCTCAGTTCTGCAAAGCATTATTAAGTCTGGTTAATGGACAACAACTTGCATTGAATATGCATGTGTGGTAGGCGCAGTCATAAAAATCCTCCAACACCACTAAGTTATTGTTCAAATCTTGGCTTACAGTTGTTCTTTTTGGCACGCTGAAGACCACTTGGCAATGGTTAGGAAGCTGGAGTGTTCTGGTCACCAATTATAACTCTGCCACAATTGCATTACTGGGCTATTGACTTCCCCTCACCCCATCTCTTTAACTGACTCTGTCATTACATCCCGTATGGATTTTAACAGGTTTTTCTGGGCAGCTGCCTTTCTATAAATGCTCTGTACAGCACAAGCTATGATGGGCCCAAATCTTCTAGGCACACAACAGACCAAATAATAAAAAAGCAGAATTATTAATTACAGTAACAATTAGCATGCAGTTGTGTCCCAAGGATAAAATATGGGACAGTGTATACATGCATTCAAACCTGGCATTCACAGTGTTTTCCATTAAAAGATATTGGCAATTTAAATATTTCTGGTCATTTGCTCTTATTGTACCGATCACATTTCTAATTTCTTCTAGGCTCTTCCAAGAAAATGATTTAACATCCAGTGCAGATCTTCCATGTAAAAAGGACCAGCATTCTTAATTACAGTCGTTTCACAGAATCTAATAGCAATAAGGTTCCCATAAATGTTCAGAATCTAACAAGCTTCAGAGCACTTTGCAAAGAGTAGCCATCATTCAGCAGAAATGTTAGAATGCCCTTTATCCCCTTTCTCTAATTCCCAGCAAGCATCCCTGGAGAATCATGAGTTTTAAATCTGCTCACGCATGAAGGGATTGTGTGCCCCTTGGGCCTTTGTATTATTATAATGCATACATAAAGGTAAGTTTTATTAATTGGAGTTCTATCCACAGGGGTTACTACACTGAAGGAGGCAGAGGTAAGGGAACTGAATGGAAGAAGGAGTGACCCTACTGAGCAGTGATTCCAAGATCCAAAATTCAATCCTAATATACTCCCCTTTGAACCTGCCCCTCTTTACCTGTGCACTGATTTAATGTGAACTGTTCCAGGCAGCACTAATTTTTAACAACTCACACCAATTTATTGTCTTTAAAAAAAAAAATCAATACTCAAACTCTCCTTTGTACTTATCTTAAAAATTGCTTTCAGGCAAGATTGGAATCCTTTACTGTAGCCTTTCCACAAAAGCACACTGAGTTCACGTTCTCTGACTTCCTAACACCGCGAGCGCAGATGTGATAGATTTCTCAGTCTTTTCCTCATTGCTGTCAAATTACACTATATTTCACTCCTTCTTATTTGCGTTCTTTTTTATCTGTGACTCCTGTCATTATTTCTTTCTTCTTATATCTTTCCTCATTTTAATAGCTGAGGTATAAACAAAGATATTTTGAGGGTGCCAAATCCCTTCTCCCAATCTTGCTACAAGCACAAGCATGACTAAACTGTTACAGAGACTTCTCCCCATCCCTACCTCCCAAAAGGTTTTGAGCAAGTGTAGAGGTGAGTTGCTTCCCTTTGGGAAACAGAAGCCTACATGACAAATGCCCTTGTGCTTTCTTATCAGCTAACCAGGCTGTTGAGGGAAGGAAGAAAATAAAATGTGGTGGCAGGCTACTCTCCTGCTTCATTACTCATCTGTTCAGGCAGCCAGCAAACACGCTTTGAAGACAACTTGTAAACTCTGATTTGTCAGATGGAGCGTCATCATGAAAATGCTCCATATTCACAACAAGAAATTTAAAAGGCACCTGCATTGAGCAGACTGATCTAATTACACTTTCACACATTTCTAGTGGTTTCCAGCGAGACACCCAGAGATCCCCTCAGGACAGAGGCCAGTCTAAAAATAATAACTACTGGAAAGAGCACCATCATGTGTCATGTGTCAGCATACGTGAAGAGGGAGAAAGGAAATAGCTGGCATAGGTTGGGGACATACAAATAAGCCATCAGACATACGATATTATAGGAACTCAATGCAAACATGAAGAATTCAGAAGTGTATTTTTAGGCTCCTCCCTTATCCCCTCAATTTCCCCAAATACAGTAGGATTCTTTTCCTAACTTATATTGACTGAAAAAAAAGGTCACCAAATTTGGACAGGTTAAATTTCTTCCTTAGGTAGCAGGAAAAAATTGCACTTTAGGGAAAAATAAGCAGGCTTTGTAATTTTCAATAAGTAAGAAATCACAACAATAACAAAATTTCTTCTAAACCAAGACTGCTTGTCTCCAACTCCATTTTGGTATGAAAAACTGAAATCTGGCATCCAGGCAAATCTGAAATAAAATTTGTTTCCAATTTCAGCCACCAAACATATAAAAGTTATTTGTATGGATCTTCTGTTTTACTAGAGAAAACAAGATATCAAATATTCTACAAAGACCTCTTTATACCTTTTTTCATATTAGTCCAACGGAATAGCAAAGAGCAGGACTGATAAAAAACGAATTTCTTAAACTTTCTACAGCTTCTTGAGTTGTTGCTTCAGTCTCTGATGCTCAAGTAGAGGCTTCTCTCAGTTAAAAATGAAAACACTTAAGAGTTTTTTTCCGCCTTTTTCTGACCAAGACTCATTTTCTTTTGAGCTAAAGGGCACAAGCGGAGTGTAGCTAAAATAAACTTCTTAAGATCTGAGGGCTGACACCTGTCGTTTTTAAGATGTGGTTTGACAGGGACGGGGAAAAGCATCAAGTGACTTCAGGAAATTAAAGCAAAATCAAAGGAGGCATGAAAGGGGCCTCTCTCTCCCATCCCGCTGTGTGGCTGGCCCATATGATCTGGGTATCCCCAAAGCTGGCTCTGAGCAGAGAATGCTCTGAGCAGCTAACAATTTTTGTTACTACGGAAAAGGAAATTGGGTACTTTTCAGATCCCTGTGTTTTGCAAGGATTGACCAGGATTGGCCATTCCCTCCGTTAATTTCTTAGGGCATTATGTCTTTGGAAACAGACTTCATGTTCTACTGCGTATAAGGGCTGGTAAATTAACCTGAGAGCACCAAAGCAGAGCTTAAATGAGGGCTGTGAGTCTCATTCCACTAACAGTTCTGGCAAAGACACTGTTTTTCATATTGTGCTCACATATACACACCTCAACAGCATCTGAGCACCCTGGTGTTTTGTATATTCACCTAGTCCCAAAGCAAAGTCTGCGTGTTTAACTGTATGCCCCGGTCTACCAAACACTTACCAATCCAGTTGGAATGCGAGCATTCCTAAGTCATCACTGAGCCTTCCCACACCTGCCACATATTAGAAAAAGCATATTTTTTTAACAAAAAGGCTTGCAGAGTTGGTATCTCCTTAGGTAGCTCCAATCCTGCTGGCCCTCCTAGCTACCTCACCGCTTCAGTAGAAAGCAATAAACAACATTCTATTTCCTAATCTGACAAGTAAGGGCAAATTGACTTAGAGAGTTTAATTACTTTTTTAAAAAAATACTAATGCCATTGGTTGCCATGGCAATACATTCTCACTAGATGGAACAGCATTGGCAGTATTGGAGAAACAGTCTGTCTTTGTAACTGCTAGTGTTACAATAAAATACAATTATTAACTATAAATGCCTCTTTCTGTTTAGAACTGCAAATGCAACAGGCAACACAATATTCAAGGACTGCTTTTGATGTGCTGCTACAGAAATGCATGTGCTCATGGTCCAACGTGCTGCTGCTATGGCAGTGGGAAAGGATACAGCCCAAACGCTACTATTTGAGTAGCGTATGACAACAATGACGTGTGGGTTTGGAGAACTGGGAACAGCTCTCCATTGGAACAAGTGTGCAAAGTTTGATTACTCAGAGAAATAATCATACATATATCCTGGTGTTAGTCTTTCCTAATGCTTGCTTAAAACAATGTAAACAAACCAACTAGTGACTGCAAATGCTTTATTGATGAGTTGTAAATAAAGGTAGCCAATCACTAAATAGGCAGTTTGGAGCCTAACCAGTTATTGCCAAAGGTGAAGGCAAGGTCCAATCTTTTGCTCTGATGAATATGTAATCCTTATTTTTTTCTCTAAGTTGTTCTCTGCTTCCAGCTCTTCATATTCCTTCTATCCTTTTCTCTTAGGAGTAGAGCTTAGGAATGTCCTGGAATAACCATCTTGGGAATGTCTGACAAGCTGACAGACTGTCTGAATATAATCACTTCCACATATTTTGGTTAAATATGATGATATACCATTTAATTAATACAAGTCTTTAGAGTGGAAAAATCCTAGATTTATCCCTCCATCACTTCAGCTCTGCCCTTCAACACACTGTTGATAGGTATACATGAACCATAGCTCAGTTTATTACCTTTTTTTTTTTTCTTCTTTTTTTCAAAGTGCTACTGAGAGCAGAGATTTTCAACTGGCATATTCTTGCTGGTTTAAGGCAGGTTTTCATTTATGCCCCTTAATGCCTGTTCACTCCAGAACCTTTAATTATACAGAAACAGAAGAATGTTTCAGGGGATAATATTCTCTGCATTTCTTTTATTAGTTTTAAACTGATGTCAATGACATTCAAAGCCACAACTTAAAGAATCTCTTCTCAAACTAAGGTGCATTTATGCACAAATAGTATGCCCAAAAAATATTGAAGTCTTTGAAGTTACAGACAAATTCTTACTTAATAATCAGGTCCTCTGTCTCACACACATCTTGCACATTAAGTGATTATGCTGAATTTTGGCAAGGGTCTGTATGACTAGCATTGGATGCATTAATTTAAATTAAATAATCCAATTTTTCTCCTCAAGAAAATTTTGCGGTGATTCGAGCCTTCTGGCACCAGTACCTCTTCAGCATTTTATGAGGCTGATTTATTCCATTGTTTACTGGATACCACAAGGACTGCAAACAAAATGGAATGAAACACTTGAAGAACCCCAAAAAGAAACACCAAAAGAAAAAAAATCCTCAAATTCTTTCAGTTGGACTTTCATAGTTTAATAATTATAAAAGTAATGATTAAAATAGAGTTGCATAATGAACCTCAGACATTGAAAGAAAAAGAAAAATACCAAACCTAACTAAGTTGAGCAATGAGTTCTTTAATAACACCTGTGCTACTTTTTTTTAGAACAATTCCAAGACAAAACGAAGAACAGATCAGAGCTGCAAAAACCAGAACAGAGGTTTTGCTCAGTAATGCTATACTCTGCAAAACAGTTTCAGGAGAAAAGAAATATTTATGCTAGTGAAATCAAATTTATTTTTAAGCCTCTCAATTATGTATTTTTCCATGGCATAAAAGGGAAGCACAATATTTTCTTCCTTACAAACTCTCAACAAGATAAGAATATACAACTAACCCAAGATTAATACCACAGTCCTCTCTTTCAACTCACATTTCCCAAAATGATAGTTTGCTGTTAAAAATTCATCTGGTAATGCTGAGTCCTTGTCCTTATCAAACAACACATTGGGATTTAACACAGCTGAAATACTTCCCTTGCTATTATCTCTGCATATTTGTATTCTAATTACTGAATGAAAGAACATATGTATAATGAATATATGGCATAAGGTTTCCCCCCAGCCTCCAGAAGTGCATAACACAGCATTTTATGTGGGGTTTTTTTTTAGCTTTTACATTTTTATTCCAAAGTCTTGAAATTTCTTAACAAAGTATACGCATTATCCCCACTTTGCTGTTGACATACACTGGGAAAAAAGTAACAGGACAAAGATTACAGAGTAGATTTTTACAGGAGCTCAGACTGGATCCAGTAACTTCAACCCCAGTCTCATGGCATAAACAGAAGCCAATGAGTGGACATGAAATTAGAACACAGCGTGCAGTTGCCGTAAAACAGATCAGCTATACCAGTGCAATGTATGCTTAGCTTCTATCAACTGCTGTATTTCATGAAGAAGGGACTGCAGTCACAGCTGTAGTAAATCAGTACCTCCAAAGCAGCCAATTTATAACAGTGGGGAAAGGGACTCTGAATATTTCTGTTTTATTAAAATTCTGCTATAATGAGGTGCATAACAGAAGATTGATGCATCAAATACAGTTTGGGCTCTTTTCTCCTTGGGCTGATTTGCAAGAAATAAATCAGCTGTCATCAGCTGGACCAGTGCAAACAGACCATGGTGAAGTACAGTGGGCTCTGGGTGAATAACTATCTGCCTTATGCGGATATAAACCGTACCACCTCCCCACGACTCCTCAGTAGCCTTCCATCAACCAACACCTATTTCACGGTATTTAAACTCTCTTTAAGTTTAAAAAACAACAAAAACCTGTCAGTGCCCTATTTATTTTCAGTTGTTTTATTTCTACACCTTGAAGCCCACTGAGAAATTTTAAGGCATATTGTTAAAGTGTAAAATCTGTGTTGTTAATACCAATCTGTGGAATTACAGAGGGACTTTCTGAAAGAAATAAATATTTGGTTTAAGATTGACCAGCTGGCCTATACGCTGGAGAAAAACGCCCCAACTTTAATTGTATTGATTTTGCTCATTGAGATAATCGAGATCCTTATGATTTTCCTAAAGGAAAAAAAACCTACTTGCAGCTTAGAACTGGGGTCTGGAAGTATGAGTTTTGCTTTTGTTCTGTCAATATAGTTCTGAAAGCTCTAAGAGATTGTGTCTGCAGGTGAGGATTTTTGCAGCTTGCAAAGTGCAAGCAGACAAAATAAACATTTCCAAGTGTCCATAGCTCACATTTTTCAGGAGTTGGGGATCCTAATGGTGAGGACACGTTCAAGGTATAAAATTATGCCCTACATTAATGGCTTTAAAAGGTTCTCCGCTATCAAATTAAAAAGAAAATCATAGCAGTACATACAACAGCCAAACACAAGAGATTGCCTGTGGAAGGCATTACTCTCTTATTTGTCATCCAGCATTCAGAAGAAACCTCTCTGGATTTTGCTTTTTGTGAAGACTAGGAAAGAGCTTGTCATACTGGCACACAGTGTAGAAAACCAAAATGGATATTGGATTGTTCCTTTAATTGAAAGGATGAGCAGATAGCCATGCAATATTTATCACTGTGGGGCAGAGGAAGCAATCAATAATGTTTTCCCATGTGGGCCATTTTTCTCATTACTTTACAGGGCAAATCCAGGTCTACAAATATATGAAATATGGATAAAATTCACCCCTGCACACAAGGCCAGTGTTGAGACCCATCAGCTTCTACTGCCCTGCTTTGAAGGTCTGAACTCTTGCATTATTTCCTCTGCACAGGAGCGAGTTTCATCCGACAGATATTGTTTGCCCCTAAGCAAGAGCAGGGTACCGGCTTCTAAATTTCACTGTTAAGACTGCTTATGTAGGAAAAGATAACAATGTTGAATAGTTAGTGTTAAAAAAAACAACATCTAAACCATGACTTGTGAGTTAGGAATAGTCAGTCTTTCTTAGATACATTAAGCTGCTTACCAACT
>NW_009649062.1:1446214-1468542 GCF_000708025.1 Charadrius vociferus
TGCTAACAAAATTCACCAGCTTCAGATAATTATTCCAAATTAAAAACAGAGGAAGGGAAGATCTAGGAAAGGAGGTAAAAACACCTAAACAGAGTTTTTTTATAAGAGGTAAATATCCTTCATATTTAATTAATAATGCCTGGGATCCTTAAAGAACTGGCATTGATTTGTATGGGTTTCATAGCATGCTCTGTACTTTTCAAAAGAAATCAATCAAACAAGCTATGTCAGATTTTGAATTCAAGTCTTAATGATAATTCATTAATAATAATGCCATCCAGGAGCAGTTCAGTATTTGACAGCTACAGGAAAGGAGAAATATGTCCAAGCTGCATGCAGTTCAACACTCCCTCCCTCTCTTCCCCAAAATCTGTATCAAACCAAACCCCTGGGTTTCAGAGCTTAGCAAAACCTCTAGATTTCGTTTACTCATAAAAAATAACATTTGGCAAAATGTCATAACTTTGCTTTATGCTGCTTTGAGGATTGCAACAATATAGGTATTTTCTTGAAGTGTCAATTTAATTAATTTCACAGTTCTTTTCATACTTTTCCTTATTGCCAGCAGCCCTTGTACTTGAGCAAAACAAACACAGAACTCCTAGAATGGAAAAATTGCTACTTTTTCTACTTTTATAAAGAAGCAAGCAAACAAACTCTCATTTCAAATGCTTTTAAAAAAAAAAAAAAAAGGAGAGAAAAAAAGTGATGCAGAGAAAAGTCTAGTTTCTGCACACCCGGACAGCCAGCTGGGCCACACTGATCACACCACGGTCCCTTGGGCTCACACTTCCACAATTCTGACTGCTTTCAGCCTTTTGCCTCTGGGCCCAAGGAGAAGCACATCATGTTTACACACAAAGCATGAATAATCTCAGGTAACTCTTAGTGGCCTGTATAGAATCCCATATAGAAGGGCTTCTTATTTTGAACGCTGTAAGAAAGATAATGAGGGATAGACTTCAGTCTCTCTTTTAATTAAACTAAAAAGAAAAATTATTTTCATGAGTGGCTGTTCCACTCGTATCAGTATGGAGAAACACTATACTTTGATGTTAAAATAAGGAGAGAGACTACATTGTCATGCAAGAGATGGAAGCCATTTAGATTCATCATGTAGTCATCTCAGTACAGCTAAGGTAACAAAATCCTTGGCTCCATAAATTATCCTATAGAAACAACCATACCAGATAAGGCTGGAGATTCAGTAATGGGTTAATCCATGGAAACCTGGGCTTTCTAGATGAAGAACAGTTGCGTTATGCAATGCAGGCACTCCAGATAATGCATTTTGCCCCTGTGGAAATATTTTACTGCTGGACAAACTAAGGCATCTTCCCCTCAGTCTTCAGGCAAGCAACTAAATGCAGTCTATTCATTTAAGTGCAGCAGTCACAACATGATGTGCTTGAGGTTTATGCCTTCAAGCTTCACTTCTGACAGCTTATCTGTCTCCTGTGTTGGAGGCCTAAGAACTGCTGAAAACAAGAAGGTAGTCACATCTTGCTGTTTTCTCAGCTAAAGAGCAAAAAAGAATGCACTCAAGTCTCTTTGGTTCATTCCTTGCTTATCTTCCATCATGTAAAATTAAGGCTACATCTTCTCTTCTTTGCTATCCTTGCCTACCAGCTGCTTTGGCCACAGCTTTCTGGTACACAGGAATGCAATGGCACTTTGCTTGTCATTAGCATTCTTGTCCTTAATACCAGGTAGAAGATGTACCTCCCAGCTGAACTAATAGCTCCCCCTCCCCCTGCTCCTTTCACTCAAATTTCCTATCTTTGAATGTATGCCACCATCAATAAGATTCTGACTGAGGTAAAGGGACCTTCTCTGATAGAAACCAAAGACCACCATCACTGACAGGCACCGGTAGTACTAACATTACCAGTACAGGCTGTTCAGCTGAGCTTTAACGTCATTAGAGTCACACAAGGGCACAGGGTAGCACAGGATGTACTTAGAGTTCAAAGAGAAAGGTGCGGCAGGTCTTGCGTAAAATATTTTTCAAAACATGTAAGTTGTAACTTCTTCACACATCAAACTATTCAATCATTAAGTTTCCCATCCAAATATAAAGCATATATATACACAACTAGTAGCTCATTTCGGAAGTACTGCCAAGATCATCTTGTTGAAGAAAAAAATCTCTACATACCCAACAAATAAGTGAAATTTTGCTGATGCTTTCTCCTGCCAGACAAAGGGAAAAAAAAAAAAAATCAAATTCAAGGATACAAAGGCATTTTATAGATGTGTGTCATTTTTATTGGACATTCCACTCTGACTTCTTTTTTCTATAGTTCTGAAAGACTTAAGTTGGTGATGCTTTGGTCTGTTTCCCCCCCACCCCAAACTAAGTGCTGCATTTTTCTATGAGCCTCATATGTTTAGCTTCAACATCCTATTTTTTTTTTTAAGTTAAAAGCTTTTAAGTTTTTCAATTTCAAAAATCTTTGATCCAAATCTATTTTTAATGACATGCCACTTATACCAATTCTTATAAACAGAAACATTAAGAAAAAAAAAATCAATCAATCTCAGCATCCACACAAAGCTGTAACAACATAACTACCTATACCCATCCCTTTCTCAAATTCTTTGTAAACAAACCTCCATTTAAAGCTAAAGAGACAATGAGAGACTAAATTCATCTCACATGAGACATCTCAATTATTTAATTAGAAATCATCTTTGGACATACTAATCCTGACTTAGGTTTAGTTTTCAGTCTCAGAAGAAGAAAGTGATTACTAACACAAGCAAATCAACATTCTGCAGCAATATGCTACCTCAAGTGGATTTGTAAACAGGAAGGTATTACTAAAAAATAAAAAGCTCCCAAGCTCAGACTGAGTATGCAATTAGAGTTGATTACGAAGCTGCCATCAACTCACTTAGAGAGATTGCTCAGCCAGTACCAAGAACTGTTTTGGTCCCCAGGTTTTGGTCCCCAGGAACAAGGGGATAACGCTGCTGTTCCCTTCCCCCAGGCCTCCAAGGACAAGGCTTACTGCACAGACTGACGGGTCAGGATTAATTTCATGTGGGCCCACACATCCATTCTGGGATTTAACCTTTGTCTTTTACTGGTGGAAGGTGCCAGCTAATGAGATCTGCTTCAGGGTTTCACAAGGGACCACGGGAGGGTAGCACAGTTTATTAATGCAGTGGGAATAACTAGGCAAAGAATCCAGGCTGTGCGCCTTCCTCTTCACTGTGCAAGTGTGGCAGCAACTTCCCAGATGACTTCACTGCTTTCTAGGCACAGAGCACTGACTTTATCTGATGGAGGAGAATAACAATTACAAATAGTATTTTTATGACTTAAAAAAAAAAACTTTTAAAAAGCATTTTTACCATGTTTACCATTGAAAATGGTATTTTTATGGAAAATTGAATTCCTATTAAAAACGGCAATTGCTGTACCAATGAGGGTCAGCTAGCTTCAACAAGGGAAGAGTCTCTTATTTCCTCTAGGTATTATTGCAATATACAAATAAGGCTATATGAGATGCTGGTGTCACAGGTAGTAAAAACTGAGCACACTTGAAGGATACAGGGTCAAAGCCTCTTCTCAGAAATGAAAGTCCTTTGGAGACAAAATGTCTGGATTTTTTTCTCTGTGGACCATTGCTCTAAGGTGGTCTGAGGGATAAATCCATCCATTTCAGAACATTTTCTGGCATTCTGTGCCCAGAGAAGCTGTGGCTGCCCCATTCCTGGAGGTGTTCAAGGCCGGGCTGGACGGGGCTTTCAGCAACCTGGTGTAGTGGGAGGTGTCCCTGCCCATGGCAGGGGGATTGGAACTAGATGGTCTTTAAGGTCCCTTCCAACCTAAACCATTCTATGATTCTATGTTTATTTTTCACTTACGTCCATTAGCACAATCTGGTTTGATCATCGCTCCAGAAATTTACAGCTCTGAACAATACTTCTAACACCTTGACTCAAAAATGGTCTTCTTGTCAGCATTTTCCTTCATTTGCAAGGACAAGGTGAGGACAAAGCCTGTCCCCCTGAAAGTGTTCTCCTTTTCTGTGATTAAATGCACTGCTACGCAGCAAGAAAGCAGACTAGAAAAGAGCAGATATCTGGCCACACATCATCACACAGCCCTTTCGGGAGGTAGGCAATGACCAAGAGTCACCCTCTCCGAGGTGACCACCTTAAGCTTTGACGCCATGGGACTCAAAGCCCACCCAGTCACTCCTGAACAAAAACACTGTTAATTATTGCACGTCCAAAGCATTGCGAAAAAAATCTGCAGCCTGCAAACTTGTTACAACTGGAATTATCTTTAGCACAGTAAACTGAAGTCATTAGTTATTTATTCCCTGGCAGTGTAGGTGGATAATTAGCATATAATTTGAGGTTTCTAGGCATGACAGCCTGCTCTGATAGCTGCCCCTAGTCCTGACTAAATCTCTGCCTCAGATATCGCAGCTGAGAAAATTTCAGGCTCTGCAAATATCAGGTTGCTGTCTTGCAGTTTGAAATCATCGCGGATGTTTTGGGGTTTTATTTTTGAGGAAGACCGTTTATTTTTTTTCCGTTCTCCTGAAGCTTTGACTAAACGTTGCTTTGCATCTAAAGCACCTGCGAGAACAGGGATGCAACTGCAGGGGAACGAAAGCGATATTACACACGAGGCATAAAATAGCATTATGAAGAGAGACACGCACAGGCTTTGGAAAGGAAGAAAAATATATCTTCGTGCTAGAAAAGTGAATTCAGTGTATGAAGTGTATTAAGACAGCTCTAGCCCACACACCAGGGAGAATACACAGGAGCTGTGATGAGGCACCTACTGTGTGTGTGCCCAGATTTTCTGCCTCCTACACCCACAGTGCCCAGCACTCTACAAGAAAGCGTCCTGGGCTGCGTAAAAGCGGTCATCTGGCCATTGCTGTGCCAGCTCTGGGTTGCGGGGAGGGAAAGGCTTCGCAGGCTGTCTGCAGCTCCTCCCTGAGGAGTGGCTCTGGGGATCCCGTTTCCCCACAGCATGGCTCACCTCAGAGACATGGCTGGGGCAGCACTGTCGGTCAGCCCCATGCCTGAAAACCTGCCCTTTGTCAGGTGTTTTTGCAGGAATTATCTTCCAGTCTCTCAGCAAAAACACCCCATCTTTCCATTTCCCCGGAGGCCTGAGGGCAGCCTGGCCCCTCCGCTCCCTTCCAGAAGCTTCCCCGGCGGGGCCTGTTCCAGGCCTCCTTCCCTCTAAAACGCCAGGCCCGTCCGGAGCCAGGCCCTCCCTCAGAGGGACACACCAGGCAGCCGCCTCTCCCCCTGCTCTGGGGACAGGACAGGGGGTGGAGAGGCTGCACAGCACCCCGCTGCTCCCACAGAGGGCCCCTCCATCGTGAGGATAAAGCCCTCAGCCGCCTCTTGCTGGCGGCCTGGTTTCTGAGCGCTCATGCTCCCTCGAGCGGGGTTCGAGCTATGGCTGCCCCACCTTGAGGTACACCCCTGGTTCTTCAGCCTTGCCCGCAGTCCCAGAGCAGGCGGGCAGCAGCAGCTGGGTTTAACGAGGTATTGATTTTGCAGATGGCGGCAGCGGTGGGGTTGCTGGTTTCTGCCTGCGGCGCCCAGATTTGGCCGCTTGTGGGAAGCGAGATCGGCAGATTTTGTACGTTGAGCTTGGAAAGGTCACCCCGCTCTGAAGTCTGCAAGCTGTACCGCGTCCCCTTCGTCCCTCGGTTCACTAAATGCCAGTTAGCTGAGTGGCCTCTGGCAATGAATTAAAACCAGTGGGACAAAATGGACTATAATATCTGTTTCACAGAGTGGAGATTCTGTACGGATATTTGTTTAAGAAGATTTTTCCGCCCCCATAAAATACCTGAGTCCTGACTGATTCTCTCTCCACACTGCTTCTCCTCTCTTGTTCCCGTTTTCTCACTGTTTCCACCCTGCCTGAGAGCTCAGGAATAAGGGCGGCAGAGCCCGTCCCAGGGGCCGCCCGCGACCCCAGGTTTCCCCGGCTCTCCCGGTGTCTGCATTCCCTGAGGGGCAGGACCAGTGTCATGAGCGCCCGGAGGGGCACTACAGGAGGGAGAATCTGACCCCCTTTCATGGTCAAAACAAGAAAGAAAGGAGTTGTCTAACCGCTGCTCATGTTGTTAGGCTCCTGGGGAGATTTTCCTAGTTTTTTTTTTTAAATTTACAGTCCTGTCAGAGTGGTTTTTGGACACATCTAGAAGCCATAGCAGAAGGTAGCTTCATTATTTAGGTAAGCCCCTGGTTCTTCAGCCTTGCCCGCAGTCCCAGAGCAGGCGGGCAGCAGCAGCTGGGTTTAACGAGGTATTGATTTTGCAGATGGCGGCAGCGGTGGGGTTGCTGGTTTCTGCCTGCGGCGCCCAGATTTGGCCGCTTGTGGGAAGCGAGATCGGCAGATTTTGTACGTTGAGCTTGGAAAGGTCACCCCGCTCTGAAGTCTGCAAGCTGTATCGCGTCCCCTTCGTCCCTCGGTTCACTAAATGCCAGTTAGCTGAGTGGCCTCTGGCAATGAATTAAAACCAGTGGGACAAAATGGACTATAATATCTGTTTCACAGAGTGGAGATTCTGTACGGATATTTGTTTAAGAAGATTTTTCCGCCCCCATAAAATACCTGAGTCCTGACTGATTCTCTCTCCACACTGCTTCTCCTCTCTTGTTCCCGTTGGCTCACTGTTTCCACCCTGCCTGAGAGCTCAGGAATAAGGGCGGCAGAGCCCGTCCCAGGGGCCGCCCGCGACCCCAGGTTTCCCCGGCTCTCCCGGTGTCTGCATTCCCTGAGGGGCAGGACCAGTGTCATGAGCGCCCGGAGGGGCACTACAGGAGGGAGAATCTGACCCCCTTTCATGGTCAAAACAAGAAAGAAAGGAGTTGTCTAACCGCTGCTCATGTTGTTAGGCTCCTGGGGAGATTTTCCTAGTTTTTTTTTTTAAATTTACAGTCCTGTCAGAGTGGTTTTTGGACACATCTAGAAGCCATAGCAGAAGGTAGCTTCATTATTTATCTGAAAACTGTGAAAACACAGTGGCCTCTCCTTCTGCTGCCCCACCTGAGCAGTTCAGTGGGCAGGCAGCCTCACAGCGCAGGAGATGCAGGACAGTGGTTCCCACCTTCTCTACTTCCCAGCCTTGCTCCTACATGGACTGAGGAGCTTCCCTTGGGTACCACCAAGGGACAGAGGGACTTCTGGCAATTACACTACCTAAATCCCTCTGTGGATGTAGATTTGATACAGGCATCCATGACAGAGCCTTGCTCCCAGAGTCCAGTCCAACACCTCAATCCATAGCTATTCCACTGATGTTGAATAGATGTCACCCCAAACTCCCATCACAAAATATTACCTCTCAGCATCTTAATAAATACACTTCTTTCTTTCCTTGGACTGATCCCTTATTACATTTCAGGGGCTAGCTTGCAGAGGACAGGTTCATTTGCTAATACATGAATCATTATTGCTTTGAGCCTCTGAGCTAGCATTTTTATGAGCACGTTTCAAAATGTATTTGATTGCTGTTAGAAATCATTTTTGGTTCACACTCGACAACCAGGCCAACCTAAGCCAATATGCTCTGCCTGGCACTGTGAAAGGATGTTGCGAGAATTTAATTACTAACTGCAAGTTACTGTGCATATGGTGAATTTTAAATGTACTATTCCTTTTATTTTTTTTGCCTCCAAGATAAAAACACCCAGTTGTTTAGCTCCAGCTTATTAAGATTTCTATCTAGCAGTTCTGATAAAATTGTTTCAGATCGTATACCCTACAGAGAACAGCGTGCTGCCTTTTCCTATCTGTGAGCTGCTGGCAGACCATAAATGCCATCCAAGCCAAAGTGAGTCCTCTTTGCTCTTCTGTAAGCCTGGGCTACACGTTAGAGATTAGAGTTACTTCATTGCCTTCATGTAAGAAAGCTTTTGGAAAAATATTTGTTTTATGTGATAAGGTACAACAAAACATCACTAGAACAGAACTTAGTTCTGGCAGTGAGATTCTCACCTTGGTGAAGGGAGGGAGGAATGGTGGAGGTGTAGACTATAAAAATATATTTTAGATAGTTCAAAATCCACTCACTCTTTACTGCTTCTTTTCCACTATTATGATGGTGCTGATGCTCTTCTGCTGTTTGGCTCCTATACACTTTTGTGACATGAAAGCTCCATGATGTATGTCACACTGATGTATACAGACAGAGTAAATCAGAATCTTATATTGGAATCAGATTTCATCAGCAGATTAATAAGAGGAGGAGGATGATTTTTCAGAGTGTTTCTTAGTAATACATGCAGTACAGCATCAAGCCTATGGAACATTCAGCCCTTATATGCCTCTACTTCTACACTGTGCTCATATCAAGGATTCTTTGCAATGGCATTGACCAAAACGCCTCGGGCCCCACTCTATGTGTATTCCCTTAAGCCTTTACCCTGTGGAATATATAGTGTGCATCATACACCCCACTGTCTACCAGCTCACTTTCACCTCCAGGAAAGCTCGGTGATGCAGCCTGGGTTGCCCTTGTTAGGAACCTGGCGCCATACCTTTTACTAGAACCAGACACACAGAGAAGCAGGACACTGAGCCAAGCTCAGCATGCAATAGAAACAAGAAAAGCATGAAGAGAAAGCAGAGGGAGAATTTGAGGTGGGAAAAGTACCTTTCTCCAGATGGTAAAATATCATATGTGTTTACAGTTCAGCTCCTTCCCCACGTCTTTCCATAAAACAGACATCTCGGTGCACATTGCCTCCTTTAGGACAAACTTTTTCCACATTCAACAGCATGGACTGTCTTAAATACATCTTCTTACCTGTAAAAGCTGCATGCTTACAGGTATGGAAAAATAAATCATTAAGCAGATCTGGAAAACTCCCTCTTTGTGGCAGATTTTTTTTCTCTCATTGGTTTCAATTCCAGTGGTAATCTGCGTTCTTTGTGAAGTTTTTATCTTGAGCAATTTGGATTGGAGGGCTGGATATAAAGCGTATGATTTGAATTTACTGTAGAACAGAGAAAGTGCTGTGGATGGTGAAAAGCAAGACTGGAAATCTGGAGTAATGCTGCCAGAAATAGAATCATAAAAACTGATTTAGAACCAGCATCCAAAGGAGCATCTGCTGACTTCCACCTCAAGGTAAAACTGAAGCTGCTCCTGAAAAACCCACTCTCCCTAGATGACACTTCTCTTTGGAGGAGGATTTGAAGGGATTTGATAAATTGCTATTCAAAGGAGAACACCACTGAAGTAGAAGTGACCCGAGATAAATATACTGTATAAATGTGGACTAGCTGTTCTGGAGGCCAGCAAGTTACCATTATGCTTAATTGTGGGTCTGAGGGGGCACATTCTCACCTGCCATGTTGCATTCAATTATATCTAATTCCTCACAGCTGAACTGTATCTGCTCGGCATTGCATCCAACAGCTCCACTGAAGATCACGAGCCACTTTTGCCTGCACATATGAATAAAGGAGGAAGTATGTCTTGTTGCTTCTTTCAAGAAATCTGATATTCACCTCCCTGTTTTGTTACAGGCTTCCACTGGTGAACCACTTCAGCCAGGCCTTGTGCCTTGGTAGTTTTAGACCCTGGACTTAAATTTTGGAGAGAAAGGTAGAAGGAAAGAGAAAAAAGAAAAGAACTATTTGCTCACAGGGCCTCTTTTCCCTCCAGACAGAGCCATGGGTGATGAGGAGCCTGACATACTCCTCAGTTAAGTGTTTAAAATGAGCCAGGATAAATTCAGTCCTTATTCTTCTTGTAGTGCAATTCCTCCTCTCTGTGAGGGGGAAGATACCTTACAAGAAAATTTCAGGAACAGGTCTATTAGTGTTTGTGACGCATTCAGATATATAACAATAACGGTCACATCACTACAAAAAAATTTCTGCAGATTCTGTGATAGCCTTCCGATAGTTTACTTCTGTGTCTCTCTCTTTAGATTTTAATTCTCACTATGAAATGCTTGAAGCAACTGGAGTGTACATTTCAAAACAGAAATTATGAGCACCAACTTACTTTCTATGCTTGCCACTTCAACAGTGCTGTGATTCTCATGCTTACAAAACCAAAACAAATCTGAAAACCTGTATTTTTCCTTTTTCCTTGGCACACTGAGTTGCCAAGTTTGCTTGGTGTCTTCTGGTCCTTGTGAGTGCAATAAGTACATTAAACCTCCAAATAATCACGAAGTCCTCAGGCCTGGCACAAATTAACTAATTAGGAGCCTTGTTTTTCTAAGCACCCAGCATTTTTCTGCTTGTTTGAGGTGAATCTTCTGCTGCTGAACAAAAGAACATTTCTGTGAGACAAGATGAAGCCATGAACATTTACCTCAGACTAAATTTTTGGCTACCTTTATCAACACAGTTGAAAAGGAAAAGAAAGAAAAAACCTCCTAAAAGTCTTTTGCCTTGTGCTCAGGCAAAGAAGTTAAGAAAGTACTTCAAAAACCTTAGAATTGTAAGGTCTATTGTAGGTTTAATAGTTACACAGAGTTCCCTTCTCCTAAACTCAGTGAAGCACTGGTATAAAGAACAGCCTTATGTCACTCTGGCCTGATGTATAGCGAAAAGGGTCTCTGTAATCGTTTCAGACTTAGGAAAGGAGCTTTGGCCCCAGGATCAAAATGTAAAGCAGGCTCCTAAGAGATGAAAAGTGTCCTGACTTTTTTCTGATAAGGCTGAACGCAACAGAAATCCCTCACTGCCCCTCAGGAGCCCACTGAAGCTTTGAACTTCATTTCTGTTCAGAAAAAGGAGGCGGCACAATGCAGTATCCTGGGCCTCAGTGTTATGATAGCTTGAGACTGTGAGAGAAAGACACGGCTTGGACATCCTAGGATGTACTGCAAATATTTTAAACAAAAACTCCAACAGAATTATTCAAAATGTACCTTTCCAAAGAACAGGAAAGACATTTTCAAAATACCTGTGCCACTTAGTGAGCCTACACTCTGCTCTCAAGAGTGACCCAAAATGCCCCATTACCGTGTGAAAAGAGAATAGCTGGATCCAAAGTTATTTAGGTTCAGACTCACAAAAATATTTAACTACTTACCTTTAGTGACCCTAAATGCAGATTACTCTTGATGCAGATTCTCTTCTCCTAACTCTCTGCCCTTTGGTCAGCAAGATGAGAACATCCAGTGTTTGTCTAGCCTAAACCTCTCTCAGCGCGAGAGTGGCCAGCCAGGTCAGCACCTCACTTACCCAGAGTCGTCCTGAACAGGCTGAACATCTTGCCAGTTGTTTTTTAATACAAAGCCATCAACCTTGCAATGAAAATAGCAGTTTCTTCAGTTTAAACAAATCATTTTGCTGTTTAATTTCCTCCTTCTTGCTGATAGGTGGCACCATTTTCTGCATGGAATGCCAACACTTGAAGTACGTTGAGAATTTCAATAGCTTTTGGCAAATGTTTCACTGCTAACACACCACAGCACCAACCCGTGTGTGTTTTGGAGGTCTGTCAACAGATTAGACAGATTTCACTGTAATAAACTGAAAAGCAGAAAAATATTTCCTGAATCCTGATTAAAATCTCTTTACTGAAGCTCAGTTATTCATGTAAAGAACCAAGGGCCTGATCACTTAGTGAGTTGTTGTATGTCAGCTCATGCTTTCCAGATCCGGCAGTACAGCTCAGTCTCTCATGTTTAACTCCCACTTTTCCACTTCGAGGAAATCCTGACGTGCCTTACCCTTCCCTTAGCATCCCATTTCTTTAACTACAAGTTACAGCACTAAACCACAACCTTTTTTCTTCAAGAACTTTTTGTGCCAGCACCCAAGGGGTGGTGGTACTTTGCTCTGTCGTCAACAAGATAAGGGCCATTGAAAAGTTCTGCTTGGCTTTTCTAAAACAAATAATAGAATCTTAAAAATTGTACATCTGGTCTAATGAATGTCACAGCACTTTGGTGGTCGCACCTTTACCCCAAAGTTCTGTAAACGGCAGAATTATTTTTGTTAATTAGAAAGGCTCTTTTTTCCAATGCAAGTCGTCTATATTAGTAACACATCTGAAAAAAAGTAAGTTATACAATTGCATTAGGGAAATAAGATGAGAGAAGGAGGTGGGAACAGCCTAAAGGTAAAGTCAGAGAATATGGTTAAGCAGTAAAGGTGAGCTTATGATAGGAAGAACACCTTCCAGAAAAATGTTGTGCTATATTTGCATGAAAAGGGCTGAGGGTTTTTTTGCTGGTGCTTAGGCTTATAGTTGATTTTAGACAGTGAAATTTGGATTTTTTTTCTCACGTTAGGAATGTTGCGTAGATTCCAGCATAAAGAGGTTTTGGTTGTTTGTTTGCTTTTACTTCAACATTATAGACAGGACAATACTTCAGTCCTTATTTTCTTGTTTTAAATTCCAGATAACCAGTCAGTATGCAAAGGCAAGTTTAACTAATGCAGGTGCTCAGCTGCGTTACAGTACCTACAGATAGCCCAAACAAACCAAACCAACAGCCAAGTGTAGGCTGAAGAATCATTATCACTGCTATTTAGTGCTCAGTTACAGGCACATATACATGATTCACAGTTGAGTCATGAAGATTTATTGATCAAAAAAAGAAGAGAGGTGGCTACATTCATTATATACATTCTTCACAGTGAAAAATCTGAGATTTAAGATAACTTCTGTAGTACAAATGTTGTCAGATGCAGAACTCCTGACAAAATATTTACATGAACCTAATTTTGTTGGATATTATTCACAGAACATTCATTTTAGCAAGCATATGGCACCTTTAAAGGTGATGTTTCTCCTTCCAAGAAATGCTGGCTTGATTATAATAGGAAATTAAGTCCACAGAATACCTCAGCTAGCAACAGAGCTGTGTTCTAGAGTCCTCAGTGTGGATTTACAAAGAAATGCTTCACCCTAAAAAAGACTGGTCCTGGAGATGGAGCTAAGTTATCCAAGGCTGCGTCAGGCTGTTCCTTCTGAGGCCGATTGTATTGTTGCCCACCTGAAGACTACAGCCGACGCCGCTTCCTCTGGGTAAACCAGGGAATGGCTGAACAGCTGCTCTTCGACTTGGGCAGTTGCTGTCCTTTAGAAATCAGGCAAGAGAAAGCTTGTGCACTCAGGTCTCACCCAGTTAATCCAGCTGAAGCAGAGGTGTGCAAGAGAGTCGGGAGCACGGCAGCATGTCCCAGCCCGGTCACACAGCTGTAACCCATGGGTGGGACCTACAGCCTCCTCCTCGCCGGAGGAGTAGGGCAGGCAGTTCCTTCTAGCAGAATGAGAGAAGGTGTCAGATCCTTTCTCAGATGCTCTGTGCTCTTTGATCACAAATTGCAAACTTTGTGCATAACAGAGGAGAAGCAGTCTGGCTGAGATCCAAAATCAATGTTTAAACCAGTAATGCATGTTTTATACTGCTGAGCAGTTCAAGAACCCGACCAGTTCTCACCGTGCTATCACCCAATCCAATATATGACACAGAGCATCTGCTTGTGTTTTTAAAAGTTGTTTGCTAGTGATACCAAAAAAGCACGACACTCAATCAGTTCTGAAATATATTTTAAAAGAAGATGACAGAGGTCAAACTAAGAAGGGTGTTAAAAAAGAGTTGGCAGCAGTTATTCGCATTTTCTCACCATAAGAGAACTACAGGGCATCCTATGGAATGAAAGGCAGAGATACTGCCTCGCAGCAATTGTGCTCTTTATTACAACAGGATGTTGTGACATCCAAAGGTGTAAGTGGATTAGATACACACAGGCCCACAGTAGTTATTAAATCTAATGGTTGGGTTGGTGTGTATAGCCTCTGGCTTGGGAAGTCCTTACCTTTTGAAATTAGGGGGAGATATATGATGAAAGGATCATTCTGTGTTTTCCCTGTCTCCTATTTCATTCTTCTAAACATCAATTATTGACTGTTTTCAATGATGAGGTGCTGGGCTATGTAGACTTCTGGTAGAAGCATGACAGTATAGAAGGGAGTTCATAAGCACCTTCATATCCCCTTTCTATTGCCTCTGGGCAGATAAAAGTGACTTTGGAGGCAGAAAAAAGATCAAGTCAATAGCAGTATCATCAGTTGCAACAGAGCAGGTCTATAGATAGTATAAATTACTATAGTTCCCACAACTTCCCTGGCTGCAGCACAGCAATGACATTTTAGACCACCTGCAAATGGGCCTCGCTGTTGATCTAGGTCAGGTCACAGGGTGTGGGATATCCTTCAGTCCTTTGTATTAACTAGGCAATTGGGGAAGTATAAGTTGTTTTGTTTCTTTGGTTGTGTTCTTCAGAACAGTAACACGCCAATGACAGATCAGCAGAGCTCTTACACAGTTGAATTACTAAAACATAGCTCCAACACAAAACTCCCAGAAAGAGAACACTTTCATCATCAGCTTCTTGGCTGTGGTTCGATTGCGTATTTTTTCCCCATGGTTCAATGATTCCAGGAATGGTCAGAATTTTTTTATGGGGATTTTTTTAATCTATGTTTGAATGCTTCTTGTGTAGCACTTACTAGTCCCATGTGACTATAGTAGAACAGAGCTTGTATTGCTGTGTGGATTGGTACCTGCAAGCATTATGCAAGTATGTCTTTGTACTGGGATGGCAAGACAAGCCTCCCCTCAGGTCTGACAGTCACAATGCAGTGGTAATCTGTGCTGTTACCAGCCTAGTTTTGGATGTGCACATTCAGGGGCCAAGTCTCTAATGAGTGCATGGTGGTACGCCTCTGACATGTGCAGAGCTCGTCCGCTTTAGAACAGCTCACAACCTGCTGCCAAGTGTGCTGTGCTCATTTCAAAAACGGGATGACTACCTTTCAGAATAGATTACGTGTAATCTATATTTTAAAACACATGTATACTTTGCTTTTCTACTTTTACTTCGTGTGACAACTTTGAATTTTAAATGCAAGGTGTCTAAGTGTACAATAATAAAAATGCAGCTCATGTCAGCAGTAAAATGCATAGTAATTTATTAACTTTTCGAGTGTAAATACAAATTGATTTGATGATGCGCCACATAATGAAAAATTATTTGCCGTCACAACTTGCCTTCCGATTGCTCCATTATTTTTTGGAATTAAACTTATTACAGAGTCCGTAAACTGGGCAATACTTGCTGATGGCCAAGAGAAAACAGTAACCCTATGAAAAGTAATAAATGCTTCTATACATCTTTGAAGAATGCTCTTCAGAACATTCAGAAATTATGTTCTTCAACATCAGGTTGCCATCTATTGCTTCACTGGGGTATTTATAAGTAAGTATTCTCGTCCAAATAAAACATTATTTTTACTTTAGGGCAACCGGTGAACTCAATACCTTTAGTTACATATCATTAACACTTTTGTAATAAGTCAGTGTATTTTGTGAAACCATTCTAAAATTCTTTACACTATATACTAAAGAGGTCACTGTAAATCTCTTTTTCTAATGCCCTTGATGGCTGGGGCATTGTAAAGACACAGCTAAAGTCTTCACATGGCATAAGCATCCCAGATCTTTATAGGGAGAAGGTATTTTCAACAGTTACCAGACAAAAATTGGGAGCTTATTAAGAGAGAACCTGAAGCTAATTCATTATATTTCTTAGAAGATGTAAATATTGATGTGCTTTGTGCCAAATTCACTGAGAATTAACAACTGTATAATTTCAGTATTTACTCCTTGAGTCCCCTCAGTTCCCTAGGTAAGCAGACTCCATCTCTAGCAGAACGCACTCAGTGCATTAGCATTTCAAGAATATCCTAGTTACCACACAGGAAGCTATAAATGCATGATGCACATACTTCAGTAGACTATGGTGCCAATTAATGTATTTTCCATGCATTCAGTAATTACAGCTGTCGCCTTAAGTCCACTGATGTCACACACACACAAAAAAATTCCAACTGTATCGGCAAAAATAAGATTTAGAGGTACACACTACAGTGGTCTCTTGAATAGGTATTCCTGACAAAGCAGTACAAAAACGTGTTAAGTTTGGGATTCTTTCCAGAGAGAACATAATATTAAGTTTACTTTGGTAGCATCCAGATCTAGAGACACGTGAAGACCTGATCATTCCTTGATTTCCATCCAGCTTGTTAGCTAGTTCCTCTAATTTGCAATACCATCTTTTATCTGTGGCATGACCTCATGATCGCCTTTGATTAGCAGTAAGCAGCAGGCACTCAAAACAGCAGTCAAAAATGGAACACTACTGCTCAAAACATTTTCAGTTAAGCAAATTCCGACAGTTGTTCTTCTTCGCAAAGCCTTTCATGAAAAAAACAAAGGTATTTGTGTCCTAACTGAATTATAATATGCCAAACTCCCTCTGAACTCCAGTTCCTATTAAAATTCTTCTTACAACCCAACTCATTGGGTCCCAAAACAGGCCATAATGTACTTCAGTATGGCTGTTAATGAACCATTTCAAATGAATACTGGATACTGAAGGAATTACATGCTGTGTAATTGATCTAAAGAACAGATTAGGACTGGTGCTATTTCATTAAATCTTATTAGCTCTGGCTTAAGTACTTAAAATTTCAGCTGTCCTATGTCAGATAGATTACACCCCTTGTCACACGGCAAGTGAGGTTTTCATCTACTAGACCGGAGTTTTTAAAAAGGAGTAGGCTGATGAAAGGAAACGTAAACAATTTCCAAAGGAATGTGAAGGCCTGATCTTCTGACACAGAAACCCCCAAAACATTCATTGAAATGAGATAGCTAATTCAGCACTTTGAGAATATGTATGAAGAACTGTTGTTTGTTTCCATATTTTTGTCTTAGATCACTTCTATGGAACCAGAGTTTAGGTTTTTGGTTGTAGAACAGTCCTTAAGAGTTCTCAGGATAAGAACAATATAAATCTTGATGTAATTGCAGTGGAATCCATTGGGTCATTCAACAACACCTTTTTTAGCTCTTGAGTTGCTTTCCACTAGAGGTTAGCGTGCCTCAGGAACCAGTAAGCCAATAAAGCTAGGGGACAATTTTGGCTGAGGAACAAATGGCTTTAATCAAACCAAGAATAAATTCAGCTTGGAAAATAGTTTATAGCTCTCAAAGGAGATAGGGCTTTTTTTTCCCCACAGGACTCAAACTAATTTTTAGGGATCTTGACATGCTTTTTTTTACTAGTTTGCCTTTGACAGCAGTGTACTAGACTTGATGTTCCTTCTCACTTTCTATTCTTCTGTTCTGGGACCTAGTATTTAACTCCATAATCTCCTAAATCAAGCAAAATAGCAATTGAAGATTCTGATCTGAATTTTCTCTACACGACATATCACACTATATTAAATACTTTTCATAATATCTGGACTGCTGCACTGTGGGAAACGAGACAAAATTTGAAACAACATTAAGCAGGACTTCAGATTATACTAAGGCATGAAATACTGATAAGAGACCCATAGACTTTGGTTAAAACAGATAATACTCAAGACTTTTTAAATTATTATTCCTTTTATGAGAGATTATTTGAGATCCCCTCTCACATGCAGAGTCACTATGTTAATACCACAGCCAAAGCAGTGGTTCAGACAGATAAAGACTAATGTAAAAATAATCCAACAGATGTATTTTTCAGATGTAAGAAGTTGTTTAAGTAAATCTTAAAAAAAAAAGACAATTACAGAAAATACCAACTCCACCTTTAAGAGTTATTTGGATTCTTTTACACAATTCCATACATCTCAGAGCCGTTTAACTGTCACAAAAATCTGCTTGCTTTCTTATACTGAAAGACTGCTTCTTGCAGCCTCTGGTCTTGGTGCTCAAAGCTTGCCAGGAGCGACCCCTCTCAGTCAGATGGTGTGGCCACGTTCCAGTGCCTCACACGGGGCACGGAAAACCTGCAACAGCCAAATTCTGAGCACAACCAATTCACATTTGTTATGGTGGTGTCATAGCGAAGGGCTGTCCTGCTTGCTTGGAATCTTTGCCAGGAAACACACATCTACCTGGTCTTCTCAGCTGCAAAGCTCCTAAACCGCAAATGCAACATTCCTTTTAGGACAGGAAATTTAAAACCTGGTATTCCTCTATATATTCAGCCTTCCTTTTTCATTTACCCAGGCCGTGACAGGCTTGCTGCCCCATTGCTCACCAAGTTAAGCGTAGGTTGGCAATTCAAGACAAAGGGGGAAAAAAAAACCAAACCAGGGCAAAAAAGCAGCATGTGGCATATTAGCGTCTGTTGAGTACAGGAACTCCATACTCTTAGCAGTTAGGCATTTAGTAGTCACGCTGATATATAATTACTTTCAACTTCCAGCCAACTTCGTATAAAATACACTTATTAATTGGAAAGACTACAAATGGTGTGAATGACCTGTGACTTTACTCCCCAAAAAGCTCACCTGGTAAAACTGTCTTTCCCTTCTTTCACCTTCTCTCCTCCCTCGGCCAAATATTACATGGAGTAAAACTCCAGCAGGGTAAACAAAAGAAGAATACAGCTTTGATACAATTTCTTCCCTTTAAATTGCATCTGGAGAGAAGATGAAAAGTCACTTACAAATAGAACTCCTGTACAAAGCGTTCAACACCTGCTCCATAGATGGTAACTATCCTTTTAAATTGCCTAACAGGTTAACATAAGGAGGTTAAATGCAGGGCAACTGCTCCCAATCTATATTTAGCCTGAAGCTTCCTACCTGTTTAAGACCTGCAGGAAGGAACTGAATACTGAGCTTGTTCAAGATTTTTTACCATATTGCTTGCTTTATTAAAGATGCCGCCTCTCCCTGCAGGTCTTATTACACCGTTCAAGAGGTCGTGTTCAGCTAACCATAAACACGGAATTTTTAGCATTTTAATATTTAGAATCTCGCCCACAATTATTCTCTTGTATATATTCATGCATAACCTGATCCACGTGACGTAAATAAAGATCAGCTATGAGCCACAAATAAACTCCAGGAGAATTTGCTTTGTATAACACATCTTGCACACTCGGTTTCAAAATAAAATTGGAGCAAAATAAAGTGATATGCTCTCTGGATACCAACCAAGATTTGACAAGAACTGATGGATTTTGCATGTTAAAAGTAAATATTTTATTACATATCATGCCCTTGAAAAATTAACTGTGTTTCCATTTTATTTTGTTCAGCATGCCTTGAAATAGGAATGGCAAAAGCTCTTCAAGAAACAGATCACCAAGATTCATGGTGCCGCAGTGTCTGCAATTACCTATTTCCCTGGCTCAGTAAAACAAAACTTTTTTTAAAAAATTACTGTAAAATATTAAACAGTGAAGTTAACAGTACCATCTGTGTCTCTCCTTCGGCATGACTGAATCTTCTGTAATGAAAATTTTCTGCCATGGACCCACATCCGAAGCCTGCTGACCTTGACAGTGGCCATCAACTCTGACAGCCTTTTGGATAGAGCCTTGTCATTGCTCTGGCTCCCTGGGCACGGGTACTGCACCAACCACCGGATACATTATTAAATTCAGGTCCACAAAGATGCTGTCAACAGGTCAACTAGAGTGAAATATTTGTATTTCAGAGTAACAGTACTTCTATATGCCGCCTAGTTCTTTCTTGCTCTAATTTGCCCTCTTATAACTAGGTTTTTGTTTGTTTTTCCAATACTGAAAAGACTTTGTTGGTTTGTTCAGGAAATTTGTCCAGACAGTGCTCACAAAGCGTGTTTGCTCACATTTGACATTTTCACAGAATGGGTAACAAAATGGAGGATTCGAGCTGTTAAATTCCAGAGATGGCACCTAACTCGGTCACCTTAGTTTCAGAAGTAATGAGTATCCAATTTCCAGGCAGTTTTGGGAACAACCCAACAGCGTGCCTGCACACGCAGCACTGCAGGACGGGAGCCTTGCACTTACGTACTTGGGGCTTGTGGGCCAACTGAGACCTCTAGAACCTCATCCATCTACTAGGACATTTACTGCCTCGAAAGAGTTCGATATGCAAGTGCTATACTGTGATGCCTTTACAGCCAAGAAATGTAAAATGTGGCAATATAATGGAGCATGTGGCTATTTTACCTATTCAACATTTACCTGTGTCTAACTAGAAGAGGTCTCTAAAATGCTGCTTTTTAGCAGCTTGAAGGTTGAGAACCACCTGTAAACATTTGCAGAACAGTCTCTTTCTAGAAACAGAGACTCCTACACAATCAACCTTGAAATTTATCATATATTATATTATATTTCCAGTGTTATTTACAGATCTTGTTTAGTACAATGAACCAGACATGCTGAAAAGGTAGGATTTTTCCAGTCCCCTTTTATATGAAGTACAATAAAAAAGGCACATGATTATTCACCATAGGAGTTGTGCACCAGTCAATAACTTAAAGCTAAAAAGCTACCCATCAGAGAACTGTCGTTATGAGGCAGTATTGAGATCTCTCCTTTCAACTCATCATAGAAACATCCGTCTATTAATTCCTCTAGGAGAGCTTAAGGAACCCACTTTTCTGTCACGTTCTGATCTTCCAGATCAACAGAAAACTCTTGTTAAGCTTCTCAGGTCATCTACTGGAGCGAGGAGGAGTCAAAAAGGGGCATGTATGCCTCTGCTTTTCATTTTCTTCTTTTCTCCTTTGAATGCCCAACTGTGGAGGACGCTCGAGAGCCAAGTCCTGGTCAAACTAATTCGCTTTAAGACAAATGCCTTGCAAGATATGGCACACTGAGCAATGGACAACGGCAGGAGAGGCAGCTTTCCAGCCCCAGCAGTCAGTGTCGGCCATGTTTTATCCAGTTTCTAATCATCCATTTTTGCCCCGAGCACCTTTGTACGACCAATCTGAGCCCAAAATTTGCATCCTTTGACATTTCCACTTCTAGACAACGGCCAGTGTCTCTGCTGATGATTGGACCATTCTAAGGAAAAAAAAAAAAAAAAAAAAAAAAAATGGTCAAACTAATTCGCTTTAAGACAAATGCCTTGCAAGATATGGCACACTGAGCAATGGACAACAGCAGGAGAGGCAGCTTTCCAGCCCCAGCAGGCAGTGTCGGGCAAGTTTTTTCCAGTTTCTAATCATCCATTTTTGCCCCGAGCACCTTTGTACGACCAATCTGAGCCCAAAATTTGCATCCTTTGACATTTCCACTTCTAGACAACGGCCAGTGTCTCTGCTGATGATTGGACCATTCTAAGGAAAAAAAAAAAAAAAGAAAGAAAAAAAAAGGAAGGATTAGAAGAAGGAATAGAAAAAGTAAAAAGACTAGAAGAAAAATAATTCTGGATCTGTAAATCCCTAGAAAACACTATAAAATACCTGTGAAGTTCTGTATATATCAAGTGATGAAAGTCCCTAGAAAGTGTTAGAAATTCCTAGGAGAAGCTAAATAATCCATACAAAGTGCCAAAACAGTTCCTTGATAATTCTGCGTTTAGGAATGGCTAGAAAATTCCCCAGAAATCACTAGAAAATCCTTACAGACCCCAAGATATAGGAAATCCCAGAAGCTGTAAGAATGCTTTCTAAAGTCCTAAAAATTAGTTGAAAGCCCCAGATGTAAAAATTCCTAGAAAAACCCTAGAAGTTCTAGAAACAAAAATTCCTAGGCACTCAAAAAAAACCCAACAAACAAATACGTTCTTGGCAACCACCACAGAAATTGAGAATATTCCAAGAAAGGAAAAGTAAAGATTCCTAGAAAGCATACCCCGAAATTCCTAGTAACAATATATGAAAATTCCTGGATAGCACGCGACCTATGGAAAACATAGCTGACTATTTCTAGAAGGCATAAGGGGGGATTCCTAGAATAGTCCTCTAAAGACCACCCTGTTTTTCATCAAACATCCTCTAGATAAGCATTCCTCTCCAATTTATCTCTACAAGGCAAGGCTCCCTGAGCTCTTCCATACCTGTGTGAAATCCCAGAACCTCTGTGCTGGCCTCAGGACGTCTTCGCACTTCTTCAGAGTCGGTGTCCTGCCCTTCCCGTCGTCGACGAGGCATTTGGAGTCGGGCAGAAAGGCCGTGGAGCCCAGCGGCCCCAGCTGCAGGACACCTTCCGAGCTGTAGCGGACAAGCTGGGGAAGAAAGGAAAGGGAAATCTTTAACTACAGCCCCAGGGACTCCGCGAAGCTGACCTGCAGCTGCCTCTCCTGCCAGCTTCTGCCCCAAGTCCTGGCGAGGAACCCTTTGTCCTGCTGTGTGTTGGGACCTTCCCGGCACGGCACACGCTGCCCAAGGGCAAAGCTTAGGAAACTTGCTTTACCAACACGGAGTTTCTCATAGGACACAATATTCCCTCCTTTCACACCTCTGCTCCCCACCATTCCCTACCCACTATTTCACTGCAAAAGGGCAATCAAGAAAGTGAAGGAATCAATATGTAAATCATACTCGCTCAGCAG
>NW_009649062.1:1468563-1503405 GCF_000708025.1 Charadrius vociferus
ACAAGGACACGATGTCAATTTGCCATGCAGTTTGTTCTTAAGAGCTCTGTTAGAGGCTATTGATAGCAACAAGTCTAATTAGTTTTTGTAAATAAACGTTACTGAAAAAATCCAACCATGCAACCAGTATCCAAAAATATATTAAAAAAAAGAAATCATGAGGGTAATAACAGCGAATTTGCTAACATATGCTTCAGGCCTACATAATAAAGAATCACACTCTGATATTTCAGTTTTGTGTGAGGCTTAACTGCTCTGCAATTTAGCGATGTGGTGAGTGCTACTGGCTGTAATTAGAGGCTTCAGGTGACGGCCATTTATTATTTTAGAGGGTGTTTTTTATAAAAAAAACTTAAGCAGGCACAATCATTCAAGTTAATTTTTACAGGAGTGTAATTTTTTTTTAACCTTTCTTCTATTTTAAGTGATAATTTCACTTGCCTCAAGTCACTCACAGTTAAATGGCCCTCAAGAAAGAAAAATCCCCGTGTAGAAGATGAGGTAAAAAAATTGGTGTCTTGTAACCTCAGCGTGCCAGAATATATTTTATTACATTAATATTGGACCAAGGGAAAATATATAAGGACACAGAGAGTATCTGTAGATGGCTCTTGTGGATCAGGACGAATGGTCACAATACAGATTTGCGATGGAAGAGCACTGTTTTGCTCTGTTCACGGCAGCCTTTTCCTGTGGGCAGAGGGTGGCTGCTCCTTTGCCTTCTCGCGCTGCTACGGTTGGGTCAGACGCTGCTCCTTCTCCAAGCGTGTGTGGGAAGGGACGCAGCCAGCGCAGAGCCGGCAGACCCTGGGCAGGGGAGTCCCCACATCTCAGAGGCGCTGGAGGAAAAAAACCTCTTCCTAGGGACACATGGGGGACCTTGAAAAGTTTCTTGCTACCCAAGAAGCCACTAAAGAATGGCTGGATGACAGCGGGCCTGAAGAACACAACCTTGATGAAGGAAGGTTGATTTCAAACCCTTTATTCTGCCTCTTCCAGATCTGATTTTTCTCTACTACAATTCGTTTCTGTCTGTATTCTAATAGAGCCTCAAAGCCTTAAGGGTGGTTTTAGGATGCTCAATTAGAGGGAAAAGGGGCTCCATCAGCTCACTCTATCATATTACACTGAGATAACTATGATAGTGATAGAGTCCTCATTTATAAGTTGCAAAAATTAATAAGTAAACCCCTTAATTACTGTGACTTTCTAGACAGTTGAGGGAGAGCCCATTGAGGGAGATTTCATAGCATGTTGAAGTGAAAATGCACAATGTTAATTCGGCAACAGACCAACAAGTCAAATCAAACATAACTACCTCTCACCACTTCTGTGTTTAAAACCAGAGTCATTACATCAGGATAATATTTTGCCTTTCTTACCCTCAAAGTAAAGTGTGGCACCCAGGTGCCAAAACACTGGGAAATGGAGTCAGCTACATGACTCGCATGCTGTGAGGTGGGATGCTGTGAAGGTCTGAGCCACCAAAGAAATGCAATTATCATCCAGGAAATTCACTGCCTGTCTGGTCTTATTGCTGTTATATGGCTGAAATTACTTAACAAGAAAGGGAAGGAAGGTCAGAAATGCCTGCCATTTATTGGATGCTACTGACCAGTGCATGAGATATCATTAAGAGTCAATCAAAAAACCTTGAATTAGAGTCTAGCTTTCTACAGCTATCCTTATTAACCTCAGAAGAATCATGCTGTGTATAATCATATCTTGCTGGTGGTAAAGAGAGCATGGTCTACTTGCTCCCAGACCAGATGCCCTTTGACAAACTATGTGTTCATTTCCCCACATGCCACTTCTGTTCAGAGCAACCATGTGAAGCGCAGAGTTCGAGCAGAGCCTCCATCAGAGAGGCAGAGGGATAACCACATGAGGATGCTCCTTGGTATGAACAATGTCGTTGTCGAGGCTCTGTCTATACATCCTAAATTGAGACACTTTTTTTTTTTGCCTTTCACTATAAGGGTACGGGGGGATGTATGTAAAAGAAGCTCAAGCAAAGTGATTCAAAATATGAATGTACAGCCAGCTTGGACAAATTAACTTCCTTTTCCCCCCATATAAAGGATGGAAAAAAAACCCCACAAACTTTTTTTTTTTTTAAAAGTAAAACCTGTCTGTGTATTTCATACTTCTCATATCTCCTGGGTACTCAGCAGAGGTCAAATGAACTGCAGGCATGGCTGAAACTTCCACTGACTGAGAAACGTGCTTATCTTGCAGTCTCTATTATACCTCTCCAGGTCCCCAAATACCACCTAGGAACCTGCTCGGCTTTGCCTTATCTAGATAATCAGAACCACTGTTTATAATGGGCTACCTGCTCTGTAGTGCAGGAACAATTTTCCCTGTGGTTTAAGATAAGCAGCGTTTTCTGTACCAGTATTAAAATGGACTAAAACATTCTTTGTCTTTAGAATCTCAATAGCCAGAATTACACGTGCTCCGCATCGCAGTAGCCATGTGTTTGGGAAAGACATTGTTATACAGAAGCCTGTCAAAGCAGAAAGTACCATTTCTGCTTAGGCCTTAGAAGTAGAAGATACGCTAACTCTATTATAAACTACCTCCAATATTGAAAGTGGCAGTTGGGTGACAGCTCAACAGAGTCAGAGACGGCTCGGTGCAGGAAACTGCTATCTGTACAGTGATGAGACAAATGGAACATCATGGGCTTAATTTTCCTGAATCTGTACTTTCTGGCAAGAGTTCTGACAGTCATAAAAAACTTAGGCTTATCCTAAAATAAAATAAAATTCTAAAAAAACACCCACAAACAATTATCTTGGTTCAGACCACATTACATAGTAAAGCTTTAGCGCCTGCTTCTGCAAAATCAGACCAGAAATTAAGGTTCAAGAAACTACCATACGATTAATAACATCTCCCTCCAAAGACTTCATATCATAACTTCCTAGAGACAACATAAACTGTGAAAATAAAATAAACACTAAAAGAAGTCGCTTATTACTGTAGGCTAGAAAACAGGAACTGGGATACAGAGTGAATGAAATAGTGAAAATTACACCTGCTGTGTTCAAATTTGATCTTGAGAGCCACTACCATGCCAAAAAAAGAAATAATCTCTGAATCTGCATTACAACTGTGGGCACGATACATCATGCCAAATCCATTCTCAGCACCAGCCAGCCAAAATCAAATGACAAAGTCTCCTTTCTTAAGGAATATTCAATCCCATTCATTAAAAAAAAAAAAAAAGCCTGTGCAGGTCTTGCTGGGCTGAGAGCCTTAGGTATCCACATACTCCCATTGCAAGCCGCAGAACAGAAACAGAGTTTTATACATCACATGAGGGTGGACCTTCACTCGGTTTTTCTCTTTTATCTGAGAAGAGCTGAAGGATCCACATAAACGACACTGAAGCCGAGTGCTCTAATAAATTCTCCAAGATCTAATCCTGATCCTATCTGCTGCACCTATGATAACACAGGATGTTTTTCCCTTCAACATTCAGAAATCTGAGCAGAATGGAAAAGATGTCAAAGGTTGTTTATCAAAGTCACCATATCTGGTTCAAAAATAGCGAGTGGTGCTGCCTATGGAAGGTGATCCTCCAGGAGCATCATTGCGATAAGTAAATGCCAGCTTTTAACGGAAGGGTTTGACTTCAGAAAACCCATTCTCCATCTTTTTCCGGAAAAGGCAAGTGAAAAAAAGTGCAAAATAACAACAGGTAATTGTTTGTAGGAAACAGTTACAGGGGTGCGTCTGGTAGCTTTCCACACTAAATTTAACCTCTCTGTCTCACTCTTGTTCTCCAAGCAAAGAAAATCTTTAATAATCCTTCAGCCCCGCAGGTTAAGGTAAGCTGCAAGCTGACACAGAAACTGAAATGGTGAGCTACGGAGGGATCCGAAATACCTTAAATCTCCAGAATACTTGTCACCACAAGACAAGCAGATCACAGGTTACCAAACTTCCAGGTTTGTTGCAGAATCTCACCCATGGCTGTGAAGAAACTACCTTTTCATCCGCCCTGCTCTGAGCACTCAGACCAGCGCGCAGCTCCGGGAAGCCATGGCTCTATCAAGCCAAACGTTAAATATCTGCCCTCAAGCAACAGTTTAAGTAAAGCCTTTCATCTCCTCTTATTCCATCTGTTTGCGTAGCTGCGAGCTCCAGGAACCCGAACGGCGAGATCTCCATTCTCTCTGCTTGATCTCAATGCAGAGGGAGTTCTCGCTCTCGCAGCTGCAGTGCCGCCTCTTTCTCTCGCAGTGAGCAGGGAGGAGCGGAGGGCGGCGGAGGCGGCTGTTCGCCGGGGCCCTTCTATCCCAGGGTGCCATTTTATTAACTTCTCCTCTTCTTTCACATGCCGTATAATCAGCTCCACATCACAGCATTCACGGCAGACTCGGAGGCAGTGAATATTTCCGCTGAGGCTGTATAAGCGCTCTCAGATGGCTCAAAACCTGCGTGTCCTATAACTGTTCTGAGCAGCTTCCAGAACAACACAATGAACTTTTGGGGGATTGTGTTGTCCCTCCCCCTCCCCCCCCTTTATTTTTTAAATTTATTTTAAAACAAAAGGGTATTATGCAGTGCTGTAGAACTAACGGGCTTTACAGGTGATTGTACAATTTCAACACCCCGAGTATACTGCTTTGTTTCTGAATTTTCTCTAGCCCTGAACTGTCTCCTGTTGCTCTCCCAGCAGTATTTGCAAACCATTTTTTCCTGAATGGGATTAGATTCAAACTGCAGATCTAATGAACACATATAAAATTGACACTACTTTTCCGTAAGGCGAGTTTTGAAATCAACTTAGACTGATGCAAAACCTTGTCTGGATATTCCTAACTGGTCGCTTGCACTGACTTAGCTCAAGTCAAATTCATTAAGCTAAATTGATGTAAACTCAGGCTAAATGCATTCCAGAGCATCCAGAAAAGATTTTGTCCCTGTTTGGATAAAGAAATTTAAAAACTGATTTCATCAAAAAGATGTGATTTATCATGGTAAACACTGATCTTGAGAATACACATCGGGAAAGGTATTTTGTTCATGAAGTGGTAATGGTGAAATGGTTTTATTTTTCACTGGTAATGCAGGACAACACCATTCAGGGGTGTGCAATACGCAAGGGAAATAGAAGGGGAAGAAGTAGAAGAAAACAACATTTTATCACAGATGAACAGTAATCTTATTCCCACCTCAGCTTTCTTTAACCACTTGACTGACTTCTGGTGGTTCCAGTGGAACCAGGTGTATACTAAAATCACTGGTAATTTGCTTGTCAGAACTGAAGAGTATGAAAACCAAACAAGACTGTAGCTGAATAGTAAGAGGCTTCCACACCAGTAGCACACACCAAGCACCAGTGATAACCTAACTGGTGAAAAGGAGTTCCATGTTTATATTCATTTATATTCAGCAGGCATGTACAACTAACCCAAATCTCAACTTGGTAGGGGTATGTTATGCCCTATGCTCAAGATGAAAAACGCCAAAACCTGAAAGCTAAACATAACAGACAACTATGCTCACCCAGGCTGATTAAAACAGGGGCTTTAAAAATGTTTATTTAATATATTAAAACACTTGCTGTCAACACCTTTCACGCTATGTGCTTGAATATCCTCGATTAGGGTTTGTGCAGCTGTGGTTCTCATACTGAATTAATTTTGTAAATTGTGGTGAGATGATAGAAGTTTTCCAGCTGTGTAATCATTAATTAACTTGGCTGCATTTGAGTGGCTCCAACCCATGCTTATCTGTGAAATACTCAACTTAGATAAAACATCACCTCTGCCTTCTGCTTGGTGTTTCTTACAGAATGAAAACTTTTTTCCTTTTTCTTTAAAAAACAAAAAAAAGGGAAAGGGCTGCAGGATGATTTGGTAGATTAACTGTTTGCCTTTCCCATACTTTTACAATTGTCACAGACAGGGGATGCTTTGGATTTTAAGGGTTTAGGAAGAGTGCCTTTCTCTTGCTACGTGCTTATACAATGCTAGTAACAAAAGAGCTCTAGCTTGTGGCTGTAATGTAAAGTATAAAAACAGCTTTTCAGGCTTTTCCAGAAAATTCATGTAGACAGGATACTGAAGACCTGTAGCAGAAGTGAACCAGAGGAGATTTAACTGGTCACTACCCAACTCCAACTTCTTGGGCAGTGCATACTTTGTGTATTGTTATTTGCACTTGAGAAGAGCTGCCCAGTGTCTTGTCTAGGGCCCCCAATTCTAAAGGCGTCCTCTACTCGGCAACGTATTTACATCTTACTAAAACAAATATGACCCGTTCCTTAATGGAAAAAAATTAGTCAGAGCTGGATGCTGAGAGCTGTGCTACTTTATGCCCCTAAATTTATGAGAGTTAGTCAGGAGAAGCTCGGCACATTGTATTTCCTTTCAAATAAATTTGCAGTAACTTATGCCCTCATCTATTTTCTTTTTCTGGAAGTCAAAGCATATGCTATGGAACAGGAGCCATGGAGGCAAACAAGTAGGTTAAGGACTTAAATTGCAAAATAAATTGCAGTCAGAACCATTTATTTCATTATTCTTCTCCATCGTAGCACGATGATAGGAGATTAGATGTTGCAAAGGGACTTTCTGGAAGTACTCACATTTGCAACTTTCTGGTCAGAATTAGAATGGAGCAAGAGACTGAACTCTCTCTGAGTGCCTTGACATCTCTAACTACAGTCTTCTTGAAAAGCTCATTTACATCTAATTAAGCATTACTGTTTTGTTACCTTACTCAAAGACCGTTCCTTCCGCCTCTACTAGGAAAGTGTCAGTCAAATGTTCCATAATGATCCTGCCAAAGGTGGACATTTTGTCAGCAGCAATTACTGTCTGTCTCACTTTCCTCTAATAAGGTATGACTCTTCACCAGCTTGTGATTAGGCACAATAGGCAATATTTATAGTTTGTGAGTGTTGTTAAGCCACGGTGATGTACGAGCAAGGACGCCAAATCAATATATGTACGACTTAACTTCAGATAATTGTGAAGTCTGTGATAAGGTCAGGGTTTATTTATGCATGAGAATGTTCATTAACTTAGTTTTGATTCAGATGGTACTTCAAAAGAAACTAGAATTACATTTCAGAGGAAGCTTAAGTCCTGGATTTAAATAGTATACAACTTGTATTTAAAAAAAAAAAAAAAGTAACATCACTATGAGCATGGAAAGAAGAAATGTAATTTTAAAATCTTCAGACATCGGTAAGAAAATAATAACATGCACAGGGACTGGCAAAAAAGGAATCTTCTAGTTTAGAAAAGTATTAACCTAAAAGATATTCTTAATTCCCTTTGAAGATGTTGTTAAGAATGTGCTTAACTTTTTGCCTACTTGGGGAATCTCATCAGCAGGTTGCTAAATCATTTCTGCATAGGAGCCCACTGGAGCGACGAACAGTTAATTTAAAGAGGTATGATTCCTAGAACAAGTCAAGTCATAATGAGAAGAGCTGCTCACTCACACAAACTATCTAAATTCATTAATCTACAGTGGATCTCTCTGTTATTAAAACAAATTATCATGATTCTTCTGTTTTCCTTGCTGGCACCTTCAATGTATAGATTCACATGCTGAACAACCTCGCATAGGGCACCCAAAAAGACCAGAGATATTTTCCAGATACTTTCCTTTGCAACTCAGGAATATACTGCCAAATTCAACTCAAATGCACCAACTTTCTTTTTATTTCTTCTGAAAATTATTTAAGTTAAAGGTTTCTCATTAATTATGGGATTTTAAGCCTTTACCTGAGAGGACATTCCATGGCATGGATAAAGGATTGCTTTGTCATCCTCTTCCGCTCCCTGATCCAAGCAGTAGCCACTAGCTTTGCTGTTACGTACCTACAACCGGATCAAAAAGAAAACAGTTGTGTTAGAAATTAATCTATGAAGCAAGTCCAATACGGCTAAATTTTAGCCACACTACAGCTATTGAAACAACTAGTATGTAAAACTCTTCTCCGAGAAACACATGCTTACGCTCCAGATACGACAGGATGCCAACAGTGAATTTGCTCCAGGAAAAGGCATTATTTGGACAACCTGCTGTCTTTCCAGACCGTGGGTCAGAGTTATATTTTCAGCGATTACTCAAGGATCAAACCCCCATAAAATTCACTCTAAGAAACCTAGGCCAAATTTTGCTCCAAATTACCCTTGTGTAAATATAAATTTTGAACCTAGATGTTGAGAATGTGACTTCAGCAAACAGCACAGAGACGACCCAGGACTGGGGTTGGATGTGGCACCCTTTTGTTTGCCCCTCTTGCTTACATAAAAACACAAAAAGCACGTGAAAAAAAATTTATTTGAATTGAGAATATAGTATATGGTTATATACTGAAGTGACATAAAGAACATTTCTGTGAAAGCATACAGCAGTGATGAGCAGTGTTGGAAGGCTTTCAATATATTTAGACTGTGGGTTCAGAGATCCAATGAAATAAAAAATCCATGTTCCTCCCCAGACAAGAAGAATTTACAAGTCTATAGAACTGGGCTGGAGCCCTTGTGAAATTCTAGGCCTTTCTTTCTGTTCAGGCTACAAGTATTACACACATATTTTGGACATAGAAAAATCTTACAGGTATCTTAAACAAGAAGTTATTTAGATGGATATCTTGAAACAGTCAACGGGTCAGTTTTGGTTTAGACTGTGAAGAAGTTATACGGCCACCCCTGTAATATAGAGATAGCTGCTGCATGAGGTGTCGGAAAAATCAGTAAATAATCCTTCATATTATAGTGTAGGAGCATAAGAGGGAATCTGATTGGGTAAGGGAGCTCACCAACAGTTAAATTTCAGGTGGTTTATTTTATGACTTGGGTACTATAAAGGCTAAAGAAGATGAAGACAGTTTTATGACACAGCTTTAAAAAATGTGAATTGAGTCACTAGGAAACATATTTTTACTACTGTTTCAATCTGTTTCACATCTACTCAATACATTTCTTTTCCTTTAAACTCACTAAAATCCAGACATCTTTTCCTCCAGGAAAATAACCAGAAGAGAAAGTATTTAATAACAAGCTTGATGTCATTTAGGATGAAGCCTCTAGTTTTTTCATTACGGGTGTGTAAGATTGAAAGGGAACTATGCCAGTTTATACTTGCTAAATAGCTTGTGTGGCTCCATTTTATTATACATGTTAATGAATTAGATACTTGCATCACTAAACTTCCTGTTCGACTCAAGAACCCTCTACGCGACCACTCAACAGAAACAAACTTCTTTTTAGAGCCCAGCTTGCTAACCGTCTGCTATAATTGACACAACATTGGCAGTACTGCCAATGTTCTTCGCAGTTAACAGCCTTCTCAGAGCTGACAGTTACTAATAGCTCCTGTTGAATTTACTAAATGTCTTTCCTCAGTTACTGCCAGCGATAGTTATATTAGGATGCAAAGTGGTATTATGCAATAAAACTTGCACTTTGTATCAATATCTGAAGCGCCTGACTTATTTTTATATGAAGCCAATCAAATGGAACAAAAAGGAAGATCGTCCATTTAGTTGTCTCCTGTGAAAATATATTGCCTTTGGATTTAATTGTAGTTCAAGTAGACAATTAGAACAGAAACTTAAAGACATTATGCGGCAGGAGAGCTCCTAGAACTTCGCCCCGGTTCACAGTCCTAAGCGACAGCAGTCTGTATATTACAGGCACGTAATACAGATTTAAAGAGTTACAGAGGGCACGTCTGACTTCTTTAAAGATTGGGGTCAAGCGTATGCGGGAGTTTTGATTGTTCACAGAAGAGCAAGAAATGATGCAGACAGCTGAGGTGAACCAAAACGTCTACACATTCTAACACGTTTGGATCCAGCATTTTATTAGGGTTAAGTAACCTATCCGCTCAGCTACCTCCGAGTAGGTGTTCCAAGGTCTTACTCCATACCGGTACACAAGTGAAAATGAAAATACAGAGTCCGAGTGCAAAGCAGCAAAATTGTTTTTCCTCGAATGACTTTTTCACGATGAGATGAAGACCTGCCAAAGGGTAGCCTCACCTCATAATCTGAACAAGGCTATGTTGCTTTTTATCTTGAGGATGGAGGATTGCAAAAATGAATTAATAAAGTGAACATAATCCTTCAAGTAGTTTGGCAAAACCCAAAAAAGGGGTGGTTCTTTAAATAAAAAAGATTGTGCAAACTCAGCTGTTCTCATTAACTGTAATTATTTTAGCTCTCTTGACTGCTGATGTTTTCTTGATGACGTCTGCGGCATCACATTTGGCAAAACAATTACCTCAAATTTATGTACTGAGAGATGCTCTATTTTAAAATGAATGCCAAGGAGGTTGCGTATCCTCGTTAGTGATAATGATTTCATCTGGTATACTCCAATGAGAGGGACAATGGTTGTCAAAGCCACACATCTTAGTGTTGATTAAAACCAGGGGAGGGCATTTCTGTTGCTACTACTGTGCTGACTTGAAATTGCTCTGTACATGCTGGTACCCACCACTAAGATGAAAGGGCTGCTCTAACGCAGCCGTGATGTATTTTCAAAGACATACAGTACCTCTCCATAAGTGACTGTATTATTATAAACCCTCATTTCAGGATAGACATTCTCCAAGTACCACTTAAAACTCCGGCACTGCAGTCGCTGTCGTAGAGCTATTCTTTCAGAAACGTCTCCAAAGTCAACTCCAGGGTTCTACAAAGCAGAAAAATAAAGAAATCTCACTGCATTGACTTTATGGTTGTTTTCTTTACTGAAACCAAATTGGAGTTCATTTTGTGCACCAAGCTGTATTTCCCCTCTCTTCTTTCTCTTTTGTAAGTAGCAGCTCATCAAACAGCTGTTGTTGAGAGCAGACAATAAATATTAATGGCAGTCAGCGGAAAAAGAAGGATAACGAACAGGCAGAAAACAAACATAAATCAAAATAATAAGAATACAATAAGAATGTTGTTACTTACAGCAATTGTAAATGTTTGCAATCAAACCTGAACTTTCAGATTCGTTAGGAATTTAGGCGGTAATTCTGATCTAAGATATGGCAGCTTGATCGTGGTTTACTCTAGTAACAGCCTTGGGTATTCACTAATGTAAATGAGATCAGAACAGACTTGTTAAAACTTCAAAGCAGAGCTGCTCAAAAAGTCATTAAGCTCCATTGAACATTTGCATAGAGCAGCATTCAGTTTTTACTGGAACTGGAGCTCATTTGCAGACCTGACCCATAAAATGCAGTTAAACTCAAAACCTTCTTTATAATTTTACTTCAGAATTGAATTCGCATTTGAATACAAATCCCATGAAAAACACGGGCTGGAAGAGTCACATCAATACGATCAAGCCCAGCCATTTAAAAAATGCCAGATCCTGAGTTAGTGTCTGTTGATTTAAATCATTGTAAATCATCACAGTTCGACATTAAGACGGTAAGAGTTACCTCATCTAAAAATCTTTCCTGACACTGTATGAATCAAGTGGACTGAAACTGGGGAGTTTTGCATGGATCTGTCTTAAGTGCCTTGTACATTTCCTCCAGAAAGATTTCTGTACGTTCTACAAATAATGCCTAACGCAGGGTTACAAGACAGCAGCAAATCTTAGCTCAGGGTTTATTAGAACCCCCAACAGATGCCTAGTTTTCAGGAGAGAATACAACTGTAATACTGAACAGGTTTTTCTATTTGCCACATAAAGAGTTTGCTGTGCTTACTGCTGCTTGCTGATGCGCACTTTGTCATGAGCTCTCTATGCAGCATCCATTCAAATGAATGTTAATTTACGTACTACTTCAGGCTACATGGAAGGAGAGCAATTCTTGGAGGCACTCACTACAATAAATCATTCAGTGTAAGATTCCTTTCTCATGAAAATTGTTGAGGAACAGATCATAAGCAGAGGAATACCAAATATTTGGTTAACTAAAATAAAGCTATGCCGATGACCTGCTGCTGAAGGCTATAGGAACGCGATCTTGCAGACGTGTCCAAAGACGATCTGCTAAGCAAGATACGCATTATGCACAGATCCTCAATAACTTGGGAGCGAGTTGTGAAAGAGATGGTGCGAGTTACAAAAGGGTTAATTTGGATAGGTTTTGGTATGGGAGAAAACATGCATTTTACTTTCCTCGTTTTCACCCTGTTCTGAAATGAGGGCGCCCAGAGCCCTGTTTGCAGCGCCCTTTCTGCAGAACCCAAGAGGTGCAAATTAGGCAGCTATGAAAATCCTGTGCTGACTTCTGCATTACTTGCAGTCATCATGTGTGGGTTACAGTGTGATGGTACAAGAATGAGGTCTCCACAGAATTTAGTACGTGGACATACTCTTTTTTAATCACGCAGTAAGGTTTCTAGTTCCGCAGAAGGTTTTTCTTACGGTTTATAACAGCACGGTACTTCTTAGTCATCTAGATTGAATGCTACAGTGGAATAACTCTCTGAACACTATCACTAGCTTCCTTTTCCTGAGAGCTAATGGGGTTATTTTTACGATGCACATTTTATCAATCAATTTATTTTATAGAAAGAAAACTTTTATATTCAGTACTTCTGCTGATTTTATGTCTCTTAATGTAGATGTGCCTGTTGTTTTTTTTTTTTTTTTAAAGCACTGCTGTATAGCTCAGTGCAGAAAACTACATCAGTAAGTAATCTCAGAGAGATTAAAGGAAATTATGCTTTGGTGTAAATGCTTATTTAAATATCTTGTCTTTTCTTAGAATTCATTTGCAGATGGCATAGAGCAAACAAATTTACCAAGGTTAGTTTTTCATCTCCTATTTGAAACTGGCCATTTTATCAAATGGATGCAGACAGGGCCAAAATGCCCGTAAAAACTTCAATGGACACTGCTTTGTCTTCCTCCTACTACCTTGGAAATCTTGTATGGGAAAGAAGTTATGCAGTGTTGCCTTTCATTAAGGCAAGATAATTCTCTGCAATTGCCTCTTGTGCCAAAAGAAATCACCAAAACACATCTTCATAGAGACCTTGCTTAGAGAGTCCGATACTGAAGAGCAGACAGTGAAATTTGGACATGTGTGAACATCTGACATATTCAGACATCAGATGGAGAAGAATAAAACATTGCTCCATTAGGTATATGTATTTTCAAAACTACAACAGGAATAAACAAAAAAAGGTTTTTGATATATTACCTAGGTATCAAGGTACAAAGAGACATTTAGGACACAGACTAAATCCGATGGAGTCTTAGGCAAGACGCCTGTGACCTCGACAGACTCTAGGTCATAGCTGAATATTCACGAAGACACTGCTGGGTTGGCATATTTTCCTGTTCAACTAGGAACATTCCTGTTTCCATTTACTTCAATCAGCTTTGAACAAACCCCTCCTATAAGGGTTAACTAACCCACCATTACCTACAGAACAGAGTCCGCTTCCTCTCTGCTCGCCTTGTGCCTCTTCACATGAATAATTTGGATGCAAATACACTAAAGGATACAGCAGCAGTCAGCTTCCACCTGACTGGGATGTAACATATATGTCTTCTCTCCAAGAATTATGCTCAGCGGAGATGTAGCATGTGATATACTTACAGAATGAAGTGATAAATTGAACCTACAGTTTATCTAATATTTATATTACATGGATTCCTAGAGGCCCCCACATGCCATCTACAATTCATATGCACAGTAAGAAACAGAACGTGGCCACATTGCAACTCTCAGCCTGTAGACAAAGCTAGTTAATGTGTGATTCTTTTATTGCGTACTTTCTTTTTCATGCTGGTGAGGTCTACTGAGTCTCACGATGAATGATGATATTTATGGACATTCCTGTAGTCCTCACTACTGTAGCATATGAACACCTCAAAGTTTAATGGCAACCCAAATTAACGACGACTTCTGAGGAAGCGCATAAACCTGAAACGTCGTGCTCTAGTTAAATTATAAATCTGTGTCACCACTCCTGAGCACACAACAAAACTTACAGCGAGGAAGCAAGTTTACATGGCAGAACTCTGCGTATTGAGCACACAGCAGCATGAAAGCACTCTTCCCCCTGAGCTTAGCCCACTTCATATGATTGTACTAATATCCCGCACCTCCAAGAGCTAACGAGGAACAGCCATCCACGTTTCTGCCTCTGCTCAGGAGAGAGCGTGACCCGTACTTACTGCCATGGGGATGTTCCACGCCATGTAAACATGCGACTTGAAGTCATCCATCCAGACCTCCGCGGCCCGCAGGGCGTTGCGCTTTGCATAGTAATCGATGTCATTGTTGTAGGGTTTCTTCGTGCGTTCAATATGTGCCACGCGAGAACAGGGTAACACCTCCATGCTTCCTCCGCACTGCCAGACCTGCGAGAATTGGAGGAACAACAATGACATGATTTTTATTTTTTTGTTTGTTTCTTTTTAAGGTGCTTTTCCGATGCCATATGGAGTGTTCCCTACGTGGAGATGGGCACCATCAAACAGTTCAGAATGATCACCCGATTTACCTGCTCTGGGGGTGAAACCCCCCTCTCTCCACAGTAACTATGGATGAGTCGGAGGTGAATGCACCTGACTGTGTTGGGTACATAAGTTTAGGTGCCAGAAATACCCAAGTCCTTTCCCTTAATGTCACTGTTCTTGGAACCATTAGACAGAAGACAAATTATAAGGCGGTAACCTCTATCATAGGGATTAATTTAACCCAGCGCTTGTTACTGAAACTTCAACAAAATTCAGTTGTATCATCTGGCTGTGTTTGGCACTGTGTATGTGGGGGTTGCTCTATCAGCTCTCCAGATCAACTAACAAACTTTTAATAGTTTAAATGTGACTGCCAGAAAAATCTGATACACGTTTAGTGCATATAAGCTTGATAGGGAATTTGAACATTACCTTTGGGAAATGGAAGGAAACAAATTACCCACAAGCACAATACCAGCAGAAAAAAAAAGAATGGAAACACACTTATTTTCTCATTATGGAAACTTAGACTTTGATTGTGTCAATTATTCCTTTCTTTTTCTAATCTAGCCCCTGCAGGCTCCACTGATTTTCAGTGCAGCGATTCTCCCTTCACAAACATGTTTCGCCCGACCTACAGTGAGAAACAAGCACTGACTGACCTGGGACAGGACGTCCCATGGAAATTTTAGCCATGAATACGCCACATGTCTTGGCACAGGATGCCCTGGTAAATCCAGCCATTAACCAAAATGTGCGTTTATTTAGCAACAGAGGTTACTGCTGCACTCGGTAGTGGATGTGAACACCGCAAACGCATTTCTCACCCCGTGCTCCCACCGCCGCTCACCGGCCGGGCAGAGAGCAAAGGAGAAACCTCTGGTGCAACTGTTCTGTATGCCTTTACCTGCAGCCCGGTCACATAAGACGGGAGAAGCGACCACTTATCTCGCTACCCCTGAGCTGATGAAGATGGATAAAAGGGGCTGAGCGGAGACGGCATCACCCAGCCTTCCCAGACACCACTGTACCCATACTCGACAATTTTTTCCTGTTGATTATTTAGTCTGAACTCCATGGTGGGAAACGAAGAGGACTTGTCTCTTTGAATCACAGAGATTAGGAACGATGCAGGGTGAGCAAAATTCATGCATTTCAGTTCCCTCAGGTCTGCACCTAGTACTATAGTCTAGCCAAAATAAATGTAGATATTAAAATATAAGCAATAACCCATTGCTTTCCAAGGCTGCCTTTTACTGACCATAACAGCTCATTTCCAGACAAGATGTGCTCCAGAACAATACTGGGGCAGTTCTCCACCTAGCCTACCTTCTCAGGGACAAAGATAAATTGCTTGGGAAGTAGCAGACAAAATCTTCTCCCTCTGGTTTAGCTTTTTTTTTTTTTTCTCTTAAATAAAAAAATACTTTTTTAGGTGATATTTATTTGCTGCTTTCCAAAGAGTTCTGTAGTAAATCACTGGCCACTGGAATTTGCATTTGATAAATAAAAGACACTGAAAAACACACTGCTCATAAATTTGGACTGACATATGCTGAAGGTTTCCAGTGCAAAGGGGAAGTGCTAGAAAAAAGAAATGAATTAATTGATTTTCATGATCAGAAGGGGAAATGAGCAGTACACTTTATTACACTGCTATTTGCCCAGCCCACCCTGGAAATCAGCTGTTTAATGCATGGCACATTTTTCTTTCTATTGATATGGCTAATGACCTTGTAATTTTTATTTATATATTTCGGTACCAAGGGTAAATACATTATCTGAGTGACAGATTTATTTCCTTCAAACGCCAGTGATCACGCAAACCTGAAAAAAAGGTACTAAACTGCAACATTAATGGAAACAGTTTAGCTCATCTGTAAATTCAACACAAACAGTTGTTTATCAGTGATAAATTCTCCCCAGATGAAATCCACAGGGGACTCAGACACCTGGCTTTGAAGAAAACACAACCAAAAAAGGCAGCAGCAGCCTCGGGGCCGGTAACGCTCTCCCCAGCAGGCGGGATCTCCGCTCCGCACTCAGCGTGAATTCCCACTGCGGTGTGACCGCCCCATCTGCAACCCTCTAGATCGCTTTACATTTACATTCACTCACTCCCTTCCCCTACCCCTCACCCCATTTTGCTCTTTAAAGAGGTAAAATCTGCTGAAGAGTAAGAAGGAAGGAAACAGCCAGGAAAACATAAAGGAAATTTTCCTTCCTAGGAAGATGCTAATTTACCCCAGATGACTTGTTTTTCCTGGGAATACGTAACTTCTTACACCAACGGGGAATGTTTCCCAGGGTAAGGATGGGATTTCCAATCCCAGAGAAGGAGAACTGGATGTCCAGCCCGTGGGGTGAGGAGGCAGTTAGATGATCATCGTGTATCACCAGGCGTACATCATCGCGCCACCATTTCTCCATATCCCAGACAAATGCCATGGCTGCTCAACTATGGGTCGTTTCTTCTCAGGCCAGACATGGGGTCCTGTTTCGCTTCATAGGATTAGTTGCTGTTCAACGGAGTGTGGACATGACTCTGTGTCCCAACCTCTTCCACCGCACTGCTAAGTACAGAGTGAAGCTCGTCCTCTCCCTTTCCAGCCCAATGATTACTTAATCTTACACAAAATGAAGGAGTTTCAGTAGACAACCAAGCATATGCACCCAAAACCAGTCAGGATCCCAGTGGTTAAGAGCAGTCATGTGAGATTTAGATGAAGACTCAAGACTTGTGTCTGAATCAAGAGGATGGGGAGGTTTAGCAGCGCCTTCTCCAGGCTGGACATGGAACTGAAAGACATGTGTGATTCAGAAAGCCATTGTCTGTGTGCCTCTAACTGCAAGAAGACTCTGAAATACAATGAAGGATGACAGGCCGAGGAAAATTTTACTATGTGAAACAGAAAAGAGAGAGTGTGCAGTCAGTGGCTGCCCCCAAAAGTGGTTGATTCTTCTCCTCTTTTAATCCTCAAAACTGTATTTAAGGACCCATTTTAACAGTAGCGAATAACTCATTTCTTTCCACATCTAACTGTGAAATTATTTCAGAAAAATAATTACATGCATCTATATAGCATTTATCAAGCAGAGTTCTTAAACTGCTCCCTTACTATGGGAAGCAAACTATTTCTACCTGAGCATAAAGTGATGCCCGCGTCCCTCTAAATTGACATGTTTCAAGCAATCGGGGGAAACCAACTTCCAGATCTACGACTCATCTTCTGGGATAATACCACATTTCCAACCCAAGTAAGTCCTCTCACACTGAGTTGCCAACATTAACTGTGTGTTTCAAAGGTCATTTACAGAGAACGTGGAATTTGAAGGGTCTCTCTGAGCTCCCTACAAGGGTGGACATCACTGAAAAGCCCACTCGGCTTTCTGTTCCCCCCATGGAGAGGCAAATCCCCGGCAGTAAATGCTGTTTCTGGCATCACAGCGTGCACTCATCAAACCCGTCTGGTGGGGCAGCAGCCCAGGCTCCACTGAAGGTGAGGGAGATGGAGGCTCCAAAGATGCCCTGGGCAGGCAGAGAGGTGGCTCCGCTGAGCAGCAGCACGGAGAAGCAAACGGGCTTCTGCTTCGCGTGCTCCTCGGCTCAGCGCAGCTGCTACAGCCCAGGGACTCGGCTTTGCCTCCGCCAGCGTCACGCTGTGCAACGCTTTAAGACATGATCAAGTAATTCCAAGAGACACTCAATTTATTTGCTAATTGTAGTTAATTTCTAATTTCAGTATTGCTCTTTAGGCTGCTATAAACAAAATTGATAGCAATATAAATGTTACCATCGCCGTGTTACCTTAGCATTTTTACTGCTAATTATCTCAATCAACTTTTCTATAAACAGACGTATTAAGTATTAAGAAGAACAAGTACCCACATCAGGGGTAAATTACAAACGGGATGATAATGTTTCATGGTTTGCGCTACAATGATTTACTGGCACTAATTATTAGCTATTCCTGCACACCTGAGATATGGCTGTCCTACAGAAAAGCGTTTACCATTTTTTGTACAGTAGTCAGTCAGACATCATATTCTATGCATCAAACTGAGATGAGACAGTGTCTTGTCCACCATGACCTAAACTGGGCATCACCAAAGTTCTCTGAATGCAGGTTGGGTACATGATTTTAAAAGGCTAATAAATTACTATGCTTTAACTCTTGCCAAAAAAGAAGTTTTGTGAGGAAATAATTTTTTCCCCACAAACACTTGTTGCCAAAGGTCCAACCTATCATTTTTAATAGGACTTTTGAAAAATATTGGTTTCCTAAAAAAGAAATATAAATTTAAATCCAGAAAATGTCTTAAAACAACTGTTTGGGGTTTTTTTTTGGATTAAATTATTACCATCCTAAAAAGGAAGTGCAGTTTCAAACAACAACAACAAAAAAAAAAACAAAAAAAAGAAACATAAAAGAAACCCAACACTTTTGACCAAAATCCAAGTATTTTGGGAACGAAGAAAGGAGGTGAGATGAAGTGAAATGTAAAATTCCATCAACCAAAGAGGTCAAACAACAAGCCCGGTCACCGCTGAAGCAGGACGCAGAGCTGGCTGCGCTGCGGGGCTAATCAATCCTTAAGTTATGGCAATATATATACAGAACATTGCTGACGTGGCCTCCAGCTCTGCAGGCGAGACCTATTCCCAATAGCATCATGCCCTGCTGAGTGAATGTCACAGCTCAAAAAACGTCACGGGATATAATACCGGGGCGTTTGGAGCAGGGCAGCCGCAGCTCCCGCGCTCGCACTGATCGCAGGGAGGGCTCCTCACGCTCCACGGGCTCTGTAAATGGAAACGCACCTCGCGTTACCTTCAGCTGCCCCGATTTTTGAAAATTCAAGTTTACTGGCTAATGAGGGAAATGATTCATGCCAAAAATGGCAATGAAATTCCAGTATTTTGTGGCCATTCTCACGCCTGCTTTTAGGAGTGTCAGGAGGAGGTGGTGCCTGCAATCTACAAGTAACTAATACTAGAGATTATTCATTGTTTCGGTCAAAAAAGACAAACATATAGCTTCACGAGTTTATGTATATCATTATTTTGAACGCTAAGCCAACTGTACATGGTATTTAATTTGGTACAAATTATCTCAGTAAAAGGAAAATCAGTAGGTAAAAATAAAAAGGCAGTTTGTGGAGGCACAGCTGAGACGACAGTTAACTCTCTTAACTTATAAAACTTAAGACTGGAAAGAAAGATCGTGATCCTTGAGAACTTAGTGTCCTGCTGTGAATTTTGCAGTTTAAACACCCTGGTGCTGAGTGAGAGAGAAAAATAAAAGCTTCAAACTCTCTTTTGCAACTATTTTTTCCATCAAATACACCTTTGATTCAAGCAGCTGGAGGGATGAGGTATCCAAGAACATGTAATAGTAGAACGAGGACTTCAGGGGGTCTGTGGGGATTTGTTTCCAAGCAATTACCCTTTGCTAACAGTTTCAGAGCCTCTTTCAATGGACACCTCGGTTGCACCCGTTGGTGTGGACACTGCAAGTTTACAGACGCCAAGGCAACTCCAGCACAGAGGGAATCAGGCATGTACACCACACCGTCTCCACCTCCTTTACAACCGCCTGAGTAAACATTGGCTCACTTTCCCAAGTGAGTTGGGATTAGTCCCACTCTCTAATAATATAGAAAATCAAGCGATTAATGAAATTTGCAATAATTTGAGACTTTGAGCCCTTTTTCCATAGCTAGCGAGGTCTCTGGAGGTGGCGCCAGAAAGGATTTGCAATTGCGTTGTAGCAGCTTTGTGCTTTATCTGCTTCCAAGAACTTTTGGCCCTTTCAGTGGTCCTTTGCTGAAAGAAATAATCACTGTCTACATCTTCCAGCAGTAAGAAAACGGAAAGAATCAGCTTTAAAACATGCACGTGGCAGCAGGGTCCCCTCAATTCTCACTTGCCCAGTGGGACATGTCACCTGGCGTTTCTGCAATGGCTCCTGCCAGAGGCAGCGCTTCAGAGGGGGATGTTGAGCACACCCTGAAACAAAACCCGTATGGTAGAACGGGACTCTGAAGTTTTATAAAAACAGTTCTGAACTCCACCTGAGCAGCACTTCACAGAAGTAGTCCTTCAGCTCTTCTTTTCTGTGTGAAGGTAACAGAAGAGACGGAGGAGATTTAAAGCAGCTCAGATACCTGTTTTATCATATCCCAGCGTGGGAATTCTTAAAAGCCAGGGATCTCAGGTTTTCTTCAATTCTCAAAGCAAAGCCTACCAAAGACGGATGTCTTCCAGACTACCCACACACACCTACGGCCGGACTGGAAAAGATTTTCCCATCATGAAAGAACTTCCACATGTTTCAGAAATTTTCCTGACCTAAATTGTCAAGAATAACATCAATCATCTTAACTGTTTTCACTAGTTGAAACATGGGCTCTTCCTTACCCCCAAAAACTACCCCCAAAATGTTTTTCTTAAACCGAACCACTAATGATTTTCAGAAGATCTGTTTGGTGTTAAAAGCTTTTTTAACATAAGCATATTTCGATCTGAAAGGTCAGTTTTAAACTGAAAGCCCCAAACTTTGTTGCAAAAATAGCAAAACACAATCTAGTGACAACATTAAAAAGAGGCCTTTGTTTTCATTTAGAAATGTTGTCAAAGCACAGCCCTTTCCACATAATTATTTTTGTTTTAATTTGTCAGCTGGAAAAACCTCAAAAACCTGCCCATCAAACTTGAAGGAGGCCAGTGGGCTCCCAGCCCTTCTCACACTGCACATGGCCCGGAGAGAAAGACGCCTTAAATCACTGTGACAGACCATCCAAATGAGGGGATCTGACAGAATGATTAAGTTATGGTTCCTCAAGGTGAAAAAAGTCTAAGTACTTTCTGGCAAAAGTTGCAATATCTGAAGGGCAGGAGGACACGCAACGCAGGTAGTAAATTCACAACAGCAGGTACCGCCGGGCCCAGCTCAGCTCCTTTAACGCTGCTGCGTCAAATAAAATCCATGCGTACAGCAGAGTCGCAGTAAAATTCCTACTCTGATGAAGTCAAACAGAAAGATAACTCTTAAAAACACGCACAGAAAGAGGATGCTGTAGTTTTGGCCTTTCTTTCCAGTCAGCCACGAACTGATAAAGTCTAAAGCAGAAGGGATTCTTCAAAGTAAATTTGAACCATGCCAATAAGATGTTTTTCCACGTGAAACATGGGAGCTCTCTAGTTATCCTCCAGTCCTTAACAGATGCGGCAATTCTTCTAGTGCCCACTCTAGAAACAAAAGATCAGCATGAACATAGCGCACTTACGGTTCTTGCATCTCTGATATTGACAATTCACATAGCTCACTGAAAACTGATTTTTCAAAGTAATTTACAGCCTGACATTTTCTTTTTTTCTAATGGAATTTTATGGATATTCTTTCTTCCATGTATTCTCAGTGCTGACTAGAGAGTCATATTTAATCAGACGGGATGGATAAAGTGCTCTCTCTCTCTCTGTTTTTCACCTCAGATAGGAAGCTGTTAGAAACGAGGGAGCTGTCATAATCACACACGTCACATGCAAAAATTAATCATGTGGTCTCGTTTTGTTCATCAACTACATTTTTATCATCATCATTAAAGACAGCCATAATTATGGTTTAAAAAAGTTCCAACTCTCATTTCTCAAAATAGGCTGTGCTATTTAATGGTGCATTTATAGAGCAAAAATCTTTCCACAGTAGGACAAAACAGCTTACACTAGAGAGACTTTTAGCTGCTAAAAAAAGAATTGAAAAAAGGAGGAAATCGCATCTCAAGATCCACAAATTATTTTGTCAAAGATTTCAGGATAAACTTCTCACCAGTGCTTGCAAATTACAGGACCCAAAAGGGTCCCTGCTTGACTGATGATGACATTGTCTCTATTGCAGTCTCTGCCTTTTTGGTTTCAACTCCTGCCAACAGCCGTTTATAGATAATCTGCTAATAGCAGATATATAGGGAGTGTGACAAAATCTCACGCATAAAAGCTAATTCTGTCACTAGGACAGTCTTATTAACACGTGTAAACACCGAGCCCCTCACTGCTCTCACCGCCCTGTAAGGCTGGGAACACGCAGAAGCATTTGTGGACTACTGATTTTGAGAGGCTGAATTTCACTTTTGGTCTCCTCATGTTTTTTTTTTTTTTTCACACAACATGGACTTCATTTGAAGACAGAAGCATAGATATGGAGGACAGAGCAGATGCAGTCGTAAGAGTCTTTAGTATATGTTTGGAACTAGTATTACCTCTTTATATTGATTATTATTCTTATTATTTCAGTTGTCCCAATGATGAATAATTGGAAGCCAGCTGCTTTTCCAAAAACTATTACTATACATTTCAAGGGTGCGTTATTAGATCCTCTTGCAGAGTCATCTGCTGTGAAGTTTCATGGCAGATTCAAAAGGGGCATCTTTTCTTTATAGGAAGGGAAAAAAAATATTTCATACATACTTGATTAGCCTTTAAAATTTGTTAGAATTGATTGGAGATTGACCTCTTAGTTTTGTTCCCTTGGGGTTTTTGAATATGTACAGATGAATTGCTTTCTGAGAAAAAAAGGCAGCGGGACCGTAATGTTATTGCAATGAGACACTCCACTGATGCACATTTTTTAAATTTCTCTGGTAGCAAATTTAGAGGTTGTCCTTCATATATTTCTTAGAGGTTACACAGAATCTCAAGCCAGCTAAGATCCCAGATGTGACAATAGTGAGAAGATAAAACCCTTCTGCTAACCCTCTTGCAGAAGAAAATAGATAAGCATGAAGAAATTGAAACACGGTCTAGAGAAACTCTCACTTAGCAACTGCTCTCATGCTGTAAAGATAAACTTTGTGTGTAAAGAACTAAGTCTGATAAATTAATAGACTAGCTGGTTATGGGAAGGAGAAGATAGGACTTAAAATGATATTATAAATGTCCCATATACTTTAACCACTAATCTGATCTCCATAAACTCATAGTTTGCACATTTTTTTACAAAGGATATTGCAACTTTGAAAAAAAAGCACGTCTAGGGAAGAAGCTGATGATTTTACGTGTGAAGTAGAATTCCCTTCTGCAAGGAGAATTCCAGACTCTCTGAAATGTCTTGCTGATGGGGGATGGAAACTGCAAAAAACCTTTAGAGAAACAACGGCCGACTGCTACCGCACATGCTAGCTGCATATGCAACGTTGTGTAGGCCACACTTTATATACAGATTTAAAAACATGCGTTGAATAGGATGGCAAAGACTAAAATAGCATCCCAAACCAAGGTGGTTCAGCAATTCCTGTTTGCCACTAGGAAAGTGCATCTGTAACTGCAGTAATACTGGTCCAAGACCACCTGCTCTGGTAGGACTGTTTCCTGAGGAGCTGGTGAGAAGGCTTCACAATCAAGCAGAGCATGGCAGGAGTCAAGGATGAGCCCAAGATGATGGCAAAGTGCAGCCAGGTCTGTACTGAAAGAAACATGAGGAGAGCTTAACAAAGATACCAGACTACCATCACTGGGCTCTGGAGCCTGCTCCTCTTTCCCGGTCCCAAGCTCCTAGGACTCACATGGCTGCAAAGCAGAGCGTGCTTCTGGCAATCACGGTATCTACCCTCGCCAGCAGAAGTTCCCTGGATGCCTGCCTGCTCTGGGGTAGCTGCCTGAGAGAGGCACCAGGAGAATTATCCAGAGACTCCACTGATCCTGACTGATCCAGCTGCAGCAGTGTACCACATGCCACACCGGGGACACCCTTCTGCTGAAGGCATGATCTCTGTCACATGTCCCTCAGGTGGAAAAGGATGGGGCACATTATCTATGAGTCCCAGAAAGCACTTAGGGAGCAGAATTTTGGGAGATGGCAACTTAACAGGTAATAACAAAGCAGGCAACCTCGCAGGCATGGTCTACAGCAAACGTTGGTAGGTTCTGTATTGCTGACCTTAGGTGCAGATAAACAGTTTATCTACATCAACATCATTGCTTCAGGATGGCATTAGGGTCTGACAAGAGAGGAAGCATTGAGGAATGGGAATAGGGAGAATGGACAGCTTCTCTAAGGGCAAGTTTTTAATTTTCAAAGACATGTTTTTCTTAGCAAACGGATGAACGTTGGCACCTCAGAACACTCCAGGAGATGTTAACAGCTCCTATCACGTAAACGGCAGTCATAGAAAAAAGATTGCTTTGAGGCATACCCTCAAACTTCATAGACTAGAGATAGCAACTCTACTTCCTCTAAATTCTCCTCAAGTCTGAAAGAGGCTGAAGATATCTTCTCCTGGTCTAGTACCAGATATGTTGGTTTTTGCAAGCCCCAATATTTTTTCCTTGTATAAAGTAAATGTAATTTGGTATCTCTAATTTAGTTGGGTAATTGTCCCAGGCAGATGCTCCTCATAACATATTCTACATTTGGTAAGAATAATTTTCTGCCTTCTTACAAATTTACTCCACTTTTTGCCAAATCAATATAACCGCTGTCAGTCATTTCTACAAATCTGTCAGCACAGACAATGTTTGTACTGTAACTGTTAAAATTCAACAAACAGGCCTTGGAAAAATACGATCCACATGGGATACATGAAACGGCATTAAAGACCAGCCCGTCCTTATTCCTCACTTCTCAGTCATGTGATTGCTTTAGGTTGTTTGTTCTCACTTATCCCAAAAGACCATAAAGAAAATCTCCCTCTAAATTCAAGTCTCAGCAAGGGATAAAGACATGCGTGCATTAAGCTTACATCAGAAAATCTGCAGCTAAGCTCCTGCAGCATTTAAGTTCTTAGGCAAATGCCTGTTTTGCCAGACTCTGAGCTTTGCTAACCTGCACCAGACCACCAAATAATGCTGACCAGCCAATTCAGAAGCTTCTCCTGAAACACAAGAACCAGTATACTAACTGCCACAGTTCAGTGCTCATTGGACACTACTTAAAAGAGGCTCAAGCCTAGATCAGCAGAGCACAGGAGCAGTCCAAACCAGGTGGAAGCACAGTGTCAGATGCCAGGAGAAGATCAGCAAGAATACTGAAGGTCAGAGTAGGGATGCCTTGCTTGACATGTGTAGGTGTTCACATGGCACTTCCATAAAAGTCCCTTGAAGAGTACAACACTAATGCACAGAGAGCAGAATTGGGGCACTTTCTAAATCACTTATAAAATAACTTCATTGACTGCACTTGTCATTGCTGTCTCAATTTCCACTAATATGTCAAGATCAGGATATTTCTCAATCATTCAACTACTCGATCACTGCCTGAACAAGCTGAGAGGCATTTGATCTATTAACCATGTTGATATTTGTAGTATGGCTTTCTAAACCTTTGACTTCTTATTGGAAAGTCTTACCTAAAAATAGTATCTAGCACTTAGTCGTTATATGCCTTTGGCCCATGAGTAGTTTCATTCCATTGAGGTTTACAAGGCTCTGCATTAACAAAAATCAGCCCTTCAGATAATGTAGCAGGGCACTGTGCTTTTGATCCGAGGCTAATTCCACCCTTGCCCTAGCCAGGGCTGTCACCTATGGACACTGTTCGTAACGCGACAGCTCCTTCAGAAATCAACTTCTCTTCAAGAAACTCATCTCCTCAGTGAGAAAAAAAGTGGTGAGTACGGAGGACCAGATTTGGTTAAAACCCATCACATGAACTAGTTTAAACACATCGCTGAGGTAGAGCTAAAGCCAAAGATTGTCGTATTTCGATGGGGTTTGTGTTTACCTAGTCTAGGTTCAGGTTTGGGATTTGGATCTGTGGTCAAAGGAGGACAGTATTTGAGCTTTTGAGGGGAAGAGTTGTTTTATGTTTCAAACCCCTTCCCATTTTAATTTGGTATCTCAGGTAAACAGGGATTATTTCCTCTAACTATATTAAAGGAAAAATTGGACCTCCAACCCAGCAGCAAAATTAAAAGCCTTTGTCAAAGCCGTGTCCTAGAATTAAACACCCACACCAGAAACCTCTGGGGTTGGTCTACTTATAACACCAAATTTCAAGTTTAAACTTTCTGAATTCAGAAAGAAAACAAGAGAAAAAAAAAAATGATACAGCATGTGGCAGCTGAATTACACAATCACAGAACAGCTGAAGTTGGAAGGGATCTCTGGAGGTCATCTGGTCCACCCCTCCTGCTTAAGCAGGGCCACCTAGACCCAGTTGCCCTGGACCACATCCCAGCGATTTTTTAATGTCTCCAACGATGGAGACTCCACAACCTCTCAACATTGCCTCAACAGTTTGATTACAATTAACTGTTCAAAATGGCAAATGAGATGGTTTTCACAGGATTTTGGGCACCTATCCTAGTCTGCCTGGCAGATAAACTACTTCTAACTTTGCAGAAAGGGCAGGCAGCAAGTGTGTAGCTCAAGGGCACCTTTTATAACAGGCAGGCAAACACATTAGCCTAAAACTATGCAGCACCTCTAATAGCATCTCCCTTCAATTGTTACCTAAGCTAAGCCAGGATGAAAGTAAAAGGCAAAAGTTGTTCTATTTTTCCCCAGAGTGAGTTATCAGCTTTCTTGTGTAATGCCATTAGTTCACACTTTCAGTCTTTTGCTAAAAAAATAATACTTACTGCGTGTTCAACCTTCAGTAAGAAGGCTGAAAAATGATAAAATGCGTCCTGGCATTTTAGCTGAGACCAGAGGGAGGAAGAAGAGAGTGGAATTTACTGATGCTTCCATTAGAATAAAGTCATTCTTGAATAAGAAAATATTGAAAGAGACTGTCTAATGAAGTGATCACAAAGGGTCTTTTCAAGGGACCCTAAGTGGAGTCATCCTCATTTGTTTTCTCTTTCCACAGCGGCCCCTTAAATGATCTTTGCATATTGTCTGCACTAAATCTGCAGGGTTGCTATTTCATTTTAAAGAAAAAAGCTTTTAGGCTGCAAGGGATTCATTCAGTGAGAGCTATTATGCTTATTGTGACTCTGCTGCAGAGCCAAGGGATTTACTATATGCTCATTAGATCCTGCTTTGTTCCAAAACAATCTTTTACAATGCAAATTTTAGCTTGCCGATCTACTTAAAGTAACACTTTCAAAAAAAGGCTATTAAAGTAAAAGCTTCTTCTAATGTGGAAACACTACAAACTCAGATTAATTACTAATATTTTAGACCATGAAGACATCTGGTGTCTCAGCATGCATTCATCTCTGAACATGGTTAGGAGAAGTTGCAAGGACTCGGTGTTGTGGGTCCAAAGCAATACCATGGGACAGTCCCAGAGCCACGTTATAAAGCCATCCTTGATGAGGCACACGTGTCAGTCAGCTTCTTGGCGGCTGACGTACAAAAGACTTGATTTGCAGAAGCACTAGCACCTGAAGCATCTCGGCAGCGAAGAAGCCTCACCAGCAAAGATGTTCATTCACCAAGACCTCTAAGGAAGCTACATGAGAGGAGAGGTGTGAGTTCTCCACACCCCTCCTACATAACCATCTCGGGGGCAGTGCCGACATAAAAAAAGAAAGCAAGCGAGGCAAATGGAGCTGGAAAAAATGGCAGAAGTGAGCAGAAACTATTCACTGAGTTCTGGCGCTGGGTGTGCAGCACTCGGGGAGCTGCGACAGTGTACATCTCTCGGGAATGCTTTTTAAATTCACGTTTGGCAGCTGTGACCTGCAGAGGTATTGATGGTGCGGGGTGCGCTCTTGTTTTTAAAGCATCAATTCTGTCTTGTTCCTCCTCTATGACCTTCCCAAGGGAGCGGTTGTACGAACACAGAACGATGAATATTATCATCCAGGAGATATACCTGATAGCTCATTCTTAATAGTTCTATAAATCTCACTAAGTCTTAGTGCTTTAAGTGTACAGCAGAGATAATACTGCTGTAAGGGATAGCGTGAACCCATCTCTCATAAGTACCGAAACCAGCCAGTCTAGTGACACTCTATTAAAGCATTCTCTCTTGTACTCTGATTAGCTGGCTGGAGGTAGAATTTATACTGAAAAACGATCTCTAGGAGGATAATTAATAAAACATCAGAGGTGAGCAATATGAAAAAAATAGTTTGCCAGCAGAAGTACTAACAAATCATTATAGTAATTCCAGACATCCTTTCCCACACACCCATTCTAAATCAGATCAGCAAACTAAACAAACAATTTATATTAAAAACCCCACAAATCATCACCTGCTTATACTGGACAAGTTCACCAGGTGGGAACAAGCACCTGCTCGCTAAACCAACACATGATTATTGAATTCAGATGGCCTCCCGTTTTACACAATGAGTGCCAAATATTTAATAAACAGAAGATGCAGATGTGTGTGAGCATGGCTTTCACCGGGAATGCTTATTTACTTCAGATGACAAACCCATTATTAAGATTCTCCTCTAGGGAAAACAAAACCAGTGCTGTAGGAAGGTGCTGAAGGTTGCACAAACAACTGGAATAAGCTATGTGAAACATCTCTCTCAAGCCTGAAAAACACACCTCTGACTACACTGCCCTCTCGCCCAGGCACCGCTACCCGGGGCAGCTACCTGAGCTGCAAGAAGAATATGGGAAAAAAAATGCAAAAAACCCTCCAGTGAGTCTGTTACAGCATGTTTTGACTTCACCTTTCTGACTAAAGGACAGTACATGTCTGGAAAGATTTTTGGATACCTTAGAGGAAACGCACAAAGGCAGAGAAGAGCAACTTTAACAGAAGAAAGTGCTATTATGTCCCAGTCATTCAATCTTCTTAAATGCTTTATTGCTACTATTAATGGACAGATAATAACATTAATCATAGGCTGTGACGTGACTGACAAACTAAGCGATTTTATATGAGCAGAGCGCTTAGTACGTCACCTAAAGAGCTGGTAAAGGCATGTGATTTGGGTGAAACACAAAAGAAAAAGGCTGTTTGTGATTTTGACAGAAAGCTCCCTAAAGCATCTCCAAATCCTAGGACTGCAAAGTAGGTTGTCACATTTGTAGATTTGTTGCTTCTCCAGGGAAATTTGAAGCGAGGTGTATCACCAGACACAGCCTTGCACTGGCTCTTTGCACTGCAATTTTTTCAGGACCAGTTATTCCCAGTTACAAAGATTCAGACTAAGGCTTGCTTTAGTTGACAAATTCATTGGTTTGGAGCATTTCTTAAATTTTTTTTGTGTTATTATGCTGTTGTATAATAAAAACAACAGAAACGCATTGATGGTGACATATAAAAGAGTTTTCTAGGCACGTTTTTATTCTCTAAACTGGATAGGACACATTCCATCTAGCATAAGAATGTGAAAATACACATACACATTTGGCAGCATTTTCCCCAAGAGCTAAAAGTGTCTTCACAATTGAACACTGTAAATATTGGCTTCAGCTTATTGGGAAGATAGTGTCCTGTATTATTGAAGTGCTGAGCAAATAAGGGATGTTCCTTGTTTGCAACAGATTTCTAGAAGTTAAATATATATAGATACAGATAAGATTTCCAATTGAACCAAAAATGTGCACGGCATGTCAAGGTGTTTGACAACTCAAAATATGGAAAGAAAGTTCATTTCAGATCAAGCACAATATTTTGTTTCAACAACATCTGAAAGTACCCCTTTTTGAGAATGTAATTTAATGGATTCTCCTTTCTCAACAGATGAATTTAGATTTTTTTTTTTTCAAAATCCGTATTCTTTTTTAAAAAAAAATTTGGAAAATTACTGTCCCATTATAGACAAAAAGATCATTAGTTGATTAAAAGAAAATATTGACTTCTGCCTTTTTATGGCCTTCTTAATTAAGGCATTCATCATCATTCTTCATGCCTAGTCTGGGAACCTACACACCAAATTTCTGCTGTGAGCAAATTTTTAAAAACCCTTCCCTTAGAGACAGTCTGGAAAATAAACTATGCAGAAGAAAGCCCCGTGCTCTGAGCCAAGTCCATGTTTCTCCACCTTGGACTTACCACTTTGTGCTAAGCCGAAGAGAAAGGTAATCTACAGCTAATAGAATTTCACCTAAATTCATCTCTTGTTCTGCTTCCCTGTGTCAGACAGCCGCATGCTGAACCACGTGGTGACATCTATCACGCTGGGAATCAGTAGCAGCTCTGTCCCTGCCCTTGGAGACAACTGTAAGACAGAGCTCAGCAGAGGTTAGAAATGTTTTTGTATCATCCTTCCTTGCTCTTATCCAAGGACTTTCGTCCTGACACCTGACAGTGATTTGCGGACACCCACTGTGAGCAGGGAGCACCGTATCCCAGGTTCATAAGCTAGGAAATGAGAATGGATGTTGTTCTTGCCACCTCTCGATGACTCTGTTCTTATAAAACTCATTGCCTCCGTGAGTTTCTTAGCATAGAAAGGGTTAGAGCAACTAAGGTATGTTAGATGAGGATTTCAGAGAATACTTAGACAACATGCTCATCCCACCCCCTCAATCCTGCCCTTATTTACCATTCCCTGGCCCACCGCAGAATTTGGCCCCTCTGCGTTTCACACGCTACTAGACGTTGAAAAGGGTTACAGTGCAAACGTGTACTCTCAAACATGGCACCGCTTGACTTGTGTCTAACGGAGCAAGCCAGAGCCAGTTATATATAGTACAGCCAGGAAGCACAGGTATCAGCACAAAACCGACCTCAAAAGGATGTCAGACATGACCAGAAAAGTACTGCATTAGGAAAAATACAGAATTTACTTAATGACCTATAGCATTTTATGTTCCCAAACAGTTGCTATAGTTTTACTCCAAAAGATACACTTCAACTACAGCTTCCTAAAATAAATGAATAAAAACAACCCCTCTGTTACTCCAGTAATTTTTTATTTCTGGAGAATGGTAGTAGTCATTAAATACTACTTTACTTCATTAAAGTCTGAATTTTCAAGAACTGAAAGGGACAGTGCCACAGGATTAAGCAATTCTTTCAGCACATGGCTGGTGTGTTTTATCCCTGCTGGGTCACAAGTGCTCTTCATTTACGGAGCTCCAGGTTTTATCTAACTATTTATTTGTGGAGCCTTTGTTGTAAACATTGTGGGCTGCCAAAAGAAATCATCAAGAGTCTTTCCTACTTTTCTTTTTCAATCTAAATACAATTCTCTGGTAAAAAACCTTTTCTGGTAAAATGGGATGGATGATAAAAAAACAATTACAGGGGCTGCATTGCTTTGCCTATCATCCATAAGGAAATTTGAAAAAAAAAATATAGCTCTACATCATTTTTATGAAGGCACTTTTCTGGACTTTCAGTTCATTTAATTTTGCCCTGGAGCATCTTCGCTGTGAGTAACATGGAATGCAATCCACTTGTCTGTCCCATTGCCTCTAAATAATCTCTTTCCATCTTCTCTCAGAGCTGGGCTGTCACGGGCAGCGTAATACCTCTACAGAGATGAAATAAGACAAAAGCAATAACCACAGTCAAGGCCCCCAGCGATTTCTTCACTACCTCTAACTACAGTGTCCACTGTATCAAAATCCTGCCTTGTTGCCCTGTGTCAATGTTTACACGCTCTGCTGCTTCTACCACTCGCATTTTCCGAGGAATTCCAGCCTTATCATCTGCTTTGTCAGGTGACGGCAACAACTGTTTCCTTTCCCCGCTTCTCCTGTCACTGTCACCTTCTGCCAACCAACTCTGGTCACAGCCTCGGCTCTACAACTGAATTTTGCTGAGCAATTCCATTGTCATATATGAAGGACGCCCTGTTTAAAAAATGATTCAAGCACCCTGTACTGCTGCAGGAGAGAGGGCTTTGTGGCTGCTTGTGTCCCATCGCTGGGACCGAGCTGCAGGTTACGTGGTTTGTTTCGTCTGGGCCAGGTGAAGACCTTATCCCAGAGGGGTTTGTGCCCGTCCTGGTTCATTCCCTCTGTCCTCCATATTCCCCCATGCCCCAAAGATTACCGCTGCTTGAGCTGGTCATGCAAATGCCCTGCAATCTGGATAAATTACATTTCAAAGTGAGAGAGTCTAGTTTAAGCACTTAATAATAGGAGCTGCGGCCCTGTATCATCTTGAGAGATTTGGGAAGACTAAGTATGCAGCTGAGGTTTTAAAGGAATGGTAATCTCAGTTTCAGGATGAAGACAAAGAGAAGGCAGTACATTTTTACCTAGCTTTGCTGGAAATAAAATGCCTGACTGTAATTTATGTTGGCACAGACCTGTTAAAGGGTGAATTTCAGTTTTTTGAAAGAAGAGTACTGTGGCTGTTAATGTGACAGCAGTTAGGGAAGCTTCCAGTCACATCCGCATGCTACACATGCACATATTAGAATACCAGAAGCATTTTAGAGACCCTCTGAAAGATGGACATGGACAGAAAGAAATATTTCCTCCCATCTGCCATAGAACAAAAATTGAATATAGGGAAATAAAATGTCTCATTCAAAGTCACATCAGAACCTATAGCAGAGACAAAAATGCACTCACATTTTCTAAATTTTTGGGCTAGTGCCGTAGCTGAAAGATTATCCTAATGCAACCAGCTGCGGTCAGTCTATGGGCTCTGCACAGAACAGGCAGAGAGTTTTTACTCACTAGCAGATCTCTGCAGGATTTCTGGCCAGGGAACATCAGTTCCACTCAGTATTTTAAGATTTGAGTTCAATCCATTTTTTTTCACCTTTATTATTTAGAAGAGAGATCCCCCTTGGTGCTTTGACAGGACTCAGGAGCAGAGGAACTCTGGCAGCCCCAGGACGTATGAGCAAGGACAGTGCCCTGGCGGGGACACAGCATCTCCACCAGCTGTCCCGGGGGGTCCCTGGGCTCCCCAGAGCCACGCACAGGCGGGCTGCCAGGGAACGGGACCTAGCGAGAGACCAGGCACATTCAGAGAAGCCGAATCAAATAAATAGTCTGTGTGGAATAAGATGAATGTAATGAATCATTGCCTTCCAATTAAGAAATACCCTCTTAATTTTTTTCCCCCCGTGTAGTTTAACTGGGATCCTCCTTCCTGATTAGAATCAGTGATTACTGACGGTCCCCAGAAAACAGGCTAATAAATGCACATTCATACAAGTTAAGAGATTATAAAGACATTCTTAAAGATGTCTAAATACTGTCTCCACTATCTGCAACGACTCATGTCGAAATGCCTTGGGGAGGGCTCGGTAGCACCCTCTGCTCCCGTGGGAGAACGTGTCACACACATTCAATGTCCACCCGCACTCAGGCGCGCAGGCAGGCGGCACAGCCCAGCGCAGCCCGAGATCACCAGAACCTCCGCAGGTAAGCCTGTCCCATCCCGGCACTTGTCAGAGCATTCGAACTTCAGGTGGAGCAAAGTTTGTGCAAAGGGACCAAGAAAAAGTACTGCTCGTCCTCTGACAAATTAACTGGATCTCAGTAGTGTTCCTTCTAAATAGCGCAAGTGTGTTTTTCCATCTCAAAAATGTGCCATACAATGAGACTTAAGAAGCCCAAGCGATTTTGTGAGAGAAGTCCAAGAGACAGTTTGATAACTAGCTGCACGGGAAGAAATTCCTGATCCTAGTTCTTTAATGTAGCAGAAAAAGACCTAATGAAATCTAATAATTGGTAGCTAATGCTAGAGAAATTCTGACTTCAGAGTAAATTGTTTTTTTTTTAAACAACAAAGATAATTAAACATTGAAAAGCTTACTGGCTTACTGTGGCAAATTCTCTAATACTTTAAGTTTTTTTTTTGCAGCGAGGCTGGGCATCTGCTAAAACCTACCAAAAAAACTCAAATGGAAATTATGGGTCTGTCTATGTAAGGTGCTGGGTCAGGAACTAATTCCTCCATTAGCCAGTTTAATTAAAGAACCTGCTAGAAGTTGGGGGATCTAACCTGGCATATCAAATTTACAAAGTATTGTGGAGGAAGAAAATACCATGGCTCAAAAGAAAGCCTGACAATTGGTAAACTCTCCTTCTCCAATTTTTATAAATTATATACAACTTTTCTGTATTAAAAATTAATCAGGCAAGCTTCCTAGACTGAGCGCAATCCAGCCTAATGATCCTTTGATGCAGAATTAGAATTTCTTCACACAATATTTTTTTCCTTAAGTTGCTCACGCTATGATTATTTTAACTACAGGGCAGGAGATACAGGTGGAGATTAACAACTCCTTCACAAGGGGAAAAAACAATGCATACATAGTGCATCACTTTCTGGCAACCCAAGACACAATAGAACAACATCTTCCTCTGCTTATAACCATTAAGGATGTGCAGTAAACCAGAAGTCATCAAGCAGAACAAACTTAATGCTCTTGAGAGTGGTACAGTCACGGTTTTATATTAATAAACTCAAGAGTAGGCAGCAAGCAACAGCTCCTGCTAAATAGGCACCATGGCCAGAACTGAGCACGCTATGTGACAACACCTCAGAAGCAAATCTTTGGTAAATGCCTTCCTCGAATAGGAAGGGAAAATTTTATTTTTAAGCTAGCCCTTGAGGACAGTCATCATATGGTGCTATGTTGGGGGGTGTGTGTGTGTGGAAAGAGT
>NW_009649062.1:1503666-1523442 GCF_000708025.1 Charadrius vociferus
TGGGGACACCGCCATGGGGCTGGGGACACCGCCATGGTGCTGGGGACACCGCCGTGGGGCTGGGGACACCGCCGTGGGGCTGGGGACACTACGTCCCGGCGGATCTGTACACCTCAGTGGTAACTGTTCACAGGCAGCTCCCTGCCTGCCGCAGAGGCAGACCTACGGACTTTCCTCATACCCCTGGGTGGATTATCTCAACTTGGACCTTACTTCCAAACTACTTTCCATTTTTAACCATTAGACGGCATTTTGCCTTTGTCTGCTGACACAAAGAAAACTCCACAACTAGAAATCTTCTCTTTTCTTCTCTTTTATATCCCTTGTAGTTCTTAGGAATTGACTTCTCGCCTTTGCTGCTGGTGCAGAATGGCATTACCGAGGGCAGAAATGCAATTTGCAATTGCCTGTAGTTTCAGATCCAGCCAAGCACTTGACTGCTTGCTTAACCACACAGCTCCGTGTTATTCCACTGACTATAGCACGACCACTCACGCAGCTAAAATTAAATGCCTATTTAAGTGCCTTGTAGGTTTTTGGCTTGTTAACAATTCACGGCCAATACCTCAACCCGCTTAGACTGTTGCTCTCTCACTTGTAGTGGTTCTCTGGTGTTAACCAGGGTTTAAAAACTCCTTTTAACTCCAAGTTAAACAAGTAAATGTGCTTCTGAAAACACCCATGAGAAGACCTACTGAAGAACCTGCTATCTTTCCCACTTATGCAATTTTCATATCAGAACTGTACATCACACTTGTCTCATTAGCAGCCGTCACCTCAGGCAGTACCTACAATGTGGGTGGGTTTTCATTTTTCTGATTACCTAGGAAGTCTTGCTGTCTCTAATTTTCCATGAATCTCATGAATTGCCACTGAAATCTTTATAGCTACAGTAGCCTGGAATGTAATGCTCTAAAACAATTTTATACCCAATAAAACAATTTAATACCTAATAAACTTTATGAAGAAAGTGGCACATTTCTAAGCAGTGCCTCTTGGTAATGAAATCAAGCCAAAGATGCTTGAGGGAGAAGAGCTCCATGTCTGCGAGTAGCAGCCTTGGGTACATGCTGACACCTAGGGTGGACACCAGAGACCTCACAAAACCGACCAGCACAAGCTGGTTGCCCAGCCAGATTTGACAAAATTGTAGGAAGGGGTCCATCAATGAAGAATTACTAATCCTCTTCACAACAGCCACAACACACCGAAGTGTACTAATGCGGGTAAGGAAGGAAAGTCAAAAATGCACTGAACTAAAGCGGAGAGGCAAGCAGAGCTCCTGTAACTGTCCGATTGACAGCTTTGGTTTGGATGAACTTCCCACAGGCACAGACGGCTCCTCCTCGGAACAGCGAGGCTGGAAAAAGCACAGAAACAGACTCCCACCTTTCTAGTTCAGCTGAAGCCTGAAAATGCTGCTGTGTGAAAATGGGAGTTAATTTTGCAAGAACTTTCCGGAGCACTCAGATGGTGACTTCTGAAATTCTGCAGAGAGACGGTTTCTGGATTTCATTTTAACTGAGAATAGTATAAGCCACCCCCCCCCACCCCAGATGAAATCAGCATTCTTGAAAACGTGACTTCAGCTTGGAGAACGGGATCCCATCCTCTCACACCTCAGAGCAGCTTGTAACAGATCTAATCAAATAATCCCAATATGCCTTAGCTAGAAGAGTAAGGAAGAAAAACTGTGGACGTGAATGAAAAGAGGATGGGTCACAATAGTAGCGATGACTTATGAGGGTTATTTCTCATATCTGAAAGCCCAATAACTCACAAGTACCCCAGCCATAAGTGAATTATATGAGTCTTTTGTGCAAGTAAAATTTTCCATTATGCACCTAGTCTGGTGCACTGTAACAATTTGTCTCTCTTCACAAAACCGTAACGAATGTTTCCAAGAGAACCTCAAGAGTCACAGAGGGTAAAAGGCTTCCTTGCCTGCAAAAATGCCCATGCTTCAATCATCAATGCCTCTCCACGTTTCAAGCTGCCTCAGCGCTTAACGCTCCCCTATTAATGCTTTGTAGGAAGCGTGCCCTTCGAGGCATCATTGGCATACAGTCTGTATCCCCTGTTTCCTTCTCTTTTTTTCCTCTGGTACCTTTCATTCAACAAGACTAAATTGCACTTTCAGCTTAGCTGTTGTAAATTTACAATAAAGTCATCGACTCGAGTGATACCAGCCTAAAGGCAGCAGCTGGCCACAAGACCAGCTTTGGTGTATTACAGACATGCTCCTCTCCTCTAACCTAGTTTGTTATCACAACTGGACCTGCTAATCCTCTGTGTTTTCGGCATATGCAAAAAAGAAAAGCCCGTTGCTAACAATAGTAGTAGTATATTTCTGCAGTTTGTCTTATGGACCTCTTGGAGTAGTTTAGATGTTCTCAGCTTTTTAGTGAGGCTTCACATTTCTAAACTTTTCTGAAACAAAATGAGCTTCAGAATGAAATTTCACGCTATTTTTTTCTTATGGAGAAGTTGTATTGTAGAGGATGATCCTGTACTGTCAGAGAAACAGTACAGATAATAGACTTTAACTCCATTTCACTGTTTCTCAACTTAACTGGCACCTTCAGGTTTTGAAGAAAAAGCTCTCATTGCTGTAATGACCATATAAGTAGGAGCCTCCGAGTGACCCAGTTATTCTAGATAGAAAACTGCTTCAACACTAGCCTCTGACTAGCTTCAAAAGACAAATGCAAACAGCAGTCCATGAGATATGTTATCTGAAACAAAGTGGAAGACGCCAGCCCTGGTTCTTCGCTGCAGCTCTGCATACCACAACTGGAAGAAGCAAATTTATGTCCCTGTCTTGGTTGAGTATCAGAAGTCTGTGCTTTATACTATGGTAACAAAACTTGCACGTTTCCCCTCCTGTCCGTATCCTGCTCCATCATCCATCTCTCCATTTGCAAAAGAGAAATGAAGAAAAAAATGTGTGAACATTTGCACAGGCTTTGTACCCACGGAGAACTCCGCATGCTACAGAGAATTTTTTTTTTTAGTTCTACTCCTTTCAGGGCTTCTGTGCATATTATCATGAATGTGCGGTGTGGAAAATCATGCTAATTATGACTGTGGTATAACAAGTTAGGTGAGTCAGCCATATGCCTGTGGCCCTATGACTGAAATGAGGAGGTCTGTCTCAACACAAAATATCAGTCTACCTACTCGATTCCGCCAGTAGCACAGGAGCTGCCAGTGCTCCTTCAGGCAATAACCTGTAACATCCTTACGTGCATATACAGTTTTAAGCATTTCCCCCAACATGGGTGGGAACTTAACAACTGTGCTCAAAAAACCTTTGTTATATTGGGAGAGAATTAAATCTGTGCTTGCCCTGGATGCTGTTGCATCTTTGCCTGATGGATCTCTGTAATCATCTTCTACTTAATCAAAACACAACTCAGCATAGCTGTGATTACACAATTTCAAATGACGAGTAACAGTCTTCGTCTTTTGTTTTGATGAATTATGAGTTCTCTACATAGATAACACCATTAATTTGTTATTCAGAAATGGCATTTAATCAGTGAAGGACACTCTGAATCTGACCAGAAAAAAACCCCATCCCTACAACAAAAGAAAAAATAATCAAACAATAGTTGATAAATGCGATACGTTTTCAACAGTTTTGTACAAAGTGTTGAGCTTAGCAAAAGTAGGCTAAGTTAGCAAAAATGTACTAATCAACAAATGGAAAAAAACCTCACCCTCGTCTTGTTTCACTTCTCTGATATTTCACAACTACAAGTTGCTACGCAGGAGGCACTTATAAAAGCATTTATAGTCGTTTTTGTATTCTGAACAAATTCACTTGCTCAGCAAGAGAAATGACATTAAACTGCCGACAAAATACACAAAGCAGAGCTGGTTTCAGATATTCATACCTTAGACTGTGTCAAAAGCACTGCAAACATTAATATCAAACCATGACTACTTCTAATAGAAACTATGAGAGAAGTCAAAATAAAATGTGTTTTCTAAAGCAAGAAGCTGAAAAAAACATGTCTTGGGATGATAAAGAGACCGTAGAAAATTCAGGTACTGATTTCACAGGTATTAACTGTGTGTAATATACATATGTAAGAAGACAGCGTAACCTTGTGGGTAGGGCATTTTTATAAGTCTGAGAAGTAGAGCTGGCCTGAATCCTTGGTTCTGCCAAAAGCAGAGTATTTGAGTAAGACACCCCACACCTCAATGTACTCATACGTAAAGGGCAGATGATAAAATTCTGTTAAAAACACAGGAGAATCAGAAGCTGAAAAAATATACAGAAATCGAATCCCTTGCTTTTTTTTTCAAACAACAGCACAGGTGTTTCAAAACACTGACAATCATCTTCCAGATAAGTAGGCAGGTGTTGACCTAGAGTGAGGGTCTTCCAGATATCACCGATTATTGGGGTGCCTCAGTTTGCAGATGGCCAATTTGGGACTCCTTAATGAGAGTCAATGAATGCATCTCCTTTTCGCCACCTGCAGTTATTTCCCAATTCAGTAACAGCAAGACAATGACAGCCAAGCAGGGTACCCCCTTTTTGCTACTGCATACTTCACCGTGCTTTGCAGCGTGACATGTTGGAACCACTGCCTTTTGTTAGATGGATCATCACAAGTATAAGGGCACATGCCATTAAATGTAATTCTGCCTTAACTGAAGTGCCATCCTATGAAATGGTTACTACTCCTAGCAATTTGAACAAAATACACATTAGGACAAGCTAGTATTTTATGTCAGCAGCGGATGATACCTACACCAAGAATGAAGTAGATTGTATTTCTTCAAGTCTCAGATCTTCAAGGACTACAATTTAAACCTTTTATATACGGTGAACATTACAGCGTACACAGCTTTCATCATTTTCAGCCATCCTCAGTCACAGAACAAGCCTTGCCCACACCAGGTTAGCCTCAGGGTGATCCTCCCTGGACTCCCGCTTTGGGTAATGTTCCACAGCTCTGTTTTCTCAGCGTTTCCCTTTATTCAAATGAAAAGTGGCATCAAGTTCTGGGAGAGCAAGATTTGACCCTCAAGCAGGTTTCAAAAGAGACAATTCACTGAAGTTTGGAGGAGAAATCATTTAGTTGTCAGCTTCCCTTGCCTCTTTGCAACCCTGGAGACAACCAAAGCATTTAACTCCTCAGCTGCCAGGTGGTCCTCTGGGTAACATTAGTACCTGGGGCAGGTTTGAGCACTCACAGTTTGCTCCAAATTATGTTATTCCGCTCCATCTGTCGGTGTGGGAAAATGTACCTACACACCTAGAAGCACTGAAGTGCTCAGTTGTCCCATTAGTGAGGTGATTAGTAGCACTGGCACACTTTCAGGCAACTATTGCACTCAGACAGAAAGAACCAAAATACATTTTCATCAGCTGAAATACAGAAACTGAATCTATAAACATAAAGCATCTGCTTTGTGAAAGTGAAAGAAAAGAGGAGGAAAAAAAAAAGAAAAGAGAGAAACACCACAGCTTTACAATTATAAAAGCCCTTCTAAGAACAGTATACTGTATTTGCTCAAAATGCGCGCAGCATCATTTGTCAGTTATGAAATTTTAAAGTGAGGATCAAAAGGTACTGATGATGGAGTACTTACATGACACTGCTCTATTTTTCTTTTTCTGAAAGCCTTACAGTGCTTTTAACACAAGAAAACATCAATGTGGCACTCACATTACTGCCAAACAAATTTTCGGCACTGACAGGTGGCGGTTAGTAAGCCTGTTGAGTGGAATTAGCAGTTGCAGGGATGACAGCATCGGACATCAGACCACACGTCACTGGTTGCTGCTGAGAACGAAACCAGCCTGCTCAAACCCACTGTCACGGGGACACTGGTGCTTCTCACCGAGTGCCTTCTCCTCTGGTCACCACTTTCTGTACTTCAGTGATGCCACACCATGGTCCTGGTGTTCCTACAAGCTGTTCTTCAAAACTCAAATAAATATGCAACGGATTCAGAAAAACAAGATCTGATATTTCTATTTACATTCTTTAAAGGCTGCCCTAGGCTGTTGAATTTCATAGAAAATGTCTTTTTAATTTTCTTTAGCTGAATGATATAAACCAAATCCACCCCTGCTATAAAATTATGCCATAGTGATGTTGTAACCATGATGGTTTAGGGACAAAAAAATTGAAGAAAGGTCTCTGAGCTCAAAAACTTCCTACTTTTTCTATGTATGTATGTAAACTAATAAAACATACACTTTCTGTGGCTTCAGCTATCGAATACATGATTCCCCATCTATTTTACTGTTACGATTTCCTTCTTCCATTGTAGTACTTTGGAAATCCAGTCATGGACCCACACCCTTTGTACCTGGCACTTGCAAACAAAGAACCCGGCAGATACCGTCTCTTCTCACCCAATCACACATCCTGGCATTACAGCGTGACACTACAGTGCAAATGTAGACACAGAAGACGTGGACAAGAAGCCAGTCTCTGGGCTCTGCCTGGTGCACAACGAAGACAAAACATAGCAATTTAAGACAAAAAACATGGCTAAAAAACCTAGGAACAGCCCAAACTTCTTATTGTTCTGATATAAGCTGCAGAATGCTTCAAAAGAAAAGAGTGACAAACTCCACAGGGAATGGCTGTAGCAATGTGGGTGAAGTATTTTGATGCCTCAAAGAACTTTATCTTTTAAAGAAAACAGAGTGAGAAAATGCTACTTGGAGCTAAGTGCCACAAACTGACAAGAGTTTTGCCTGACAGAAATCAAAACACAGCCCTGCTCAGCCCATCCACTGAAAGATAAAGTTGCATTAAAAGAAAAATATAAAAATCCAGCTGCCGTGAAATTCTTCAGAGGACAAACCTGATTGACTTGTCAGCATCCTCCTTACTGTTTGGCAGTTCCAATAGCATGAGATATGAGAATCAAATATTAATAACCCTGTTTCTCAGGCATGCTTCCGTAACATAAGGTGATATCTCTCACAAACCTGTTCCTTAAATGACTGTGACCTTTCTCATCTTAGGTGAACTCCTAAAAAAGCCAGCACCACTAACTAAGCCAGAGGATGGGTAGCATGACCCACTCAGCTTAACAAAGTCCATTAGTGTTTGGGCAAGGCTCTTGCATCTCCTCCCAGGCATTCAGAAGGAACAAGCCAGAGGCAGCATTTGGTGATATAAGTCATGTTGAAGAAAGCAAGCTCTAATTGTTCCACTTCTCAGAAGGCGCGTGCGTGTTCACACCATCACTCCTGGCAGTACGACATCACACGAGGGCATCATTGCGCTGCAAACATGCTGAAAGAACACCAACTCCTACCTTGAAGTCCTCGCTGTCCTCACAGACAAATAGGGAAAATACATGAACCAAAGGCAGGAATTTCCCCGAAAGCTCAATTTTTGTCTAAGGAAAAGTTCTGCATAAGGACAGCAGTGGAGCTGGTGTCCCTGTTTAATACCACTTCCTAACTGGAAGACTGGATTTGGTATTTCTTCCTGCCTCACAACCAGCGTCCTGTGCCTTACTTTTATAACTTTCTAGTCACTGTATCCTTCATTTTCAGTGGAGAACCATGTTGGTCTGAACACTTCCCTGATGTTTTCACACAAACTTCTTTGTGATGTCTTTGTGAAGAACAATGCTACAACATTTTTCAAATATCACTTACTATTTGTTTTTAGGCATTCATTTTGCAAACTAAGACAGGATGCTTCACAGCACGCCTGCATTCATCTCCAGGCAGCAAAGTTCATAATCGGCTGCTTAATTTTAACCAGGCACCCAACTCCCGTTGACACCGAAGGGACTTACACAAGTACGTCACACTAAGGAGGTACTTCAGGACTTTGCTGAATTGGAGCCTGAATTTTGATTGAAGGCTTTGATGTGCGGAGATGCAACTTATGTTTTCAGTTGTTTTCATAATCTCATTTGTCTTCCTAAACACAGTAATCCCTACTTGCTTTTTTTTTTTTTTTAACCACAGATAATCATACAACAGCAAAGTTACCACCTCTAAGGACCAAATACAACTTTGTAAGTTGTACTCAACTTAAAGCAAGTTATGCTGATGGCGAATCCCCAAAGATTCTGAAAAACTTTGGGTCCACTCAAATGTCTGGCTGACATCTAGGGAATATGGTTTGGTGTGCTTTCCAAAGCATCTCTGAGCTATTTAAAGAAAAATCAATGTATACACAAAGCACTGTGTTCTGCTACCCAGCAAATCTAGTTAGGAAATTTTAATATAAAGGATTTTTTTTTAAATATATTTTTTTCCTCTGTTATTTTTGTATGTGAATACTGTTACTACTGTGTGTGAATCATCAAGAAGGCATGCAGGCTGCAGGTGCTGTGACAGACCATTTAAATTTTGGGAGCATGTTTTGCTGTCACTCATTAAAATGATGTGTGGCTATACATATTTGGAAACAAAACATTAAAATTACATATACACATGTACAATTTTAGGGTATATTTGTGTATAGGCAACTCTCAGCATCCTTCCACAAAGTTTTTGTTCAAAGGGGAAGTGCCACTTACAGATTATTTCAGCTGAAGAAACACCTTGCCAAAAGCAACACCCCAAACATGAAATTAAGCTTGAGGTGTGCTACAGTACTTCACGCTCTCCCCAGGGAGGATCGGGCAGAGCTGCAGTCAGAGTTTTACCAGTGAAATTTTTGAGTGGAAATTTGATTTGGAAATCCAGGTCACTAAGCAACGCCTGGAATATTTCACCCCTTTTATTGCTATTTTCTTAAATCAGATGCACGCTTAGCATTGTAAAGAGAGAGGTGTGTGACTGCACGTGTGCTTGGGAAGGAGAAGAGAAAGGGATGGGCACTGAATTGCAGGCCAGGATGGCACCTAATATTAAAATTACTTTATTGTTTCCACTCCAACTTGATTTTTTGGGCTAGCAATCAACCCTGACGGATTTCCATTAGCAGAGGACCTGGCCTTCGCGTTTCCTCTGAAACATCTCTACTGGCCACACATCAAAGTATGTCTTGGGCATTCCACAGAGCAAGGAGCCAAGATTGCAGGTTCAGGTTCATGGATGTTTTTTGTTTGTGGTTTGTTTTGTTGTTTTGTTTTGTTTGGGTTTTTTTTTAAGCTTCTTTTGGAAAGGTTTAGTGGTATTTATCTACTGCAAGCAAGTGGGCAGGGCTTACAAGAGCAGCTTTGTTCAGCCGGCTTTCGTGTCGTGCAGGCGTGCGGCCTTATTTGAGTACCTCACTTTTGTGTAAGGGATTTGTTATTTGTTTGTTGTCAAGACGCCTCTGGGTATTAGCCCCCACTTCTTATAAAGAGATTATTTTTCTATTATTTTTCACACTGTTCCCCTCCAGCAGTTTCAGCCGCTGTAATACTTGAGGATGTTCCAAAAGGCAGAGGGATAATGCAGGGACACTGAAATAATTTAATGTTGTGGCTTCAGATTCTCTTTCTTAAAGTCATTTTCCTTTGAAGTGGCTTCTCAGTCCCCAAATACCAACTCCTCTTTCCTTGCCCTCTCTTAATTCCTCCTTGATATCTACTTTAATAAAAGTTTTTAACTTCCATGGCTTTACCTCTATCCACATGGTCCCATACTACTATTACTAGACCCTGCGAAATAAAACAGGATCAAGAAGCTTGCCCCTTCTGGCAAAGTTGACACTGGAAAGGAGAAAGCCTTTTGGCATTTTGATGGAAGTCATAAGGACTTTATTTTCTCCAGAACAGTTAATTTTCTCCTTGAGCCACAGACCTGGGAACTGACCCAGTTCCAGCGCCCTGACCCAGCTCCTGCACTGGACCACTCAGCCCTTCACAAAACCTCGTGTATATCTGATCTTGAAAAAGGGAAAGAAAAAGAGGTCACTCTGAATAGGAGGCTTAACTTGAAAATGAAAACCACAAGTCAGCAACACAGAAGGTGCCATTAGGGTAATCTCAAGGTAAGAGTATGAGGAAGAATAGGCCGACGGGAAAAAATTAGTATTACAAGGCCCTATTTCTTATCTCTGCAGGCACAAGGTATGAACAGGTTTGTCCTCTGAGCAGGTGAAGGAGCAAAGGATGTGCATGAAGCATGGGTTCCAAAGGCATGAGTCTTTTCCAAGCTGTCCAAAAAGCCAGCACTAAATTCAAGCTGTTCTGATTCACTGGTACATGAATACAGAAATAGCTAGTCTGGCACCTTTCAGCTTGCTTTCAGGATTACACTTCTGAAAGGACTATGCCTGGAAAAACATCAACAGCTTTCAGCTTGCTAAGGCAGAAACATTTGACACAAAGCTTTTTAACACATTTGAAAAAGAAACAAAATTTAAGTGGAACGTGAATCTTGGTTCAGTACAATTTCCTGGTGTCTCCCTCGAACTGGTGTGGATTGGTATCTCATCATCAATTTCAAGGAAACCACACTGATGTCTCAACTGAGAATCAGACATAACGCCTTTATCACTGGCCATAACTGACTTTTAGGACCTATCTATGGAATAAAAAAGATGCAATATCAGCAGGTTTACACAGGACAGATAAATAAAAGCCTAATGGGAGCGATGGGTAATAAGTTGCACAAAGGGGCAGGTGAGGTGCATGAAAAGGAAACATTAGATTGCTTCATGAAAATCAGAGTGTAACACCATTCAAAAACAAACAAACAAAAAAAAGAGTTAGCTTGAGATACTACGCTAAATCTAGTGATGAATGTGCTGATAACTCAATACTTAGTTTTGTGTCACCTCTGTAAATCAGAGGTCGTTTTTCAAAACTCTGAAAGTTATTCTTTCTTGGTTCATCTTCAGCTGAGGGTTCTCAGCTTTAATGGCAAGAATAAAATTTATAGTCCAGAACTTTGGGTTGATTCTCATGCTAGATGGAAGCTTGTCTCCAGAGGTTAGGCTAACATATTTCTTACTCTCACAGATGCTTGGAAGTTTCAAGTAAGTCTGAGGTTGCCAAAAAGCAGAATGAGAAGAAACAGCATTGGACACAGGGGAAAAAGATATAAGAATTAATTTTTTTAAATTTTAAGTCTTTGTTATGCAAAGTCTTCATTCTGGAAAAGCTGTCTTGTTCTTCGCTACCAGATCAATACTCCAGAGCCCTCAGATGTCCTTGTGATGTCTGGTATATAAATTTATCGGTGGACAAAAGTCCCTGAGCCCAATTCACTCCCCCCAGCCCAGCACGTGGCCCCGGCACAACAGAAAATCCACTTCAGGGTTTTAGTGGTGCAGGACACAGGCTACCATTTTTCTGTTTGATCCAGATATTTTAGGGCTTGTCGACACGAAGATAATTAAGATTGGTTAATAAAAAGAAACCAAAGCGAATGTATGTAATTAAATAAACATACTGGAGTACTATGAAAGCTCTAATTCAGGTGTGAGTGGCTTTACACTGAAGACCTTGGTTTAGCAATCTAAGGCCACTTTGCACACACATGCTAACTTCACACTTTGAATTGATTCACTCTCTGAATCAAATCAGCAAGACATTATTTTCTTTAACATCTTTGCTGAAAGGATGTGTCAAATTCTGAAAACACTTCAAAATTTGTCACAGACATGTAACTGAGAGGAGTGATTTAGTCTTTAGTGTTGACATGAGTAAATAGTTTACTTCTACCTTTTTGGAACACTGAAGTGAAACACTGTGAACAGTGAAATGCATTTATGTCGGTTGGAGAAGCAATCCAAAATGGGAGTTGGTAAACATATCCAGGCAAAACATAAGAAGGAAAACAACTTCAGTAAGGACACTTGGAACAACTGCATATAAAGCCCTTTTGCACTTTGCCAACCTACTGCACCCCATCCAGGATTCATTAAAAAAAATAAAATAAAAAACCCCACAACTCTGCAAACGTGACTGCAACACTGATCATTTCTGCCCAGATGTCCTGAAAGTGGCTCACGTACCTGACCAGACCAACTAGGCTGGAATTGCTGTCCACAACACCTGCTTACAAGATGTGTAGAATGTATTAATGAAAAATTAACCTGTAAACTAACACACCATTAGGTTTCTGATTTAGATCTTGTCATTGAAACAACTGTCATAGATCTATTTAATAAGCTCATCACCTGTATAGCTGTCTTCTCCCATTTGCATATGACAAGGAAGCACAAGACACTCATGATTACCACCTCTGTTCACATATCTGAATTAGTCAATTAGGTTTTTTTCCCCTTTGTGAAAAATGAACAGTGCAGATCACATAGCACATGCTGAGAAAACCCATCTAATGACTTCATGGGTATCTCGTATTAAAAGATACAGTGGATTGAGCCCAAGGTTTATATTATATGCTAACATCGATGTTCTGAACAGCCTTTCAAACTCACCCATAGCCTTACTAACCTCTCTAAACCGGCTGAGTTACGGTAACAAAGGCTGCCACTGTGTGGTCAGTTTTTTTAGTATTCAGGTAAACACAATATACTGTTCCTTCTTTATTCCCTCACTTCAAATGGGAAGCTGAAAAGCAAGTTCATCTTGTTCCAGTGATGACCTGGATGCAAGAACACATCAAGGCTTTACATACACAGTAGAACAAAACAAATACTCAATGCTTTGTGCCAAATACTGTCCTCAGATATGTCTCCACAATCCTGCTGCCATCAGTGGGAACAGACTGAAGGGAAACGAGATGCATTTTGCTTCTGCCAGAGAGGAAAGGGAGCTGTGAGTATGGACTGATGGATGCCAACAGGTAGGAAAATGATCCTACTTCAGCTTCCTCTGGTTTCAAGCTTAAGATATCAGCTGCATTGCACGGGCATTATTTTGTAAATGTTTGGGGACTGATTATTAATGTTAAGTAATGCTTTTCTGGTCATTCTTAACAGAACCTTTCACTTCAGCCTTTAACTGCATTCATCCCAGGTACTGACACAGCTTCTGGTTGGCTTGGCTTGCAAGGACTTATAAGTCCACCCAGTAAAAACCTCCCCTTCCAGTCCATCCTACTAGTGGGAACAAAACCCTGCGATAGAGTCAGTCGATGCACGCAGTGAACACGGATGGCTGCTGTTAGTTACTCTGATTTATAGAAAGCTTTGTTATAGGGACTTCTGTCTTACATGACATTTTGCCTACAACATCAATGTGTTTCCTCCAATACCAGCATATGTCACACTACCTTTGAACAAACAAACCCTAATGATCTGCAACACACAAGCCAAGATGTGTTGGAAACATGGGTACAAGTGAATGAAACAGAGAAGAGAGAAGGATTGGAAAAAAATGATTTTTTTTTTTTTTTTTGCTATATCAGAGTGATTACTGGAATGCATTTTCTGCAGAGAAAATCCAAATTATAGAACGAATTGATGCTTCAAATCTGTCCCATTTCAGAAGAAAAACCAAATACATATTTTAAATTACACTAACAATGTTTTCTTCCTTCTCTTCAAATTGATTTGCACGGTATAAAATATCTAATTAAAATGACCACTAAATTGTTTCTCACTGGAATCTTTCAGTACTGAAGAAAAGAAAACTTCCCACCAAACTAAAGGGAAAGCTGTGCTGGGACTCAGGCCTGGAGGGCAAGAGAATTTCTGTTGTAAGGAGAGGTTGTTGAGAGGCTCATTTCTGATGCTGAGTTACTGACACTGGGCTATCAAATACAATTCTGTCAATTTAAATGTGAGGAGAGGAAAATGAGAAATGTGAGAAAGATATCACATGGCGAATCTATGAAGAATGGCTACCCAAAGCTACTGCAAGGCATGTGCAACGTAAGCCGGGGCACTTAAGGGGATTCCAGTCAGGTAAGAAGAAAACATCATCCATAATCACTCAGCAGTGCTCGGTGTCCTTACATTTCCCATTACACAGCAGTTCCAGATTTTATGTTACGTTCTGGTACCAGAGAGTTTAGCCATAAATAACAAGCCTTTGTGCAAATTCATTCTGCAAGAATAACACTAACAGCCCGAGCCCTTGCCAGAAGTAGATCTCTACCTGCATCTCTAGTGAAGACAGCAGCAGCTCCTGCAGTTCACCATTTACGAGAGTAATTTACTTCTCAAATGCAGAAAAATAGCATCAAATACATTTTAAACAACAAATTAGAAACAAAACGAAAGCTAAACAGTGTAAAATGGGTGAATGCTAAGAACTTAATGGTCGGGAGGGGAAAGCCAAAACATGATACCCGCCCCAAATTTAAGCCTCAACTAGGGGAATCTGCGTTCATATAACCAAGATGAGGAGCTTGTGGTCTAACACATCTGGACACCCAGATCTGCCAACAAACCTTAGGAAATGAAAGGCCTCCTATTGACTTCAGTGGGCTATCGCTGCCATGGGATGTTCCTGCGTGGTTGTGATACAGAACATCCCACTAGCTGGCCAACAAGGAGCTGTACTGGAGGGCTTTCTGCTCGGTGGAGTGGGAATCAGCTGGGACAACATGAGGGCAGAACTGAGTCTCAAACAGCTACTGCACTGCACCTTCGCATCTGGCCTTAATCCAAATCAGCTTTCACAGCGTGAATAATTGCGATATTCTACCCATGGAGGGGACAGCTAAAATTTGCCCCTCCATGTTTCTTCAAATAGTTTCTCTCCTGGTCCAAGCCCACAAGGCCAACAGACATAGTGCAATAAACAAATGTTAATGTGGCTCATTCTTGCCAGTTAATTAATAGTTCTTCTCAGAAACCATTTAGTGAATTATTTGGATGATGAATAGTGCTTTGAAAGAGTTTTGCAGTTACTAATAACACAATTCTGTCTTCCTGTTCTACAGCTGGTTTTATTAATAGAATCCTTTCATAGATGAGAGCTGATCTGCAAGAACATTCACTAAAATAACATCCAGAAAAATATTACATATAGGCTGTTCTGAATCCCTAACCTCTGAGAAGTACTGCTCTGTTTTAGGAAACCATCAGTATTCTGGCTGAAACTAAAGGAGATGGACTGCTTTCAGGAACGCAGAGCCTGACGTTCTTGTGTGGGAAGCTGCTGTGAGTTTTTGAACTTTCCATAAAACACCAGAGTTTCTAACAAGGAAAAATTCACCTGCTCCATCTCTTGTTGAACTTTATCAAGTCTAATGGGCTCTACTGATTCATTTTCATTTAATTGGCTCTAAGATGTTACCTCATTATTAGTTGAGCTGCAGGCATTCATACCATCTTGGAAAGGTAAATTGGCCCTAAAACCAGAGAATTGCTCCTTTAATTAGGTTGGATTGATCAGAAAGGCTACAAAGATCACCTGCATTAGCTACAAATCAGTACATGTACCCTGCCTAGAGTCAGGGAGTGACAAATGACCATGGAGGCCTTGTCTTGTAGCACCCACTAGCGTGAGACCGAGCTACGAGATGCTCCAGTAAGGCCATCCATCGAACAGGCCACAGACTGCAATCGCGCTTAGTTGAAATTTGTTATTGTAATGAACTGAACCTTCTCAAAGTAGCAGATGCCAGGAGGAAAGGCTGTTATATGGATTTCCAATACCAGCCAAACAGCCTCAAGCTTGAAGCCAAAATTCTGTCACTCTGCTGCTCCGTGGAGTGTCTTGTTTATGGACTTTCATTACTTACCCAGCTTTGTAAACCACTCATTCCAGAGCTCCCAGTGGTATAAGCAACTTATCATCACTTGCCATCAGCTGTTGTATATTATGTACATTAGTAAGGTTCCCCATGGAAACATAACATAATAGAAGCAGTTTGTTTTATTTTCCCCAGTAAGAAAGAAAAAAAAAAAAAATTAAAATTTCTGCAAAATAGGCTTCTGAATATATAAAAATTAATAACAAGGCACTAAATGTTTCCGTGCCAAATGACAGAGTAGGGCAATGAAAAGCTATTCAATACGTTGGTGCCTGGCTAACTTAATATACATTCTGGGAGGGATTTTAAAAATGGCCTAAAGTGCTCTTATAAGAGTCTTATTTTCCAATGACATTTCTGCTTCAAAGCTACTCAGGTCATCTTGAAGACTGTCCCTTTTCAGTGTCCAACCTATGCCATCAGGCAGCTCTCAAGAGGAGCCGAAACACATGTAGTGGGGTACGTAGAAGACACTGCCATTCCGAAGGTGCCAAAATGTGTTTTAAAAAGTTTCCTGTTGCTTTATGCATTTTGAGTTCCATTGAAAAAACAGTCCTTAGTTAGAATACAGATCCCCCTGCTTGCAAAAGCTCGTAAACCAGTCTTGGTTATATGCAAAACATCTGTACTCTGTATTCAGTTAAGGCTATAAATCTGTATTATGCTCCTCCGCACACCAGTATTTATCTTTGTTGTTTAGTGCACCTCTGCACACTGGAGAATTAATTAGGAAAACGACACAGTCATGCAGCGTGGCTATAAATTAGTGTTCTGCCTGAAGAAATGCTATCGATTTTGCATGGCACTGCTAGATTTGCATGTTTGCCAGTTAGCTCAGCCATAATACTATAATGTATATCAAAGAGTATCCTCAAGAGTTGAGTCTGCAGCCTAGCCAAGGCTGGGTTTTGGGGGTATTTTAAGCCTTCACAGAATGCTGGGGAGAAAAAAATCCCCCAAACCAATTGATTAAATGGCTTAGATTTAACCAAGCATAAAAAAAAAAAAAAAGGGTAAATTTTGTATCTTCCTATCCTTAACATATAAGTAGAGCAACGGTGAAGAGCAAACTCTTTAGCTGATACGCTGAAGTAGTTCTCTTTCCAGCAATTTGAGGGATGACCTTGGCATGCTACATCCAACCCAGCCCACAACCTCAGAGAACGCTCCTTGTGAAACAGTTCACACAGAATGGGGTAAATCTAAACCATTCCTGGAGGCTGGATGGGGCCTTGGGCAACCTAGGAGTTGTGGGAGGTGTCCCTGCCCATGGCAGGGGGGTTGGAACTCCATGATCTTCAAGGTCCCTTCCAACCTAAACCATTCTATGAAATGAGTCGATGTTATCAGGTAGCAGAGTAATAGGTTAATGGACAGATTCAAGGCTGCTGCAAACACATTCCAGCACAATCGCACCATTCAGACTACTGTATGCATTTTCATAACACAGTTTGAAAATGCAGGTTCCCAGAAGAGAAAGGAGAGCGGCAAAAAAACCCCAAGTCGCTGGCTGGGGCAGAATGAGAAAACGCAGAACCCAGGCGGGACACCAGTGACACCCTGGTAAATGCAACGGGGGAAGAACGCTCCTTGTGGGGAGCGCCTGCGGGACCTGAAATGAGGGATGTGAGTCAGAGGGAAACTGGAAAAATGTTACACCGGGAGAGGGAAGACAGGAAAATACAAGGAGCACTTCCTACTTGCAAACCTTTGTACACGCTATCCGTGAGCTGCAGGTGCCTTGGCATTTACGAGCATCACAGGGACTTTCTTTCGTCACTCAGCTATAAAATCCTAAACCTGTGAGTTGGCTTTAACTAGCCAGCAATCAATTATTGCAGGAGAGCCAATTGATCACATATCATGATTAGCCAGATAATTTGTTTCATATTTCCATTAACGAGCCCAATGGGCATGATTAATTGCCGCAGGGGGTAGAATTTCAGCATGGCTAGTGGTGAACTTGCTTTGTAATATTGTGAATCCCATTACTGTTAATGGAAATTTAACAGCAAAATCCCCCATGGATCACTTAGAAAAAATTACCCCTTAAGGTTAAAGGGGATTTCATTAGTAGGATTCTAGGATGCTCTGATTTAATAGTACTGTAAGCTTCCAGCATCACGTAGAAATATGCATCCTACTGGTTTTTGCACATCCCTCGTTATTATATCTATGACATTACCCTTCTCAAATGGAATCTCAAAACACAGCTCAGCCTATTGAAATGTAAGGCACATTAAGGGTAAATTTTCTAAAAGTCATTCAAGGAGATTTATCTACTAAATTCCTATTAATATTAATGGGAATTGCCCAGCTACATTGCCAGACACTACTCTGAAAATGAACCCAACAGCAATTAATCAGACTCCTTGATTCCTGATGCCCACATTTAGCAGAATGTACACTACATATAGAAGTCTAAAATTTAGGCTGGAAATCTAGATACCATGTTGTCACGGTTAATGACATCTAACACTTCATCTTGCACTAGCCTGAGATGTAGACAGTCTTATAAATGACTTTCTGGAGTGTTTGGCATCAAAAGCCAATACATGGATGTCACTTGAACTTATCTAAAGGATACATAAAAAAAATATTAACTTGTCACCCTGGAGTGCCTAACTGACTGTCAATCACTAAAACACTGGTGACAGAGTGCTCCTATTGTTGGGCAGCCAAGTTGACAAAGAGCTAAATTCCCCCTGAAATGCAAGGTTTATGTTTGCTGGAAACCAAGGTCCATTAAGATGGACACTCAAGAGTCACCTTTTAAATACACATGAAACAAAAGGATAGTTGCAAATATTAGATTGTGTCTCAGACTGATGGTACCAATCATCTAGAACAGATTTGGCTATTTTCCAGTTTACAAGTAATTCCCAAATTGAGCAGCATTTTCACAAATTCATGCATTGCTGATAATTAAGTTTCTGCCTATTTATTGTTAACATGTGACTGTGACTAATCATTAAACAGTTTGATATGGGCCAAAGTCATACAGAACTGCATCTACTCCCTGATCGACGGGATAAAACTCTTCATGTCGGGAGATTAGAACTATTGAATGTCAGCAGTATCACAATGTGCACAGACTCACTCATTTAACCACAAACATGACCATTCAGGGGGGAAAAAAACCCCACACTTTATGCACAGGCAATCAGTCTGTGCACATCTATTTGTTAAGGTGTTCAAACCCCATTATCATGAATGCTCACAGGAACTGGTCCCGAAAACACTCTTCTGTAACATTTTACTGATGCAAATCAATACAAACTCATAAGTGATTGCTTAAAAAAAAAAAAACCAACACAAAAACCACCAACAAAATCCTTTGATATTTCAATTCAAAGTCACAGAAAAGACTGACTGGATCAAAAAACATAAGTTGGCAGAGTTAGTGTCACCACAGCTTGCTGCCACCACAGCCAAGTTGTTGCAAAAAACCCTGACTAGTTTGGGAATACGCATGCACATAAGCTGAAACATCCACATTAATCAACCAAATCAACCTGTCTATAATATCGGGCAGTTCTTAGCATTAAGACCATCCCTAAACAATGTGGCTGTAATGGATATGAAGAGGGACCCATGTAGCCCATCTCTGACAATACCCAGGATTTATGGACACATATAAGGGCACTGTATGAATTTTAAATATTGTTTTTTGTTCCACTTCTACACCCTACAATTGTTTTTATACTACAACTGTGTCCACATTAGGCAATCTGATCCTTGTGTAGTGTGGTGCCTCAAGGTTTTTTTTCATCAGGCTGGTGAAAGGCAACATCGAATTCCCATTAGCACGACATAATTTCTAGCTACTTTGTCCAAATACCTAGGGGGATGAATGGATGAAAAGAAAGAAGGCAGCATTGAAAACAAGTGACCACAGAGAGAAAAAGAGACCAAAGTAGTAGAAGAGTCAATCAGGCAAGAAATAACAGAGGAGTAAGGGATGGATGTGGTAGGCAAACCTCAGAAGAGCAGGATTAGTTCTCAAGGCCTTGAGGATTTCAGAGACTTTTCCATATGCATCGGACTCTGGCCCTCCTTTGACCCATTAATCTGATTTTATTTCAATTCCTGAGGTCACTGTTGCACTCTTCAAATTTTTCTTTCAAATGCATAGCATCTCTAGGAGTCTTTACTCCATCATCTTTCTACAGTCAGAGATGAAGTCAAAAGAAAGCTCTAAGATCAACAAAGGCTAATTT
>NW_009649062.1:1523469-1549816 GCF_000708025.1 Charadrius vociferus
AAAACATAAGCCTCTTCTACTTTTCCTTTGAATTAATTTTTGTTCAAAGTGTTTCCTTTACAGTATCATTTCATCTCACAGAGGGGACCTCTGGTTAATTGTTATTGCTATTAAAAAGGCTTTTTTTTTTCCTACCCTCAGTAAAAGGTTTTCTCCTCATCTAGTCTAGGCTTCTCTTAAGCAACAAACTCCTCAAACCTCTAATGCTTCCCTTACTTTGAACATCCATTGTGAAAGACATTTATGAGCTTTCCTGGGAGTTGCTTAGGTACTTAAGAGGTCTGGTGTCCACAGCAGCACTGAGCTCATAAGTCACTGGCGCAGCTAGATGAGAGCGTGGAACATTAAGGCCCGGTGGAGCTGAGCCAGGAAAGGTGGAGGGATGGGAGAGCGATGAAAAAGAATAAGACATATTGGCAAGAGCAGGAAACAGAAGGTGGAGAAAAGGTCTAAAGACTTGCCAGAAAGAGAGGAATTAGGAAGAAAAGCTGAACCAAGGCGGGAAAATAATCTGAATTTTCAATCTCCTCCCTGCACAGCTCAAGATGACTCGGTCCTGTCAATTTGTCTCATGCATTTGAGTAGCAGCTCATCTCCACTGTCCCCATAAAACACTTCCTCTGCTGCCAGCTCCATGTGCAGAATGCAAAAGATGTCCAAACCCCAAAAAGTGCCCTTCTCTTAGAGAGGATGCAATGAGTGCTGCTTGCATACCAAACCTGCCTTCCAGGGTTGAAAACTGAGCACCAAGGTCAAACACGTATCTCCCTCTGCATCTCGTTCCCATGGTTCTCAGCCCGGGGCCTGACGCACAGCCGATGCTGTTACATTAACACCTTCCTTAGTCCTGGTTTGGCTCTGTATGTTGGAAAACTATAAGGTAGAACTGACAGTGGATCTGTTCTTTAGTCCAGAGACTGTTGTGAAAGCGTCTAGAGATAAATAGGGATGTGGTTAACAGCCAGCCATTCACATCTACGCTCCTCACGCCCTTCATTACCTGCTTTGGGCCGGGGATACCAGCACCAGCGGCAAAAAATAGGATAGAAATAGTCTTTATTGAAGACCTAATGAGTCTATGTTAATGTGGAAATATTGCATGAAGCCCTCACAGTGACACAAGCAAAAACAGAGCAGAAATCAAGGCATGAAAGGGAGTGGGTTTGTAAGTCAGATCTTTATTAATGTGGTAGCAAGTGCCAAACAGCACTGGATTTACCAGAGTTGTTTTGAAAACAGGTGCCATTCAGATCTGCGGTAAACTAAAATCGGTGGCTGCTGTGCCTCTGCATTTCAAGCAGAAATCCATCCCACCCTCACTCCGTGCAGCGGGAAGGCGTAAACATCTTTCCAACTGGGCTGGCTACTCCATTTTGCTGTACATCACAATTGAAGGAGGTCGATATGCAGCAGGTTGAAAGATTTATCATGCAATCTCCAGCAGGCTCGTGGATCCCAGTTTGTCATTTAAGGGTTTTCTGTTTTGCTAAATCACAGCACTTCATATCTAAGAGGGTGTGGACATTCAGCTAATGCCCCTGAAGGAGGGTTTCTCCCTGCCTTATCAAAGGGCTAAGGAAAAGATTACAGGATCTTTAAACTACCTTTTGAGATGCAATTCACTCAGGTCACCGTAGCATCACTCCTCCTTTCTCTTGCTGTCACATTCGCCTTAATTTCTTACTTTATCTGCGACTTGACTCATTGCTAAATTTTAAACTTAAAATGCCAGATTGCACTATCCTTCCCTATTTGCTTTCTTTGCTAAAAGAAAAAAAGAAAAAGGATCAGTCCCCCACAAGGTATGCAGAATGAAAAAGTTTTGCGTGAAGGTCTAAGAAGTATCTTAATAAGTGCTAGAATTTGCTAGTTTTTTCATGTAAAAACTGCCTTTGACATTTGACATGACAGGAAATGCTGCTTCAGTAAGATGGACAACGGGCTGTGCCTAATTAAAACAGGCAGAGGGTATGGAAAGGGAGAGAAAGTAACTTATACCACATTTGCACATCACTATATCCTCCTGAAGAGATACTGAATAGGGATTAACGAGGAACAAGCAAAAATGAATCACATTTCCCTTAGCAATTATTTATGCTGCGCTTCCTGTTGAAGACAACCATGAGTAACCTGTGTAAAAGAAAGCGCATACAATGCAAAGAGCTGCTGCTGCTGGGCACAGGGTGACGCAAATGTGGGTCCAAATTCGGCTTTCTATAACTCACTTCCTACTCCTGCTGCAACCCAGAGGAGAATACCTCAGCATGGCTCTAGAAGCAAAACACAATGACCCTCAACTTAAAAAACATCATGGGAAGGAGCCAGCAGAATGCCTACGTTGCCTGCACAGCAAGGTGGGGATGTTCAGGCACTGATTCAGCTTACACCAGGCCTGGCCTAATATTTTGGGTGCTCACTGCAGAAGACTCAGGGCTTGGGTCCATGATCTATTATCCATATCTCCTTCCCATCCAGGGACGGATCAGGTTCATTTAAAGCAACTGGTACAACCACAAGTGGTTGCAAAACTGACTCTACCAAGACCTGTCTTCTTTCAAGAGATTCCTGTCAAAGTTTGGTTCAATATGTCCCTTTCTCCACCTCCTCCCCCAAGAACCTATTAATTACAGTGCCCTGGACATCATTAAATCACCTTCTGGCCCTTTGTAAAATGCCCAGATCTCAGCTGCTCTCAATCCACAGCTGCCTGTGTTAATCGCTAGCCCCTTAAGGCTTCTCTGCTTTACCTCACTTGCTTTTTCTCGGAGATTTCTATCAGCCATTTTATTTTCTCCTTTTTATAGCTCAAGCCTCACCGTGCTTTGTTTCCCCCCTCATAATTCATATCTCATGGACACCAAGGGGGGCGACACAAGGGAAAGCAGCACACTCAGTGAACTGAGTAATTAGTTAATAAAATTTCTAAGATGATGGAGGCAGCTCAAACAATATTGAACTATTAGTTCAATACACAATAGCTTATTACAGTTGACGAAGAAAATAAATGCATTATTGGCAAGTTGCTGGACACACCGAACCCCAAAGACAGAACTCCAGGCACCAGGTAAGATGTCAGTCTAACAAAGAAAGATGTTGAAGACCCGTAGCCTGTTCCCAAGGGATGACTGGAGGTGGGTGCTGTATCCAGCTCCACACACAGCAGATCTTAAAGCGACTGCACATCTTTGCAAACATGGATTTGTGATAAAACTTAGGGCAGTGATGCCTTCAAAAAGTAGCTGAGTATAGAACAACCTGATTTGCTTTCTGAATTTCCGTTCCCACATGTTGTTTTCTGGGGGTGTTGTCCCTACTTAAGGACATTTTGCCTTGGGAATCTGGAGTCTAATTTTAACTAAAATTTCAAGACATACTATGTGAGAACCGATTTCTAATTGCTAAGTCAAACTAGATCTTTAAGAATGAATCGCTGACAGAGATTTTGCATATGTCTATTAGAGAGCTGACACCTGACCGCATAAACTATATTTAATAGCTGATACAATTACATCTAGGTCTTTAGAGGAATTAGTTAGTGAAGGTGATATTTTAATAAAAATCCATAGAGGATCATCACGTACTTAACAGACATGCATGAACTGCTAACATCTCTGTTGTATGGGAGGACAATGTTTCAGTAATCGAGTTTCTGTACCAGGTAGATAATATGCAAGCTAAGAGAAAAATTCAGTTGTCTTTCCTGGTCTGGAAGTTCATTTGATGGAGGTAACGCTTTTTCAGACTGGTGTGCCTTTTTTTAAGTAATAAATTCTGATCTCTTCATATTTATTATAAAGGACTAAAAAAAATAATAAAATGCATCAGCAATGAGGATAAGGATACATTATTTTTGTGGATGCTTTAAAGAATTCGTCCCAGTGCTAAAAGGGCAAGTTATTTGTTTTGTATTGTAGTAAGGTTTGCAAAGTGTCCCAGCCTCCTCCCAGTGCCACAGAACAACAACTGGCAAAATGTTTTAGAAGGCAAAAATTAAATGTAAGTGAAATTTAAATTTACGGAGAAAGTGGCATTTTGGTTGGACAGGTGGATTACTGAGGAGGGAGCAGAGCAGTGCAATATATGCAAATCACACAGCTGTAATTTATCATATGAATCCATTCTCACAATAGGATATTGTATGGCACAAAGTAAAGCCCCTGGGGCTTCATCTTTTGGCTTACTCTGAAGCTTTAAAGGTTTACCATTTGAGAATTAATGTTTACAAGATCTGAAAACAACAGACATTGTGAGCAGAAATACTGAGAAGCGCTTTTGTAGGCATGCAAAAAAATATCCTTAATAATCTGTGAAGCCTTTTAGGCTGAAGATGCTTTGACCCTTACAAGCAAATCCCTCCTCATCTCATCTGGCCTGTGTTCAAGCAGCCCCAATTCTAGAAATACTAATGCTTTTCTCTTATCTATTTGCTTTAGCAGCTTCTTTGCCTGATTCCTAAGTCTAGCATAATACTTTCCTGGCCCTCAAAATATAATCTTCATCCTCTTCCTGGCCACTTTGTAAACTTTTTTTTTTCCCCCCCTGTAATACCAGTAATCAGAAAAGCACACATTTTGAGGCTTGGAGCCACCTGCCTGCATTGGCTAATCTTTCAAGAGCTTCTATACCATTCTCAAAATCCTTCTTATTAGGCAATTTACTTCTTAGCACTCAGCACTGAGGCTGACCCTTCTTTTCGTCGACCCACCCCATTTTACCTTCTTTTTCTCATCGCTGTTCTTAACACCCTGATCACACACACGGTGTGTGTTGGATACCGTCCATCTGGTGAGGCACTTGTAATAGGAAAAGCCCTTTCTCTTTCCCAGCCTTCTCCCTCAATCTCTGTCTACATTACTGTATTTCTACATAAATATAAGTAAAAATCCTTTTTTGTAACCCCCTCGATTCTCACATTACACATATACTGAGGATGTATCAGTTCATCACAGCACTCAAACAGTTTGGTATATAAATATCAGATTTATAATAATCCCTTTAAAACTATACATATGCTATTGTTTACATATATTAATGGGACAATTTATGTGAAAAAGTGATGGTAGTATATTTATAGTTAAGACAATTGGACCTATGCAGAATGTTAACAATGAAAATTTAAAATCCACTCAATTCAAAGACTCTGTTCTGCTTTCATTTTGCAAAATTGAATGAAGCCAAAACAAAGTTTTTCCCTTTAATTCTTTTGCTACAAAGTATAGCACTCCCATACATTTCTGCTTTTGGAGAAAAAAAGATGCCTGTGTATTTGAAATTGTGCATTTTTGATTAACTGTATTATGAAGCTCAGTGTTTCGGCATAAATCCAACTATTTCACAGAAGCCCTGAGAGGAGAAATAGCCCAAAATGAGCACTAGTGCATGACCTCTACATACATATAAATATGCATACACAGACTTATATACACAAACACACAGATGACTTATCAAGATATCAAGATGGTGAGACAGAACGTGTGCATGATGCTGCAGAAAGAGGGCATGCTTAATTAAGGGGATAACAGCACAGAGAAAAGAACAACACTACATGTTTGTGACAAAAAGTCTGGCTTTCTGATATGTCTTATTTTGGAGAACATTGTAATATTTGATTCTAGATTTAAGAAAACTGGAAGTTCTTAGATGGAGACACATGAAGTAGTACCAGGAAAAAACACCCTATCCTCAAATTCTTTTCACATGCTTATTTAGCAATCAACAAAAGTTAACAATTCCTAATTTAAAAAAACCAAAACAACTAATTTAGCAGTGATGGACATTGCTAAAGTTTATGCATAGGAGGAAAATTAAGAATCTCAGTTACGTTATACAGGAAATCACAGAGAAGAAAACACGAACTATAAGTCATGTGAGTTTCTTTGGATCTCTGCATTGGTTTCCAAGTAAAACGTTGCTGCATAGCAAACATCTGACAGGCAAACGAATCAGGGCTTGATGGTGTTCAGTACAGCATTACAGCGTATGAAGAGCAACTTCCAACGTACTAGTACTCTGTTTTATTTTAGTTAGAGACCTGTTTGTCTACGTCCACTCTTGGAAACCTGAAGACCTGAGACCAAGCCGTTTGAAAGCCGCCCCGGATGGGTAGGGCAGCTGGTGGAAGAGGCAGCTGAAGCTCTCGCGCTTCACAGCGCGCGGGAACCCAAACTCCTTCTGACAAAGGAAATCAATACTTCAGTAGGAGACATGCCCCAGCTCGGCATAGAATCTCAAATGAACAAAAGGCCTCCTCCCGCCTGAAGAACACCCCTGGAGCACTGTATCAAAACTCACCTCATTTAATGCAAGCATCTGCAGAGGGTATTTTCCCCTCCACGCTGCCCACGTCCTTCTTTAACATTTACTGTTCGAGATCAGTAGTCTACACAATTTATCGCACCTGTCAAGGCTAATTTATTCATGCAATCTGGCAGTAATCAAAAAGACTGAGATCGATGTGCCAGCAAACCCTGACTTTTATTCATATTTTAAAGTCCCATTTGACCTTGAACTACAGCTAACTGGAGCTGAACTTGTCAGCAGCTCTCTGAGGCTCACCGGGTCTGGCAGATCAGTGCCTCTGGGCTAAAGGCACCACGTCAGGGCTACAAACGCTCAGACCACATGCGCAAAAGGCTGAGCCACACATAGAGGGGTGGGGAACCGGGGAAAATGGCACCATTGACACCACAGCGGTCACAGACCCACCCGTTGATCCACCACATGCACCAGTGTGGCTTGTACCCGTGGTGCAACTCTTCAGGAGTGGATGAATTTCTTGCTGAAGGGTAAAAAGGGTGAGGGAAAGGAGTGAAGGAGGGATATGTCTGCAGCAGCACAAGCAGGACACCCTAGGTTGTCCTCAGCAGACCTCTGCCAGGCTGGCCACTCACGGCCACTCAAGGGGAGGCAAAGGAAGAGACAGAAAATAAGGCCACCTTCCCTCCCAGGGGCGGGGGGAACAGAGAGAGTGGCTGGGGGTCCCGCCACAGAAGGCAATGTAGAAGGTCTATCAGAAACTCTGCAACCCACCAGCTACCTGCCAGCACAACACGGCGAGATCAGCTGGAAACAGGAACAGAAAAACCAGATCTCAAGAAAATTGCTTTGAATGTGCTCTCACACTCCTACTCAGGAACAGGCTTTAGTATTTGCTTATTGTTTTTGATCCCCCTTGTCCTCTCCTCGCTCAATCGCACCCTAAAGAACATAGGAATTTTATGTACAGTTCCTCCAATGCAAACGTGCTGTAACCTCCAGGAATCACTTCAGGCTTTGAATTCAGAACAATAAGTAGGGAAATACAATAAAGCCTATTTAAAATAGTTTCAACTTGGGTTCTGCCATCAAATGACCCTCAAACGTCCCATGAGGACATTTTTAGAGCCTTCTGCCTCAGCTTCCCCTTGGTTAAATAGGGGCATACGTATTTACCTGCTCCCACAGAATGTGCTAGGAATTATGGGCACGACATGCTTTGAAGTTATTGAATTGTTTGTTTTTCTGCTGATAGGAAGATATTTGTATAAATGACATGCTATTAGAGACGCAGAGGAAATCTAAGTGGCATTTACGTAGAAATATGCAGATACAGTTTTACTGAAACATGCAAATAGATTATTTTATTACAGTCACAACACTTGAATATGCAATACACAGTTGCACCTAACACAGATTTTGCAGACGTATTTTGATGCTGCTCTGGGTTCTCCTTGGCTGCCTTTCTCCCGCTATAAATTCTGCATGTCATATTAAATACGCTTTTTCAGTGAGATCTGCCTTTTCTAAGCCTAGAATACAAACAGAAATGACAGATATGCCATTTTGTGTTTGGTTTTCCTTCCTTTTAAATAGCTAACACCTTTCCATTACATTGGAAGAAAGTTACCAATGGAAAGCAATTGGCATTTTGACCAATACGTTTGTGCACGTTATATATATGTCTTAACGTTGCCATGCAATCTAATCTGATATTCATGGAAGGGAAACAATGACATACGAGGATGCAAAGGTAATTTGGCTGTGTGGATCTAGGCTAGCTGCAGTATGCAAGCAGTGAAACAACATATGGAGCTACGTAAGTTACACCAAACGTGCTACCAAAGCATTCCAGCCAACCTGTTTCCTTATTTTTTCTATGTAGGAAATAAAATTTGAGAGAGAATCTTTGGAATCTTTAAGGGAGACTTTAAATATTTTATTGGATTTTTTTTTTTCCATTTCCTTCCTTCCATACTGAAATTACTTAATTTATTTGTGCAGGAACAAAGCAGGAATTCAGCTCCACAGTAATGATGAAAAAAAAGTACAGAACAGCTGTGGCAAATGGGTGTCATCAAGTTCCCAACCCCTGGCAGCCAATATGATCTAAACATTACTGCACACATCATGTCCCAAAATATTGTCATGAAACATTCCCCCAAAGCTTTTAAAGACACTGAAAGGGAGGAAATGATATACCTCTGCAGAACGAGCAATTTTTTTCTTCGTTTTGGGACAATTGATGACTGGTGTTCTCCTACAACATCGTGCAAGCAAATGCTTGTGTCCACCAGTACCAAAAAAGGAGGTACAAAACTGAAGCAATCTTGGGAAAGTATTTTAGGGTTTACTTTCAAGAGAAAGATTAGGTGGCAGCAGATGAACTTCTCATCTGCTCACTGTTTAGTCTGTGCCCAGGAGTGCCACCGTGCCCACGGACACTCACACCCGTGTATGTTCTGTTCATGTGTATGTATATCCGTTTCCCGACTCTGTGCCCCATTCCGGCCCCTCTATGCCAGGACTTGTTCCTCTGCGAGCTCTCAGGGGGAGAAACTGTCTCTCCCTGCCACCGTCCTGTGAGGTGCCTGGCCGATAGCACCTTTCTGAAACTTTTACCGCAAAACAAATAATAAGAGCTCATCTGCACTCCTTTCAGAGGACATTTTCTGCCACTCTGGAGATGACAACTTTACCGTTCCCTGTACTCTTCTGTCCACTACACAGTGAATATTATCATTCCCATTTGCAGATGGGCAAACCGAAGAGGAAGGGTGGGAAACCGACTCCTCAAGATCATGCAGCCGGCGAGTGATCCCCAGCCAAGTGCTTGATCCTGCCGTACAATGCAGCTGCCCTGTCCGGGGGCTCCTTGTAAATATTCCCATGGCACTACGCAGGCCATTAAACCCAAACTTAGAGAAGACTCGCATTAGAAATTCCTCATTGGTGGCTAATCTTCTGCTGCCTTCAACAGAAAATAGTTTGTCTTTCATCATTTCTTTACAGTGTTAAGTTGCTTTTTTTCTGTGTATTACACACAACGCAGATAATGATATAATTTTTTGGCACCAAGGCACGAACCTTTATTCAACGACACAAGTACATGCATTATTCCTTCCCTGCTCCTGCTCCTCAGCTCGGAGGTATCTGTCACACAGGTCAGCTCAACATGCTTTGCTCTATTCAGGCAACACAATTGCAAGGATAATTATTAGTCAGGTAGACGTTTCTTTAGCAGACTGCCAAAGATACGGTAAAAAAATGCCATGTTACCTCCCAAAGTTTTCCAGGCAGAATTAAAACAATACCAAAGAAACGTGAACCCTACAGCACTTCCCCACTCCAAACACACAGCTCCTCAAAGATCAGCTCCGTCTTCTTCACGCTCACGTGACAAGAGTGCTTCCACTCACCAGCGGTAAGGATTCATACCCCTCTGTTTAATGTCATCAATAACGGTGACTTGGATTTTCCTACCAGGGTAACACCTCAGCAACAGCTGACAAGTTATACATTTCAATGCCTACAATCCCACCTCCAGACATTGCCATCGGGACTGGAGTGTCCTGTAAATCTGACAGCTCACCTCTAAGGCTGAAGTGCATGTTCCCAGGTGAGATGGTTTGCCTGGAGGACAGTGCCTGGGAAAACCCTTCCAGCAACACAATCAGGAGCCCTGGCCACAGCCAGAGCCTCTGCGCTGTGGGTCTCACAGCCCATGGCTGCTCTTCCAGGACTTACCCTGGCTGCTGATCTGGGTCAGGGACCTCCACGCAGGATGCTAGCCCAAACCAAGGCTTTGCTCCAACTGCAGAAGCTCAGGCTGAAAGGTCTCCCACCCTCCTAAAAGCCCTCTGTGCTTCCTAGAGGTTCAGATTAAACCTCTCATGCCCGGAAAAACAAGAACTACCTGGGGAGCTAATCAAAAGGTCAATTAGAAAATAGGCATCTCCCTGCTCTGGGAACAGCTGGTATCCTGAAACGCTTCTGCATTTCTTTTTTTTTTTTTTTTTTTGAGGGGAAAGATGTTTTCCATAGCACTGACACATTTTTGAGAGTTCTGAAAGAGATTCAAAATGGTTCCAAAAAACTCAAAGAAACCTTTAGCCAGGTGTACTGGGCACGCTGCTAATGACTGACAGCTGCGCACCTCTGGGTACACAACAGCCCAAGCCAGGCTTTCAGTAATCAGCGTCAAAATTTAGAGTTCTACAGAACATTTGGAGTTCTGGATGAGTTGTTATTTTGCAATAGAAAATGTGTTGTATCAGAAAGTTTCTGACCAGCTGTAGCTCATCTCTACGCTTTTGGTTCAGTCTCATCATTAGGCAAGCGAAAGCTATTTCAATCTCAACACAATTAGCATGCTCAACTTCTCTGCGTTTTCCCTCTCTCATTCAGTTCACACTTGCCACTACCTGGGTTAGATTTAGATTAAACCTGCAGGAAAGCGGCGGAGAAGAAAGCAGCAAAGACTAAGGAAGCATTTTCTTTCCTCACTTCTTTCACTGTTGATCTCTCTCTGAAATTTCCAGCCCTGTGCTTTTATAATGTCCTAGTACATGAAAGAGTTTGTAACATAAAATGTTACACTCGATGGAGCATGATGTGATATTGAAGCCAAATGGCCAGATGCTCCTTTCTGAGCTATTTCCAATGCTCCCACTTTAGAGAGTGTTTTTAACGGTATTCACAAGCTCTAGCCCTGTAGTTTGCTGGCAATTTCATGCTAGAGCACCATTGCGCTATGTCCTGATGAAAACACTGTTTTCCATTCAAGGTTACAGTTATCTTCAATTTAATAAAAAGAAAAAAAGAAAGAAAAAAAAGAAAAAAATGGAAAAAAAGGACACTGTGGTCAAAGACATTGCAGACAGGGAGGGAGTTGGGTTCTCTCCCCAGAAACAAGATCGTGTATCCCATTTAGAGTATAATTAAGACTATATAAATGATCTGGTAGGAGAAAAACCCAAGTACTCTAACTTAGTTGGAACAGGCCAAGGGCCATCTTTTAGGTGTTTGGCTTTGCTTTACGCTGTTCTTGCATTCCTCTCCTTCTTCCTCTTCCTTTACACGGAAAATCCTCTGGTTTGAGAGGTGGTTGATGTCAGACATTTGAGACCTGGCTCCAGGCGCTGGTTGTCACACTGGCACTCAGCCTGTCCTCTTCACCTGCTCTTTCATGGTTTTCTTGTTTGTTGCATCTCAGCGGTTCACTGCACAGAGACACGAGCACCAGTTCCTGGGAAGATACAACCACAGCGCCAGGACCAGAGCAACCAGGGCAGCTAACAGCTTTCTGCGAGCTGTGAATAGAGCTATCGCCCATCGGGACGGGCAGTTGTCCACTTTGGCAATGGGGGGGATCCGTGGTGACTTCGGATATTCCAGGGCTCGGCAGCGTGGGATTGAATGCCTGCGTGAGTGTCTTCACTTACAACTAAGTCTGTCTCCTTTTCCAGACAGAATGCGTTATTGCTATATACAAATGTCAAGCCTAATCTCATCCTGTTTGAATCAATGGAACTCCGCTGGAATTAAAAGATGCTGAATGTTTAGACGGGCTGAGGACCTGGCTCATCATCGATGCACATCACCAGAGAACAGATTATTCCAATCCTTATTTTGAAGAGGGAAAGGAGCTGCGATTTAACGGAATCCAGGCACCACGAATTCAATCCTTTCATGATTTCTTAATGCTTGACTTTAGAAGCCTAACATTCTTTTACTCTAGGAAATACCTATAAAAATGCTAAATTAAACTGGAGATGGAAAAGAGGACGCCTTTACTTACACGGCTTATCTGGAGGGTGAGACCTAGGAAATTTATCACCGAGATCTTTGCAATCTATGCAACTGAGTAACTTGCAATAACAGATTACATCACTTATTAGGATTTTGCTTAGACGGTGCAGAGTTCAGCATAGAGCTGGTCAGAAACATTTTAATAGCATTTAACTTCATGCTGAAAATGCTGATTTATCACAATCCGGTGTGAATGGGCATGGCTAAGGACAGCGTGCACTACATTTTCAGATGCCAGCAATTGTGAATTTTTGTTAACATCGTTTAAATGATTAAATGTCTTCAAACTGAAAGGCTTTTTTTAAAAAAACTTTTCATTTGAAACTGAATTAATTTGTACTAATAATTACAGTTTGGGAAAGGTCAAAATAAAAATGAAGGTTTTTTTTATTCACCGAAATAAGACATTTTGATTAACCTGTATTTTTGTCCAATTTTCACTTGTATTTTACCACAGCATGTAAATTGCTGAAATTTTGAGAAACTCCTGAATGGGGTTCCTACTTATCTCTTAACTTGAAGACTAGGGGCCTGGGCTCATGAATCACACAGAGTAAAAAGCATTGTCCAGAATTCAGAATTAAAGTTTGCCATACATAAACCTTGTGGCATTTTTATTACAGCATACCAGCCTAGAATCTGCGTTTAAAACACTGACTGCTCAAAGGAATCTAAATCTCCTTAGCTGAAGGTAATAAAATCAGGTCAAGAATTCACTACTCGACAATCTGCCATTAGTGTTTCTGTTCAGAGAAAATGTAGTTCATCTGTTTTTGAAGAAAGTAAAGCTGGGCCATATAGCATAACTTTGCAAAGTATAATGACTTGCTTGTGTATGAAAGTCTGTTAGGTAAGGAGTTTTATTTCCTCATAAAGAGATTTCAGTGAATCTGCATCATGATTTTTTTTTACAATACACACGGATTTCTGCAAAGCCCCGAGATGGGACTGCATTTCGATAGACATAACCCAGGCTCGATTTCAGCTAGGCAGCTTGGCCACCACTAGCAATGTAATCGTGACAGCAGAGAGCACAAATGATCTCAGCTTTTATCCTGCTTTCAGACAATTCTTTTCCATCCTGATGAACTGTGTTGTTCCCTGGGCTACGCCGTTGCCAGTAGCCAAAACTGGCCAAAGTTACCTGTGACACATCTGCACAACCTTAAGCATCCAGCTAAGCTCTGCTAGAGAACTAAGCCATCACTTGAAGTCACCATAGAGTTAATTTGTCACACTGGTACCCAGGGACATCTCTAATTGATTTCTCTGGCCAGGACCTCTTAAACAGTAGGTTTCTTTAAGATATCTCAAATTGGGTAAGTCATTAGTTTGGGGGGGGGGGAGGGGGGTGGGATGTTTGTTGGGTTTTGTTTGTTTGTTTGTTTGTTTTTTCTCCAAATCTCTGAGTTAGCACCTCTAAGAATTCATCAACTGATGCAGATTTCCTCCTTTGAGGTACATCACAGTACTATTGAGAATAAAGTATGGCCAGTTGATGCTGGCCATAAAAGAGAAAAAGTTGTGCTTTCAGTTGTCAATGTGGCAACATATTTTTTATTTAATTTGTTTGGATTCTTAATGGTGGAAGCAGAATTTAATTTGTACTAGAGAATCCTTAAAAATAAATGCTTGATCTCTTCCCACCCACTATTACAGTTGATGGGTACAAAATAAAATGAACAGCAATTCATTCACCTTATCACCGGGGCACCAGAGGAAGAGAGAGATCCTTAATGCAATGATTAATGACTCGCTATAAAAAGATGCATCATAAACTGCTTGTATTAGGTCAAATCATAAACTAGGCTTTTAACGTTTATATGATCCCTTTCTAAATAATTAAGTGTGTCTGTAGCTCCCACTAGGAAGGGAACTTACGACACTTGCAAACCACGCAGTTTCTTACAGGGTCATAACTGGGGACCCTCAGTTACAGGGATCCTTGTCTCTCTACATTTAAACATTCCTTGAATTTCTTGTACAGTTGGGACATTGCTCTGTACTACAGATCAGAGAGACCATTTGATGTCCAGGAGCAGCAAAGATGAACGTGATCTACCCTGAGTTTAGGGTGTCTTCTTCAGGCACACACACCCCCACAGCTTCGCTTCAAGAGAAAGTACCATTATTTTTCTTTATCTCTGCCTCCAGGTTGGGAAAAGGACAGCTGAACCCCAGCTAAAATGAAAACGGGGCTATCTACCGCTCCCTGGACCCACATGGATAGAAGGAGGCAGAGCAGTGGTGCGGTGCTTGCCTGAATGCGGCTAATGAGCCAAGCTGCCCGTGCTTGTGAAGGGCATCTCATCCACATAGGAGTCAGCCACGATTTGACTTTGTAAATTCCTGGCCAAAGTCTGGTTTTAGGTGCTCGCAGACAAGTCCCATCAGCTTCACTAGCTGGTTGGTGAACATTGAGAGAATAACACCATTTATCCATAAGAGAATTCAGTCCTGTATTTATCCATCTTGTGGTGAAACTGTACTCTTTGAAAAATATAGTACAAGATGACATTATATGTGTCAATCCATTTCCTTACTATCACAAACAAGCAATCATGTCCATCTCCCTTTTATTTCCCAGAACAGCTGGTGCTTTTTCTCAACCAAACAAAAACGTCCCTCTCTTGGCCAACAGACATTGGCTTCACTGCAGAGCTAACCCATTAGGAGAGTGTCACAGCTCTAACCCATTTAAAGTTTACACAAAAAATAACATGAGTTAAAAAAAGAGCTGCAGATCCCTAAGTATTGTCAATAGATGTGGTAGTCCCCTCCCCATCCCTTTATGCACTGCTTACTCAATGCAGAAAATCACTTAGGTTAATTATTCAAATATTGCCATCTATGGAATTTAGAAAAGGGAAAACCCAATAGTGGAATACCCAAGATGATGATTTCTTTTAATAAACAATAGATTTAAGGGGGATTAGCTGGGTTATCAAACAGTATCCTCCCAAATCAGCTCATTAGCTTCACTGACTTTCCCTATTTCACTTTAATAAAACAATTTAAATGAGGGTTCATTAGATGCAATGTAATCTAATTCAGACACTCCAAGCCTAATCCCTTTTCTTTTAGCAGTAACATGATAATAATTTGCAAAAAAGTTTAAAGGATTATTATTATAGCTATTTTAAATAGGGGCTGTTTTCAGCCAAACACGTGCCACCACTTCCCCACCATTTTATTATTTATTATTATATTATTTCTTGCTCTTTACTCATTCATTCATTTATTCCTTCCCTTTTCTATCTTTCGTTGCTCCATACAAGCAGAGTCACACGTGGGCAACAGGCTTTGGACACGGTTCCCCACAGCCTCCTCCCGGAGAAGCTGATGCGTCAGGGTCTAGCCAAGTGGTGTGTGTGGTGGGTGGGGAACTGGCTGACGGGACCCACCCAGAGGGTGGTGGTCAATCGCTCTTTTTCAAACTGGCAACTTGTCACAAGTGGGGTCCCCCAGGGATCGATACTGGGCCCAACGCTGTTTAATATCTTCATAAGTGATTTGGATGATGGGATCAGGTGTACCCTCATGAAGTTTGCTGATGGCACCCAACTGAGTGGGGAAGTGGACACTTCAGAAGGGAGAGCAACCCTGCAGGAAGACCTGGATAGGCTGGAAGAGTGGGCTAACAGGAACCTTATGAATTTCAACAAGGACCAGGGTAAGGTCTTGCACCTGGGCAAACATAATCCAGGAGTTCAGCACAGGCTGGGATCTACCTGGCTGGGGAGCAGCTCTGCGGAAAGGAACCTGCAGGTCCTTCCTGGTGGACAACAAGCTCGATATGAATGAGCAGTGTGCTGCTGCGGCAAAGAAAGCCAGCAGGATGCTGGGTTGCATCAACAAGGGCATCACCAGCAGAGAGATAAAAGTCATTATCCCACTCTACTCAGTGCTTGTCGGGCCACGCCTGGAATCCTGTGCTCAGTTTTGGTCCCTGCTATGCAAAAAAGATGTGGACAGGCTGGAGAGGGTCTAAAGAAGGGCAACAAAGATGATCAAAAGACTGGGAAGCCTGCTATACGAGGAAAGGCTGAGAATTGGGTTTGTCCAGCCTTGAGAAAAGAAGGCTTAGGAGACATATTATCCCCACATTCCAGTATTTAAAGGGTGGCTACAAAGAAGACAGAGACTCCCTTTTTACAAGAAGTCACATGGAAAAGACAAGGGGCAATGGGTACAAGTTACTCCTGGGGAGATTCCAATTGGACATGAGGAAGATTTTTCACAGTGAGAAAAATCAGCCATTGGGATAATCTCCCCACGTAAGTGGTGATTTCCCCAACATTGGACACCTTTAAGATTCAGCTGGACAGGGTACTGGGCCACCTTGTCTAGGCCACGCTTTTGCCAAGAAAGGTTGGACCAGATGATCCTTGAGGTCCCTTCCAACCTGGTATTCTATGACTCTATGACCCCCCTGTGCAGGCGTAGGGGATATGCCAAATATCCCTGCGTGGGTCAGTGCAACAGGCCTTGGGAAAGGAATGATTTTTGCAACTTACTTTGAGATTCTGGAGTTAAAAACACCCCCACAAACCAACCAACTTTGTAAATTCACAGTGATTTTATAAATATCCTAGAGGGAAGGGAGAAAGTTCCTGTGCATTTTCATGCTGCTAGTTTCTGACAGCTCTGAAAGACACACAGGAGGGGATCACACGTAGGACTTGCAAATTAGGAGGCAGACACTGTATATTACTTACCGTGCTAGATCCAGGCTGAAAACACAGAGTAACAGATCCATGCTATGGACATACAGCTTACTTCAGAATGAACTCACTCATACTCCTTTATAAAGCCTTTTTTCAAAGAGTAGGGTTAATTATTCTTTATACAGCAAAAAAACCCAAAGTAAAAAAAAAAACAAACCAACCCAAAGAATGAGAGCTGGTTTCTAGATCTTAGGTTTCTGCAGACCTTAACAGGTTCCCCACTCCTGAAAACCTGTCCTCACTCACTTCAAATCCTTGTCTCTTCAAGCAAGTGCCGTTTCATAATCCTATTAAAACCTTTGCCTCTGTTTACCAGGAGCATTAATCGTACTCAGCAAGTTCTTCTCGTCTAAGGAATAGTGACAGCTTTCAGATTTCTTAGGAGGCTTATTCCTCAGCTACGCCAGAGTTTTGCCAGAGCGTTCAATCTATTCTGGGAGCAGCCATGTGGAAAAAGTTTCAAACAGCTCAAAGCTCTGCACAATGATAAAGGAAAGCTCACACAATCCTGGTAATAGCCTGACCCTCTTAAGGAAAATTGGATGATTTGTGGTAGCAGTTTTTCTGTCCCCTATGTGAATTCTGAACCTTAAAGTATAAGCAGTGTAGTCACACAGTCCCATTACAAACCCTACCCCTCTTGCAACGCTGGAATATTAAATACACACCCATATGTGAAAATAAACTCTTGCTGCAATGACCTTCTTCCTCAGCCCACCGGTGTGAAGGAGTTTGTAGCCATTTTAGAAAAAAGAGTCGGATAAAGAATGGACTAATTTGATGTTCAGTGTTTCACCATGAGCAGAATATATGCTTTAATGAGCACATTACATGCACCAGGGACGTGTTACTGTGAAGCAGCGAATAAAGAGTAAGGGGAAAATAATTAAACAGCCAGCTTTATAACGAGGGAACTGTGTTCACGCAACATTAAGTGGCCTAATTTTCAAGTGCTAAGCAAAGACACGTTCCTTGGACTTCAGAAGGACTTGCTGGCAAGCACCACCTTGAAAACAAGGGTGAAGGATCACAGGTATCAAACCTCCTATAGCTCTAGAAGCACTAGAACACGGATGCCATCCTGAAGGCATCTGTCCACACTACGCACTGACCTATCCGACAGGATTAAATACCTGTACCCTGTAGTTCATATTCTAGAAGGAGGACCCTTAAAGTTTTAAAATGCCACATCATGTGTGGTATGTAGAATACTACAACTGGCTTCTGGCAGCCTGGCCTTAGTGTTCTGTTGGTACTGCATCTGCTAGGCCACAAGCAAACAATATCATCTATGAGCACTGAGCACATGAAGACTTAGTGTAGCTGTTTGCACAAGCAGAGCTACTGGGAAAGGGGAAAATCTGTCTCGTTGGGTTCAGACACTGACAGAATGAACCAATAAACCATATTTCTGACTGTTACCAGTTCTCTCAAGGCCCGTAAGGCCAGGAACGTTCATTTACTGGGACCATCAGTTCCAGATAGTGTTGCAATATCAATTACTTCAGCATAATAGCCCATCAGTCAGGTGGCAATTCCGCTGGGCCACAGGCTCCCTGTCTTTGCAAATGGACATGGCACAGTCTCTTCTTTGTTACTCACCCTCATGCCTAATTCAATGTTTTCTCCTCCATAGACCTCCATACCAGGGTCAAGCAAGCCAATCTCACCAAAATACTCTCGGTCCACTACAAACGAGCATCCAATCATGGCTGGTGTCCTGCGCAGAGAGATTAAAGCAAAAAATTAAGTCATTTATTAGCTACTACAGAACCCACCTCATAACCAATTCACACAGACAAAACAGTTCTTCATCTTCAAACGTACATTTTAAATTTATCTATTAGTGTGCAATCACATTGCACTTCATCCCCCAATGGACAGAGGACTTTGTGGGACCACAGCCACCCACATAACTAGCAGACTGCCAGACACACCTGGACCAGTTGACTGCGAGACAGACACAAGATGTGAAGTCAAGTACTCCATGCATGTAAGTGAAGCATCAGGATGTTTTTCTGTTGTTTCATAGACAATCTCTGTGCTGGAGCTGAAGTTCACCGCCGTACAGAGCAACACAAGAACCAGACACCACTTTATTTGAAGATTAATACCCAAAGAAATCCCATAAGCTTTCTCAGAAATGGGGAGTCCCCTTACCCACATATTAAAAGGAAGTGCACGTCAAGAGCCATGGATCAGTCATGATATGAAGTTTGGCAAGGGACTTCCTGGAGTCAACTCTAGTAGATAAATTTCAGCCTTTGTGAAGCTGTTCCATGATTAACATGTCTATGTTTGCTGAGATCAGTCTTTAGAAAAGGACAGATTTTCAGAGGAAGAGACTCTGCCCTCAGATGTGCCACTGACCGACTGGGTGATTTCAGATAAATCATTTCCCTTCTCTGAGCATCAATTTCTTTCTGTGTAAAACTACGGTTCTGCTCTCCTTTACAAAGCGATCTGAACCCTGTCACCCAGCAGCGCTACATGACAACAAATGTTGAGATCATTTACCACATGAACACAAGCGTTACTTCAATGCAATACAAGCTAGTGACATTTGCTAGTTTCATTTGTCCATACTTCCTCTGCATCTCTGTACTGGTCACAACACCTGCTTCTTTAAAATACAAGGTAGGAGCTAAGTTTTGCTACTATAGCCCACAATTTAAAAATGCAAACTTGACTAACTTTAAGGTGGAAAACCGAGAGTCTGCAGCTCCATGTTTGACTTGCAATTCAGCTGCAGGTTGCATAGTGCCTCCTGCAAGGTCATGGGTGGTCATCCTGCAGTTTGACCTACAGGATGTGCCCAGGCCCTGGCGACAGACCCCGCCAGTTTAGTGGGATCCCAACCGACCAGACTGCTGAATCGGGAAAACCGTAAAATCATTTGAGAAACTGAACGCTTTTGGAGCTGACCTAGAAGAATGAGCTGTGCTCCCTCTTCCATTGAAAGGGAGGCAATTTTGGACGATCTGGCAGATACGACATCATTCCTAACAGTGCTATTGTAAAAAAACATCAGGAAAATTCTACTTTATGCCTATTTCTATTTTCTAGTAGAATAGAGAATGCTCTGTCTATTGCCCAAGCTTATATATACACCATGAAAACACCCTATAGAAACAAACATGATGGAAAAGGTCTAAAACCTATTTTACGAAGTCTCCTTTGTAAGGCACTAATGTTACACTGTCGCTATGAAGTCTCTCTTGTCCCAGATACCTACGTGTTTCTTCAATTTGTACAGAAAGTTATTCACAGGGTATTTGCCCATGACATCTGAGAAACGTATTCACGAGGCTGTTTCTTACCCATGTGAAAAACTGCCCTGGCTGGGAAAATGAACCCATTTTTCACCCATGTCTTGGTGGATCCCACCGGTAGCAGCAGGTGGCTGCTGCAATGGTGTTATCACATCAGGTCCTTTTTCTCATCAGCAGTTCACCATTTCTGCAGCAGGAGGTTAAAAAGGCTTCAAACAAACAGCCAAGATATGGTTAGATAAAACAATTCTTTGCTCCTGGGCCTAATCCATATCCCAACATTGCAGAACACAGTACATCGTACAGGAGGAACTATTTGGTACCCCTGAAAAGGTTCATTTGCTGAAGCGCTGCTGTTACTTATCTGTAATGGACTCTGCCGTAGCACTCACATTACTGGTACTGCTTCAGCATCTCTCCCTTCCACTTTTTCTCAGTTTGAAAGCCATTGCAACCTCTCAGATCATTACAAGCCCATACTGCAGTGCACGCTATCACTCTCATGTTTTCTCTGCATAATTGAAAAAGGCAGCTGTTGATAGAAACACATTTGATCGGCACGGTTTCTGACAAAGAAGTTGAAACAGCTTGATTAACTCTCACGTTCCACCCTTGCAGAGTGAGATGCATTCCCTGGATCATGAGCTGGGGGGACAGGATTCAGTGGCCGTTACAAAAGCGAACATCTGGCTTTCACAGATGACTTTGGACTGACACGAGGCTCTCAGGCAGATCCCTGCACCCATTCAGCCCAGAAGGCTGGGGGAAACTGAGGCCAGATGTCACAACCCTTACAAAGAAACTGCAGCAGGGTGACCAGCAACACCCTCAGTGCCTGGAGCTCTCCCACGCCCCACAGTCCCCCTGCTGCATGTGCAAAAAATTCCAGCGCTTCTCCGTTTGGTGCCGTTATTTGTGAAGGCTTTCTGTTGAATCAGTCTCTAGTCAGAAGTGGTCTCAGAGCTCTACAAAAACCACGCATGGTTTTGGGTACTCCTGGTTGGATACATCCATCTTCTGTTGATGCTTATACTTATACACCAGGATCTTTGCAAGATGGGTGGCATTTATAAATTCAAGTTATTGGGTGAAATGCATCTTCCTGATTATACTTCCTAGAGCGATACCTGAAGACAGACTTGACTAAAAAGGCTGAAAGTGCTCCCGTACACAGGACTGGATATATCCTATACATGCCCCACTGTCACATCCTGTATCATGAAAACCATATTTTAGGCTACCAAGGAATAAATTTGGTCTAGAAACTGACATAAAGGAAGGACATGACCAAAGAAAGGCAATTCAGTAGCTCTGAAATGAAATAAGCCTTTGAGGAAATATTTAGGTATTTCTTAAGTGTTAACCACGATAAAAAAGCAAAGGAGGTGCGGGGAAGAAACACGTGCCACCTTCTTCATTTTCCTTTTTATGTATTTAAAGCTAAATACAGGCATAACTGGATGAAGGCTAGAGCATCACTGCTTTGCAAAACTGTGCTGCTAGTTTGGGCTTAGACTTACTCTCTTTCCAGCTCCCCCCAAATCCCCTCGAGGTAGCACCTTACAGTGGTAGGATGCTCCCATGAGGACATTTCTCCTTCCATCCTTCCTAGTGAGGAGCAGTACCGCTCAGCTTTGCAGACTGCTCTCAGGTGCTGGAATCTCTCTCTCTGGGGGATGGATTTTTTCAGCAGTCGGCTCCGTCCATTAAAACAGGGACTTGTTAATTGAATGGGGGTGGGAAATACATTTTAGATGCAACTTCATAATCATCACTCACAGACGAACGCCAGAGCCATGCCTCTGCAACTCCCTCTCTCTCTTCTAGGTTTTGTTTCCTCTCATTACATATATTCAAACACAGACTCCACAAGCCTTCGTGGCTTATTCAGGAAAAAAAAAAAATGTTTTCAGGAACGAGCAACAACAGCAGTGCAATGGCAGAGGGAACCACATCCAGCTTTTCAGAGAGGCCAGTCAAAAATGGCCACTGTCAGTGCCTTTCTGTACCTGAATTTGGCTGCCTGCAGCCACCGCTCTCCCGCACAGCAGCACGGCCACAACTCCAGAGGTGAACTGAACCGAGCAGCCTGTGGCTCTGCCCTGGCCGCATCCTGACGCGATGGAAGAACCTGCCTACGATGCACAATGTTGAATTTTCTGCATCCTGCACATTCCACACTTCCATCGGGTTCAACCAGAGTTTTGGGCATTCAGTCCTCATTGAGCCCAGGGCCTTTAACTTCCCTGTGCTTTGACTGACCCAACTGTAAACCAAGTGTAATGCGATTGCACAGCCCAGTGAGCTGGTAACAGCGCTGCGAGCCGGGGGACCCTCACTCTTCCCAGCCCTGTCATTCATCTGGTCTTCAGTGAGTCACTTCCCTCTGCCTCTCCTTCTCCATCTGTGAAGCACATGTAAAATACTGGGGACAAGTCTGAGAACTGCTTCAGCAGCTTGGAAGACTAAGGTTCGCTTCTAAAATTGCTTTAAGCATATAGGTGGATAATTTTACACTGGACTACAGTGTTACATTGGCATATTGCAAAAATTTATAAAAAAACCCTGTCCCCCTCCAAAGCATGAGACCCCCACTTGGCTGTAATCACTATGTTTGTCCAGTTCCTGAAAAACTCCAGCATATCTACCACTTTTAGTATAGTGCATTAAAGACTTCCCTTGAAAGTGAGAAATGGATATATGAGCAAAAGCAACTGCGTTAGCACATCTTAAACACTGCTCGCTAGCCACGGGGCAGCAAATGAGAAGGTGCATGCCCTTAGCACTTCACAGCTTTAGAGTAAAACATGTTAACCTAAACACACCTGCTTTATATAAAAGGATGTTTTTCCTTAAGTCACGGACTTTCTAGTAAAACAGTGACATTTTTAGAAGGAAGGTATCACAAAATAGCAATTAGAGGTGTACTATTTTTTCCCAACACCTCAAAGGTGTTGGGAAACTTAATTATCTGTGGATATTCTTTGACACAACTGAGGATGTTATAAGCATTAATTATAATCAACAGCAGCACTCAAAGGATAATGTGGGAAACACAGCAAAATGGCTCTTGCAGCTAAAACCTTAAAATGCAGCATAGAATAGTATCAATTCTGCACTGGAGAAAGATACAGCACAGTCAATTTGTGGAAATTAGGTGATGGCGTGGCTGCAGCGAGGGAGAGGTGAGAGAGACATTACTCGGGGTAATACCTTGGGAAAAGGGTGGAAGCAGAGAGCAGAGCTTCATGGTGGCAAACCCTCCCTCCCTCCACCCCTGCTGCTGCCGCAGGTACAGCGTGGGTGGCTACGGGGGAAGAGAGGCACTGTATGGAGAAGGCAGTGCCTGCTATGGGATGGGGTACCAGAAACAGAGGACACGTTGGCCAGAGATAAAAACCACTTGCTGTAGGTCTGAGTTGCGACTATTTCATTTCAGCGAGACCTCCAGGAGCACGGCTCTGTCGGCAAAACTCCAGCAGGCGCCAATACCCATCTCTTCAGCCACGTGCATCCCCCTCCTTCCCTTTACAGACAACTGAAGGATGCTGCCTGGGGGCTTCCTCGGGAACAAGCGAAGGAGAAAGGGATGAGCACTAGACTGACATACTGCACGTGATACGCTAAGTCTTCCTTCCCCTTATGCATCTTTCCCCCCCTGCCCTAAGATCAGTGTACATGCAATCAGGTCACATTTGAAACAGTTTTCAGAGCACACAACAAGTCTGATTTCCAGGACAACTGGCCTACAAACAATCACACACAACTACATAAATACAAGCACAAATGTAACTACAAATAAATATATAAACAGAAGTGTACATACACAGGGATAAGGAGAGAGAGAATGAGATTCAAATGACACATCACACACCATATCTTTGAATTTTCCACCTTTCCTGGCAGAGTGTTTCTTTGATTCAGGTTCCTAAGCAGCACTTCTCCCCTGGCCTGACAGGTAAGTGGGGAATCCTGCATGGTACCTGCATAAGCATTTACTTTGTCTTACAACTCGTGTCTTCTGCAAGAAAGAGTCACACCAGGGTGTGAGACCAGAACTCAAGGACAGGTTTGCTGCTCAGGAGCTACAGGAAAAAAAACTGACAAGCTTAATGATGGGAAGGTTTGTTAACCCCTTTGGAGAGCTATAGCAAGTGAAAAAAAGCAACCCAGAGTGCTTGTCTAGGAAAAGCAGGGCAATAGCGGTGTAGAATAACTCTCTGATGCCCCACAGAAGTGTATTTTTTGGACCAGGCAGGATACCTGTCAGAACCTGGACAAATTAAAAAGGAACTGCTCTGTTAGAGGCACCTGCGAACCGGCCACTGGAAAGGTGGCCATAACCAATCAATAAACACTCACCAGTTTTATTATCACATGACAGCATGGTTTACCCTGACAGACTTCACAGATGAGCCCCTCCGTAAGCTCAGGTACACAGACGGATTTCTCCCCAGAGCAGCAGAGACCCAACAGGTCTGCGTCGCCATCACCGCCACAGACCAGCACGGGGCCTGACCTTCACGTGGGACGGGCACCCACACTCCCAGCTAAAGCAGGCGGCACAAACCACTTCACTGGGGGCACATCAGATGCTTATTTCTACACATGGGAGAGACACAAGTGCTTTCTGGAGTGGCTGTGTACATACACATTCCTACTGGTCCCAGGCTATGACATATTAAAGCAGTAAGTGAGAACATATGCACCAATGAAATGCACCACTGCTGCTGGAAGAAGATAAAATGGAAAGCTGTGCAGTGCTTGGCTGAGTGAGGCTGACTAATGACTCTAATGTTAGTGGCTGCTGATCAAGAAATCAAACACAGAACAGTCCATCATAATCACGGCAGGTGAGAGAAGATGAGCCAGAGCCAGAGCTCAGGATAACAGAGATCTTCCTTGCTGTTCCCAAACCCAATAGTATCTTCTGCGTACAGAAAAAAAAACCCAGCTTGTTTCAATACACAGTCAAATTCATTAGAAACCCTCTGAAATAGGATCCTTTGTTACACAGTTTGTTGCCAGACGATAAGGACATTTTTGGGCAGTGTGTTCTCAGGAACACAAATGGAAAATGGCGTGATGGACACAGCGTGTCAAAATAACAATCCTCATTTAAATCTTCACGTTAGAGACATCTTACATCTCAAATGTCAAACATGCAAAATGGATTGCCTGCAGAAGCCGATTTGGGGAACATCAATTGTTCTGAATTTCAGAGTATTAACACAGGAAAAAAAAAAAAAGAACCAACTTTAAACTGTATCAGAAATCTTTACAAAATCTGACACTTTGTTCTTGCTCTTTCTTTACCTTTGTCTGCACTTCAAGGCCACATCCCCTTTGTCACTTGGACCACAACAGGCAATCTGACATTTTATGGTGTGCACTGGACATGACTGCTGATGCGGTGCCCCACCGACTCAAGGGACAGTTCCTGCTCCTTCCCAGCAAGGCTCTGGGTAGGATCACACCACTGTTAGTGCTCAAGAAAGCAAAGGATCAGGCTTCAAATAGAACACTTCCGAGAAAAGAAGTAAGCACATCTGTTGTATAATCCCAGAAGAAAATAGGAATTGGACTCTACTTTCTAAATGTCTCACCCAATTCTGCAGATCGATGATATTTATTCATACAATGCAAACATCAGAAACGCCCGGGCTCTGATCCTCACTGATACCAGGGTACGCATTTTTTTTTAACACTGAAAATCTTTAATCCCTTTGGAGATCTGGGAGGAAGTATTCAGCAACACCAGCCACAAAACCAGTCATGGGGTTATTAGTTATTAGCCTTTTCTCTTACAAAACACAGAGAGACGCACAACAAACCCACTATTTGCTGAAGGCAGTGTCAAAGGAAGCCTCAAGAAGGACGGTGTCAGCAAAGACGAAATGAACTTGCAGTTTTCATGCTCATGAACAGTCCTGCAGTCTTAGGGATGCACTGAACAGACACATGGATCCACACACCATCGATGTGGACCAGTCTGCATGCCTGGCAAACTGGACTGAAACAGATACCACGTTTGCACTACATGGTTTGGAAAGCGGGTTACAAAACCAAAATCTGTAGCAAACCAACAGATGTTTGCTTGCACTACATGGTTTGGAAATCTGTAGCAAACCAACAGATGTTTGAAAAAGTTTGCTCACTAGTCCGACTTCCCCTTCCTTTTGAAAATATACCTTAAATTTACTAGAGCTACTACGTTCCCATCATGGGTGCTTTCAAGTCTCAATTCCAAGTACAGACTTCCTGATCCTTTCCATCAATAAC
>NW_009649062.1:1549886-1560885 GCF_000708025.1 Charadrius vociferus
GTTTCTTTTCTATAGGCAGGCATAACACAACAGCAGAGCCAAACGCTCTAGCAAATCCATCCAGGCTGCTGCTGCTTCGGAGACCCATCAGAAACCAGTGCAGTGTGGCTATAAATTGGATGCTCTGCTCTCCCAGATCACTGCCTGCAAAACACACGTTCCCGGGGAGACAGGTAAGTGTTCACGGTTCGACGTTGATGTCTCTGCATTTTTAGGGCATGTAATTCATAATTTGCAGGAGAGATACTTATGCAATCACAACGTCTCGGTGCTTCTGATATTTGTCAGCAAGGGTTGGGCGCTCTCCTCCTGCTGCTGCTTGTCTCATCTGTCTCTGGGCAGTTTATGCACTGTTGAACTGGAAGGTTTCTTCACTCGGGTTCAGAATAAAATCGCTGCTCTCAGGAGCCAGCTACTTACATGCATCAGATTTCAACACTCCTCAGTGCTTAGGTTTGGCCCTTATTCACTTCTGTATCAGTCCAGCTCAGTGCCAGTATAACTCCAGCAAGAGCCTGACCATCAACCTGAGGAAAGCCTATGGTAAGTCAGGCCTTGTATTGCTAAAAAATAACCCCTCTTACCCCAGCATCACAGGGATGAGGTTCCCTATTCTCTGTTAAAAAGATCGGTAGTTGAATTTCCAGAAGTGTTTTGCAGATGCAGCGTGCGTACTTCTGGGAGGCGCACGAGCTACCACCACTGAAAATCATGTCTAAGAACTTGCTGAGGTTTAACATGTTAGCTCAGTCGTACCTGATATGTGATCACTGCCTCCAGAACAGAAGATACTCAAATACTAGAACAACTCATGTGAAAATTAATACAGTGATTTCACACATAAACTGGAAGTAATGAAGTGTGCAAAACCTTTCAGGAATAAAAGACTGAAACCCCAATTTCAGGAGTGAAAGCTTTGGTTGATTAATTTTTCTTCATCAATAAACGATTTCTCAGGGCTGAGTGAAATAGATATAAAACATCTGCACTTTTAAAACAACGTGAGGAGAGCAGGGCACGTTATTCAGGAAAAGTGATTTCCTAAGTAATTACTTTCCTGCTTATTGAGGTTTCAAGCTGAGCAAAGGGTCAGTGATGAAGGACTGTGCTGTCTCGTAGTAAATAAGGTTAATGTTACTGTACAGCTCTGTTTTGCAGTCACAGGGCGTGAGAATGAACCTGAGTGCAACTTGCAACACTTGCTCCGATATGGATTGAGCTCTCTCTATGAAGGATGGATCCTGTGAGATGGCCCCATCCGACCCATCACCTAGAAATGGGATCGGTTCATCCATGTCCTTTCACTTCCAAAACACCACTTGGATCCTTTCAGTTGGGTATGTTGTTTGAAGTGCTTGGATGGTCTCGGGACCTGATAACTCAAGCTCTACACTGGAAGGGAAGAACACCAACTTCTCTGCCAGAGCCTACGCTGGGATCATACAACAAAGTTTTAGCTTTAGGATGAAGCTGATATACATCAAAATGAAGATGACTCTAAGGTGGTAATTTGTGTCCTTCCTAAGAAATATCAAAAATAGGGAAGAACAACCCAAAGTGCATACCTGGGCTTCATTTGTTTTAGCATCTCTTTCAACGGTTGCGAACAATAGTACCCTTCACCCCGCACAGGACACCTCAGAGGAGCTGTCAGACAAGCATCTGCACTAGAGACGAAGGGCTAGGAGGTGTGAATTTTCAAATGAAGGGGAAAGAAAGCCCCTTTCTTATCACTTTTTCATCTTACTGTTTTCCACTGTAACAATTCTCAAAAACACTATCACAATTCCTGAAAGAGTATTTCCTTAGAAAATTCCACTCCTTTAAGGTAAAATGTTCCCTCGTAGAGAAAAATAAAATGACACAATGACTATCTGGTCCAGTTTCATTTTAAAATTCCTCCAGTAGGAAAACTCAGAACATGTGCAAAGTCCTCAAAAAAAAAAAAAAAAAGCAACTCTCGAACAAGACAAGGCTAACACATCTCCTGCTAGTGCTGCTGGGAAGCTCTGGTTTGGGCTGATGGCCAAGAGTGCTGCCTACAGACCAAAAGTGAAGCCAGCCTCTTTGCAATCACATACGAAATACCTTTGTTTCCCGTATACTTAACGTTTCACTGGCTTATTACTCATGCCAGAGTCCACTGGAAAATAAAAGCATAGACGAAAAAGAACCTGCTATCCTACTAAAGGCCACCACGTAAACTTGAACCAGACATTCCCAGCCAGAGCACATACGCTCCTGTGTACACTGTGGTGCAGCTCTGAGATGCGACATGTGCATCCACCGCTTCGCAGAGCCATCTGCTTTCCCCAGTTTCATTTTGTGATCCCTGTACAAAGCCTCTAGCCTCGCTTCGCTTAAATTCCCCCTCGGCAGACAGCTGAGATGGAAACATCGCTAGTACCAAAATGACAGCACATGGGAGATTTACCTGATGGGAGCTGACTCATCCCCTTTATCGAGCCAGTCCTGCGGTGGGATTATGTACATGCACCAGAGGCCCCAGTTATAGCCGTGGGCTGCGTTGGCGTATTGCTGCACTTCAAAAGTGTTGTACTTGATATTGTCAATTGCTGGTAAGATGATCCGCTTTCGATCTTCTTTGATCCGGGTAAGTGCAGGTTCCACCCTGAGAACAATAAAAACAGCAAAATGCTTTACAGCCATCCAGTAATCCCAGGTCCTGCTCTGCAGGCCGATAAAACCGAGTTCTCTAATAGTGAGCAGTAACCCAGGGAGACGGCAGCCCCTGACGCAGCGTAGCGGGATCCCGCGCAGGTCACCGTCACACGCGGAGGGGACCGGGGCTTGGTGTGGAATACTCCCCATAGCAACAGCGCATGAATTATGGCCTTTATGAAGCTGTACCAGCGTTTAACACCACAAAATTTTACCAAACACTTTTTCCTGAGGCCTGGAGGCTGTAATTTCATTTTGCAATGGGCAAGTGTTGAGAGTCACGATCACCAAGAGGAACGAAATGGTCCCCTAACGGCCACCCCACCAGGCTGCCTGGTAGCGATTAAATACCTGCTTTCGCTGACGAGGCCTAAAGAACAAAGCACACACCAGGGGACGAACGAACCTGAAGGTTACCCAAAGGTTTTAATCTTGTTTCCTAAGGACAGATCCCATCGGATCTCTTTTGAATGACAAGTCCGGCTGCATTATGCCTTCTAAAACCTCTTTGGCGATGAGAAGATTTCAATTGCCAGATGGTGCGAAAGCAGCGAGCTGCAGGAAATGTGCCATCATTTCAAAAGGCTTTAAAACGGCTTTCAAACATCAATGCGCTTTCAACAGAAGCTACACCCCAAAGTGTTTCAGGAAAGTAAAAAGCTTCAGTCCAAACATTCATTTCTGACCACGGTAGCCTGAAGTTGCTGTGAATTTACAGAGAAACTGCTCCAAAGAGGTAGCAGGCTTACATGAGGGTGGAAAGCATTTCTCAAGGCAGCATTAGAAACAGCCACCGGTTCACTCCTTTGTAACTGTGTTTCCCCTTGAAATAAGCTTTGAGGATTTTGCAGAGCTCTCACATGTGTCTTTAAGGGAATGGTGGTTTGCTGCAATTCACAGAGGCAGTAGGATTTGAACACTGATCTTTTCTCATTATTCTTTTGTTGGTGGTTAAAAGGCAACAAAGGTTCCTCTGTGGTTTCAAGTTTGTTACCTTTTATTTTGTTTGTTGTCTTATATTTAGTTTGCTACCATGTATTTTCTTGTGTAGGCCAACAGAAATGGACAAGTTATGAAATTAATTCAACCGCCATTTTCAATCTTCGCTGCCTCAATCTTTGCCATCATAATTTTTCTGATCTCCTCTGCAAGAAAACAGCATTTTCTCTGTACTTGAATATGGCCAATACAGTCTTTTATGTACACAGACTCCGTATCGCTTACATGAGGACGTGTACTGCTTTCTTTCTCTTCTTTTTACTCCTCCCACATCAGTAAAAAGAGACACAGATTCAGTGAAACCTTTCAGTACTGATGATGAGCTACTTACTGCAAATAAACCATCACAAAACAATGTAAAATAAGAGCATAACTGACAAAAAGACAAGGTGTCATGGCATTTCATTTGGAGAGAATTCAAAGAGAGTTAAACCAGTTTTATTTGGATTCCTCTAGAAAAATGACGTGTGAATTTATCAGCTGGATGCCAGTAACACAGAGCATGGAAGTGTTAATAAAAAGCATGATCTCACGCATGGTGGGAAGGGAAGACAGTCAGTGCAAGTTCCAGAAACTCCCCCTGGCCAGTAAGGTTGTGAAAGAGATGTTCATCTCACATACAACATGCATTGTTTTTTTAATCTACTTGATGTATTCTGGGACTAAATCTGGGATGCATTGATTTATTCTGGGAATCAATCTGGAATGATTGGAACGGCCTGAGGTCTCCCTTAATACTGCCTGCCATCTGCAATTGTTGGTGCAGTCCTTCTACTGTAAAAGGCCAGTCCTGCAAGGTACCAAAGACCTCCACAGAAGCACAAAAGTGCATCAGTCCAGAGATGTGAAGTACATTGTAGGCTTTAAAATATTTCCTTAGTCAGGAGGATCATATGTTGTTTCTCCCCCCCCCCCCCTTTTTTTTTTGCCATGGCATTTAAAGAACTGTACCCCAGTCTCAAAGGAGATGTTTTCTTTTTTTCTGTGGGAGAGACAAGAACCAACTGAGATTCAGGACAGTGCGGTACATGACTCAGAATGCGAATTTGTACGGTCTTTAGGCCATGCTCATGATGCACTCACATAAAGAGCCAATGTGACCTACCAAACCAGGATAAGCCACTTCAGTTATTAATACAAGATTACATTTACGAGATTAACTGTTTTAAAAACCAGTGGGTGGACAGCAGAAAAAGTCTTGCAACTCCAATAAAGCAGGGAAGAATGCAGAAATCCTGAAGCCCTTGGGCACTGCTTCAACGGATCTGGTGCAGAAGGGAAGACAGAGAGCAGCGGGATTACGTCCTCCAGTGAGATCTGGTGCTCATGAGAGAACACAGTTGCACCCAGTGACTCCCACAGCATCCACACATTTATTATGTTTGGGTTTGATTTGCAGAGCTGCCCTGCAAAGCAGGAAAACTGACTGCACGCCTTCTGAAGCAGAAACCGGTAAACTCGTTTCCTTTGTAAGAATCGTATTCTGTCATTCTTATTCACTACTGTCTGATTCTGGAAACAGGTCTTTGACAAGCAAGGAAAGACTGGGAGATTTTAAAACTATTTTGATCTCTCTTGGTTAGAGTTCTTTGGCCAACAAATTGTCAAGTCCTCAGTTATTTGGATGTTTATATTGATACAAAGTAAGACCATTTAACCATCATACTTAAAAATATCCATGTTGCTTCTACAGTTCCTCCTTTGCCCATTTTGCAAATATTTTACTTTGAAGGGTAGATTGAGATAGAGTAAAGAAAAAGCTAAAAGAGATAAAGAATTCTTCTCCCTTAATGTCAGATACCTGCAATAGACCCCCCCTGCATCCAAAGTAATTGCCTCAAACTTTCATTCTCAGCAGAGAGACAGAGGCTGGCACTTTTAGTAAGATGCTTCTCATAATAATGTAGACACCGAAAACAGGTGAGATTAATAATGTTAATAATGTTCCAGAGGAGCCTATTTTGAATAGAAAGGGAATTTAGCCTGCTACTTTGCAAGACCAGCTGTCACCAAACTACTCCTGACACTCTAGAGTTGACTGAATTCCTGTGTTTTTCCAGTTGTATGGTTTACATTTACTACCACCCAACTTGGTGCTTTGCATCTGAATAGCACAAGGAGGGATCTCTGGAGGGTAATACAATGGTTGGATCAACATACATGATGAAATTTCATTAATCTCTATCAACGTATTAGTTTGAAATCTCAGATTTTGAACTTTCATGAAATCTGAGGTGTCTGAAAGCCATCCATGCGATGGAAGTTCTGTTTTTGTCCCCTGCAGTCAATAAATGTAAATGTTGAAGATATTACTACTTCCACACGTGTTGTAACCTCAGGTTACAGATGAAGTAAAACACCGTGCCAAGGTTACGGAGTGAATTGGTATGAAAGCAACTGCTGGAACTTCATTTTCACAACCTCCCATCGCCCCCAACGGAGGTGATGTTCTTCCTCTCTCTGCATCTACATATATGGAAGTCACATCCCTGCAGGTTTTAGGAACAGGAAAGGTTCAGTATCTGGACAGACCGTGCATTTATCTAACTTCCAAAATATGTTCACACCCACAAGAGAGCAGGCTCTGAGTCACAGATGGAAAGAGAAAATCCATTGCAGAGTTGTTCTCTGTTACTTAGCAAAACTCAGAATAGAGAGCCTTTTAATTAAACATTGTACACCTGCGAGATTCCACAGCTTGTCTTGCTCGATCAGGGACAGCAGAAACAGCCACGGGGATTGAGACGCCAAGCCCCAGCTCAGCTCAGGGACATCTACGGGAACATTCAAATCCCGGATTCTGCCAATGCCCACTGCACCGCCAACACTGCTTGTGCTCCATCCTCCTGCCTGCCAAGATCCTTTGGTAATGGCCGATGAAGGACTATAAGCTTCAAGAGGACCGGGTAATGGACTGTGTTTACATTGCCTATCTTAGGCTAGGGAAGTCCAGCCTCTAGTGGCTCTAGCAGGCTCGATGGACTCACGCAGTGCCTTTGTCCCTGTAAGCTGAGCTGCACATTCATCAAATCCTTTGTCAACTTTGCTGGTAATTCTGGCTTTGTCTAATTGCTGTGGGTTTTTGAAAGGATTGTGATTAAATCTTTCCTAGTAACTCTTTTTTTCCTAATTTTAAGCTGCTACATTATTGGGTAGATTTACTTATCCTCTTTATAGACACCACTGTTCTTTCCCTGTTTTTTTCTCTCCCTTGTCCTGTTTTTTCTACTGTGCATCTGCAGAAGTCAGGTGCTCCTGGCAACTCCCAGGACTAAAAGGACAGAGTGGAAGAGGTCGCTGAAGTCCAAGTCTGTTTAACACTCTGTGCTGATGAGCTGTAGTATGTTGGTTGAGCATTCCCTTTCCACATGGCCACTGCTGGCAGTGACGCAGGATTCAGCCCTGCCTGATTAGGACCATAAGCCAGATGTGAATTTTGAGATTCATCTCTATTTTTCACAGATGCAAAACTGTTAGGTTTCTAGTTTGTATCTGAGTCAATGTACTTTATGGGCACAGAGTAGCATATATTGTTAACAAGTTATTTACTGGAGCAAGAGGAAAAATTCTCCCAGGCATTTTCACAGATGTGATGGATTTCAGTAAACTAAATATAATCAAAAGATTCAGCTTTAAAGGTGGTGCTTCACATCATCCAGTTCTTTTTTCCTCCTAATAAAAACAAAGCAGACAATTTGGACTGGAATTTGAGTGACATAAGAAGTTCCTCCCTCCCACCCTCTGTAAAAATATATATTTGTCAGTGTCCTCCTCTCACTCTGAGCAGATTGCTGGTGAATGGTTCAAGCCAGAAGAGAAAGGACAGTAAATTCAGTTATCTTACGGACTTCACTAAGCTAAAGGGTATTTTGACTTGGGTTTTATTTCTCTGAAGCAATTCCAGAAATACAGTAACACGCTGCTGAAGTCTCATTCCCAGGACTCAGCCCTGCCATTGACAGTGCTTGGCTGAAACTACACACAGTATATGGCTGTCCCGTGATTTTGGTGGGCTTCCCACGGGCACAAGGACATGCTGGAAAGAACACCCTCGGTCAGTGACTCCTCCTTACAGAAACTCTCCTGGGGAATTTGTGGAAGGAATCTCTGATTAGGAGCAAATTCACAATAAAAGGATTTGTCAAAGACTGATGAGCATATCACTAAACATAGCACTTGCATTTCATGCATTTAATGCTTTTGCCTACCAGTGGGTCAATTTCTGGGTTAACCCTGGATTTTCCAAGGTGTTGAGCACCCACGATGACTTCAGTGGGAGCTCCAGCAATGCCAGTACCGTGGGCAAAGAATAAGTGCTCCCAAGATAAACATTAGCAAGGAAAAGAGTTGGAAGGCAGGATTTAACCCAGAGTATAGAATAAGCCTGTAAAAAGATTGAGAGCAAAGGCAGGGGTCATACTGCGATCACACGGGCTTCTCTAATCCCATTGTAAGTCTACCTCTGAACATATATGCATTCTGTATTTAATATTGGGCCAATTCAGAGCAGCGCAAACTCCACGGGGAACCACAGCAAACAAAAATTGTACGCTGTCTCACATCCTTATCAGATTGCCGGAGAGTTCATGCCAATGGGGAAGTCTGATTTTTCACAACGCTAAGAAGAACAGCTTCTTCCAGATAAAAAAAAAGATAAAAACAAGTTAGTAATGAGCTCCTCAGCACACGTGGTTATATAATTCACCTTTTTAAATATGTAAAAACACCTGCTGACTTCAAGCAGGCTTTTAAAAAGGCACAACATCGGAATAAATGCACACGATCTAAGAGAAACCACATGCATGCTGCAGGCCAGGTCCTCTGCTGTCCAACTCTTCTACTTCATTGGACTTCACAACTTCAAGGGTGCTTTGCTAACATACATCATCTGAGGAACGAACCCAGAATACTTTGCAGTTCTTAATTAGAATGATTGTACAAAGCATTTGTCAGTAACTCCCTTGTTTCCCCACCACTTCTTCCCCCCCCAAATGTCACTTTTTCTCAATTTGTCCAAAAGTAAATTCTTTCCTAAATGATAGGAATTGCGCTGGGAAATGTCTCTCTCAAATTCTGCCCTGTCCCAAGTGGATACCCAAATACCCTAACCTCTAGGTTCTTTTGAGATAAACATACATGTCTTTTTGTCCTCTCCACCATCGCTATTCTAATTTGTACTCCAATAAAAAATGAAGAACTAACATTAAAAGATCCAACCTTTCCCACCCTTCACAAATCAGAATTTCTTTCATTTTTTTCTTGCAAGGACTTAAGGAAGAGTCCTTATAAAACACAAATGCATATATAAAACACAACATTTGCTAGATGTTTTGGCTCAGTGAGTTTAATGCTGTATTTTACTTTGGCTGTACCACTGTCAGGTACCATGAAGTAAAAACTGAACACAGACATGTAAGAAAAAAATCTGTGTAAACTGAAAGCTTATTTTGCATGTGATTTTATACGCTCCCTCACATTTCACTGACAATATACATTTATCAGATGCAGACAAGCAGATCTACTGACATACATAATTCTTCACCGAGGCCAACTGAGGAATATTTCATGCAGAATGCCTTTCCTGTAAATAAGTGTTCAGAGAACTAAAAAAAAAATAAATTTCATACTCCCTTCCTTGGTCTCTAAGAGGAGAGAGAAATTCCCCGTCTGTTCTACCTGACATCTCTATCAGCATCCCTGCGTGCCCGGGGGGGTTTCAGACCTGCAGCCCCCAGCCGGAATGGAACGAATGCAGCATCAACGCTTGCTGGAGAGTTGAAGATCAGCTCTTTGGCTGCCAAATCTGACTAACACTTTTCTGCACCACTGAAAAGCAATGAGGATGCTTCAATGAACACTCTAGGTTGTTTAGGTAGATGAATAGTTGAAGTAGCTTTTCTGGCATGCCCTCTGTATGTAAGCTGGCACTGTCCCACGAATGCGAAAGGCCCACGTGGCTTATGTTGCGCGCTTCCCTCTTCACTCACATAATATTAGTCTAGTTTTGCTATCCAAAACGTGTATTCCATTAAGTTACCAAATTGATTCTAAGTGATGGTAGAGGCTTTGGATGAGAAAAAACACTCCCTTAATAAACACATGTCCTTCCCTTTGCATTCGCATAAATAAAACTTCCCAGGTCAAACTCCGCATGGTACCAGGGATGCTGCGATGAACCATGTCCTGAGAAGGAGTGATGGGTGTGAACCCTCCAGAGGGGAGGGACCGCACAGGAGAAGGACTGCAAACGTAATTTCACCTTCGGCACTTCTCCCTCTAGAAGGACAGAACCACTTGGACCTTGCCAGGTCCCTGAAGAGCCACCTGAGCTTGAACATGGGGATGGGGAGTTTAACTGCTGGTAGAGATTGGCTTCCAGTACATTGCATGAAAATATTAACAAGGGAGCTTTCACGGGGGCAAAGACCTCGTGGCTTTGCCCTACAGAGGCATAACCATGTCTCTCTTACAGAGTACTTGGGATAACCAAAGCCAATAGAAGATTAGGAGGAAATCAACTTCATTTTTCCATTACACACTTTCTCAAGAACCCATTGCTTACGACCGCTGTGGCAAATTGCACTACATCTTACAGTATAAAATAGCATCTACAAAGTATCATCTGTGGACCTGGGGATCTTTAGCTCTTCTTCTTAGTTCATTAAAACACTAGTTTTCTATATTTTTAAGACACTGCCAACTTCAGGGATAATCCATAACGATGGGATGTGTGTGGCACAACCCGATGGATACTCGGCTTATATTTCAGGTCCTCTTTCTCATGTCGGACTGTCTCTGTCTCTCCAGTATATTGAAATCTTTTGATTAAATCCTCTTACTCCACTGCTTCCTTATTGATACTCCCCCTTTGTCTGGCAAAATTTTAATTACTACAGCACTGCATAACTCCATTCAGTGCTCTGATACTACCCCTGTGACAGGAGCAAAAGCAATTCCTAAGATAGAATGCAAGTATAATACTCTATCATTATGTCTTCTTTTATGGCTCCTAGCACCCTCTTTATGGCTGCTAATATATTGTGGTCTCTGCCTTTCACTTACTGATTTCTGCTCTCCCTCACTCAATGTGTCCTTTTTCTTACCCAGAGAATTAACACCCCATCTCTGCTATCTCTCTTTCCTGCTCCCAGATATAATGTAGTGAAGTTCTTTTCTCCTTGTCATGTTATTCTTTCCCATCTCTCAAAGACAGGAGTCTATATAATGCTCTACATCTTCTGCAACACAATTAGCAGCCAGGATGCCATGGTCTGTACGCAGTGCTACTGTGTGTTGCTTAACGCAGTGGGTGGACCTA
>NW_009649062.1:1560900-1606693 GCF_000708025.1 Charadrius vociferus
AATGCTGAAATCTTTGGAGGACTGAAGGGAAAACTGAACTATACAAGCTGAAATATACCCTCAGAGAGGAATGTACAGGAGCTTTTCCCACCTATCGATTCTTCTGCTGGGTTGCTGACTCTAGATGCTGACTCCTATTGACATTAATAACCATTAAACACAGACAGGTTCTACTGCAGGACAGATAGAATTTTACATATGAACTGTACACATACATTACCATATAATTTTAATTTAAAATTCCATTTGAGAATTAATAGTAAGGGCCTCCCTTTCAGCTAGTCCTCTCCACTTCAGCTCGCACAGAAGCAATATTGGCTCACACAATCAAAAGCCTTAAGGGGAACAGGTCCATAGAAAAATCTCTGCTCTGCACTAATACATTTCAACACCTGAGAAGCAAAAAAGTAGCAATTAAGCACAGCAAAATAAATAATTCAATAGTTAATTTGACCTGCCAGGTTGTAGAGGGGTTTTTTTAATATCCTACCAGATTGCACTTTAGTTTAGAAGAAGTGTCCCTGGAGAGTAATGCTGTGAGAGCCCGTAAAATGCTATAGTGCGATATAAAGCAAAAGCTCACTCATAAATGGGGCAACTATTGTTTAAATAAAAGTTTTTTGTTGTCAGAGTCCTGCATATTTCATGAGAAAGTGATGAAGTCCTCCTCTGATTCTTTATGAACTAATCTGCCAACTGATTAGGCAGGTAAAACAGCCATAGGTTGGAAGAGTAAAATTGCACTGCAGGTACTTGACTTTTAGATGGAACACAAACCAAACAGAAAGCTAATGCTCTTTTCTGTGGGAAAGGAATTGGCTTCTTTTTAATTGCCTCACATATAATCCATAGACAGCTTTGAGTCGGAACAATCCATGTGGCCTCTGAATACATGAATATACATTGAAAATGGAGGGGGGGGGAATATTCATGCAAAACGAGACTTAGTAGGAGAACAGAACAGCAATACTTTAACAAGATACTCCCGCGTGACTACCAAGTTTATACTGTTACGGAGTAGGGGTAATGTTAACCTAGTGGGAAAAAATAAAGCAGTCCAGATGGAAGGACTTCTAGTCCCTCCTAGTAAAAGAAGATGAGATGAAAACTGAGATGACAGGCAATCGCATGTGCACAGGTGGACAGAATTAAAACTAGGAGGGAACAGGTAGAACAAGGCTTGAGATGGCTGTCAGCAGCCCCAAAGGTTGAGGGGAACAACACGAGAAGCACCAGAAGGGAACACTGAGCCTCCACGTGAGGCTCTGAAACAACGGGATATGCGATGCTTCTGGAGCACGTTTGCTATTCTCATTCATCCTCTGCGGCTACTCCACAAGCCAAGTGGTCCCAAAGCAGCTGCACAGACTGGCTCAGCAGTATTACTGAGACTTAAGCACACTTGTTGAAAGGAGAGTACACCGGGGAGGATGCAGTAAGCAAACGCTTTTTATCTCGGTTATACACACACTCTCATTTACTGAGTAGTCCGGGTTCTCGCTATGCTGATTTCAACCCTTTCTGACGTTAATGCAAAGCAATAAGGTTAAAAAAACAAAAAACAAACCCAAAAGCAACCACGAAACCCTTTCCTGCTTACTGACACCATTGCTTAGCTTCTCTGGGTAGAGTATGTCAGTATGATCTCAATGTCTTTTATAGAAGTGACAACAAAGTTCTCCGCAAGGCTTAGAAAACTGCAGCTGGGGCAGGACAAGCACTGGGAACAGCCCCCAGGGCATGCTCTCCCCAGTACCTGATTCTGCCCAGTAGCCGATATTACCCTACAGGAGCATTTGCAATGATTTGAAAGGTCTAGCTGTTTTAAAGGTAAATAAATAAATTAAACCAGCTCTTAAGCTTCTAGAAAATTACTACAACTCCAATTACAGTCTTTCATGGTCCTAGGGAAAAAAAACGGTGTGAACATAAGCCAGGTGCACTACAAGACTTATTTTATTGCATCTTCCATTTTATAAAGATATTCACGAACATATAAAAATAAACACTCCACTCCTTTGCAGTTAAATTTCTCTCTGGTTTTAAGTACAGCTATTTTTAGTTTTAATTTGGGGATATCTCCCAGAACTGCAGAGCATAATCAGCTCCACCATAACCCTGCATCATCATTATCAAACACCAGCCTATCTTTGGAAAACACACATTTTACATACTGAAGGTCCCAGCAGCCCTTTTTTCAGCTGACTGTACATCTCAGTTCCTTCAGTCACGACTTCCAATAGTGCCTAATATTGGCCACTAAGTGGTGCTACAAAGTTTTACTCCAACTGCAGATCTGGCCCATTAAGCCCCAAACGGTGCTCGCCACAGTCAATACTGCTCCCTTGCAAAACAAAGGGGACGAAGAAAGGCGTGCTAATTTCAAGCCCCATTAAAAATTCAGGAAATAATTCAATGTTTCCCTCAAATGTAAATGCAAGAAAATTTACGAGGAAATCAGATTGGTATTCAAGTCTCTAAGAAGAAATGATAGAAAATGACAAGGAGATTAAAAGGAGTACTTGAAAGCATGCATCTGCCTCCAGCCCAAAGCTCCCTTAATGGTGTCTCCCCATTTGACTGCTTTGGAGGTTTCGTATTCATTGTGGTTTAAATTACTTCTCTCTCCACTGAGATCTACTAGAGCAGGCACAACAGCTTTTTTATGGATCTTGCAGCCGTTGCAGAAGATTATCGGTAATGTTGCAATAATCAAGAATATTATTCAAAAGTAACTGCTAATGTGATAACACCACCCTACAGTCATCTCATCCCTACAGGTTTTCAGCTTCCCCGTTGCTGAGCAAATCTCATTCGCAGCCTTTGAGACATAGGGCAGGGTGTAACGGTACGGCTCTCCCTCTGGGAACAGCCAACAACTTACCAGCCAATGTTGAACTCCACGTGAGCATCAAAGAACCCGACGACAGGAGAGGTTGCCGCTTTCCAGCCTTGGATTCTGGCTCGAATCAGTCCTTCTCGTTTGTTATTGCGCACTATTTTCACCAGACCTGGGTATCTTTTATTGACGTACTGGTCCAGATTAAATTTTAGCTCAACTGCAGGAGAAAAAACCCACACAAATGTTCAGAGTGAGAGAAGCCTTGCAACATTATGTTTTACTTTGATTTATTCTTCAATAAGAAGGGAAAGAAACCCTTAAATATTCCTAAACTCTTAGTCAGTCTCACAGATACAAAGTACCACAGTTGTGGCATGGACCAGTTCCAGGGGCATCAGCTCAGAGAAATTCTCCACACAACAGAGATTTGCACACGTTTAATATGGCCTGATGGATTCGAGCATTGTTATGAAGAGGTAGTTTGTCTAAATATTTTAAAATAATTCCTGTTCTAATTCTCTGATGATTTTCATTGGGTTACAACTGGCCTCTGGAGGAGCAATTCTGACCTTACAGCAGCATAACACGGGAGTCTGGTGATTTTTTTTCTGATTTATGCTTTTCAGTAAGAGTTTGAAAAATAACCTCAATGGATTTTGGGTCAAGACCTAATTCAGATCACAATTAATTTCCTTTAATTTTAAGGGTTTTCCTTTAAATATAATTAAGACTCCTCAATACCAGGCTTCTTCCCCATTGAACTAAATGGATATTGAAGATTTCAAATAGACTGCTTCTCTTTTGTTCGGTTTCAGGCATTCAACCACAGACAGAGCAGAACTCATTCACTCCTTTTTCAGCTTCATTTCAACAGGCTTATAAACAGGCAAATTACCAAAATGGTCTCTCTATTTTTTAAAATCAATCTAGTTTGGTAATTCATTTACACTGCAACTTATTCATAATGAGGCTTCTACTCAAATATATTTATTAGAAAAACTAGTAGAAGCTTCTAGGACATTAGAAGCCTCATTCTTCTGATCTATATTACACAGTAGAATCATTATCATCGGGATCAAAGACCTGATAAATCTCCAGTTATCTAGAAGAATGACAGAGAAAAGCCATATAAGAGTTCACTGAGAAACACTGAGTCCAATTCTCCTCTGTATTACATTGACTCAAACACTTTGCAATCTCACATAATTACTCCATAGGTTACACTGCTGTAATTGAAAGTAGAATTGGACAAAAGGTTTCTTAAATCTATAGGGTTTGGAACTTATTTTTGGTTCAGTGATTTGTTCTCTCAACCCTCCTTTCTCTTTGAGGACCTTGAAGAGGAACAGCAACTTAAACCGGAATGATTTAAAGCTGTTGATCTGTGGAGGAAATGCTAAACTTGAGCCTTATTTTAACAAATATGATTTGAGAAGATGGAACAGCTCTAGAAGTCTAAGGTATAACAGCTTAAAACACCACAACACTGCTAGTCACCTGTATCCTAAATGGTCTTCAAACCCAACCGTCCAGTGAAACATGTTGATCAACAGCACCCTACATGCTCACCAATATTTTGAGTTTTGATCGCTGCAACAGAAGTGTTATTTTTACATTAAAGAACCAGATGACCTGAAAGTTGCCTGTTTTGTGCCCATTCTCTTTCATTCTCATAGTCTAATTCACTCCCTGCCTCAAAGAAAAAGAATCAGATTCAAAATCTGATATTATCAGCAGCTGTTTAAACCATGAAAAAGCAGAGTGTGCTGCCACGTAAAAGAGTAGAAACTATCTTTAAGGTAAATTTGTAGCCCCACTTTTCCTTGGAAGCAGAATTGAAACTTTTAGTCTATTAATGATGATATTCCTCTGGATCTGAAAATGCGAGAAAAGTGTCATTTCTATATTGAGATTGCCTGTACCAATGTCATTCATCCTGTGAGGGTTTCAATGAAATCAGCAGCGTTTATCCACATACTGTTTCTTTATTACACAAATAGTTAATTTTTACTCCCAGCTTTGTGCAAGTGGCTCAATCAACCTTCTCATCAACAAACACAAACGCTTGTAAATTCCACTGACTTCAACAGAAGTACATTAATTTACACCAACTTATGATCTAGCTTATTAGCCATAAATCACTGGTTGCATGGATGACCTTCCTTCCCCGGCTATTTAAATGCAGAATGACTCAATGCTGTCTCATCCCAGCATTGAAAAAAAAAAAAAAAAAAAAAAGGGTTTTAGCTAGTAGTGATCAAACTCCCTTTGATTTACATTTCATGTCCCTCAACCACACAGGATACAGTACTTGGAGGAAAAGTTATGTATGTTCACCATTGTCACTGTTGTCATCCACCAGAATGATCTCCTTGAGCAAGTGCGATGGGGTGTGATTCACCACGCTGTGCACAGAGCGCAGGATGACCGAGAGTGCCTCATTTACAAATATGAAGACCACAGAGATCTGGGGCAGGTCATCTAGGTAGGTCATCTGTTTGCACCTGGAGAGAAGAAAGCAAGAATTAAAACCCAAGCAGCCACTGGGAGGTAAAATACACCGAATAGTGTCCTCTCCTCACTGCCCTCCAGCACTTGCAGGCTTTGCTCTTTCTAACCCCAAGGACATGGTAAAAGCTCAAAAGAAGCAACACAGCTGAGAGCAGCAAACTTTCCATCAACCGGGTGAACACCACAGCGTATCTGCATGCACACAGACTTGTAGCAGCTCTCAGTCTCTGGAAGGTTAAAAGCATCTCTTGAAAACCAAAGCAACATCAGTGACTTTGCTCAAAAACAACCCGGAGAAGGCCACAAGACTATAGCCTGTCTGTGCTCCTAGCGGAACCATCAGAAGGTCTCCTGTTAACCCATAATTAGACCTCATACTTTTAAAACCAGGACCCACTCCGGCAAATTTTGCATTTGCCCACACAAAGAGCACTTGCCAGCCTTCCCGATTTCGCAGTTTGTGCAGCAATACCAAATGCACGACGTTTGTTGTACAGGCATGCACTCGCTGAAATATTTGCAAAACAGATCTGTTCCATCTGAGATGTCACCTTGCCAGGCAGCTACATCCCGAGGTTCACCATTTCCTTTTGCGCTTGCTCACTGATGCATATATGTTACCATAGACCGTTTTGAGAAGAAAAACCGAGGCCTGGAGAGAGCAGACCTTCTGCTTCCCAAGCTCCCAGCCCATGCCCCTCTCTAACACCACACCGCCTTACTTTAGTGGAATTCTCTCCCACCAGCAAAGATGCTAACTTTAAAAAATCACCTACGTGTTCTCACAGTCAAATGCCATTCAGAATTACCATAGCAATTACTGAACCTGCTCTCTAAAATACTGCTAATGATATCACAGGAAATGACTTTTCCTGCTCTTATCAAACTTTCTGACCTCTCTGCTCATTACTTTGGCATAACAATCACTTCTTTTCCCCACTATCAGCAGGTATGGGGATGGGGAGGGTGACAAATGCTTGACTGTTGGGTAACCTCTGGAGATCAGTTATGAATTCTAGTAAAGTGCAATTATTCATAATTCCTACTCATCCCAGCACTATTTGCTCAGAGACCTGAGTACTTGTCATTGATTACAGTGTTACCATAGCTATTACTGGCAGCCTGCTGGTGGCCTGAACCATAGAGAGGACCACAGTGTAAAACTTCTGGATAAGCAGCATTCTTGTACAGTCTAAAAATAAACTCGGAAGAAGGACAGAGATTTAGAGGAGGTGTGAATGCTCTGACACAGCCGCCTTTTTGAATTTCTTTTTGAATGTGATTTTCCTTTTGACCACACCAACATATCAAAGAAGTCCTTCAGGAATACTTCACTAACTAGAAAAAGCCATCAGCTAAATACATGGACCTTGCAAGGTTTCCCTTGCTGAGGGACATCTTTGATCTGAAGCAATTTGCTTCAGAGCTTCACTTGTATCAGCAAGACATAGCAAACGGGACTGGTACCCAGGGAGTGGGAGTGTTGCTGGTGGGAGTCAGGCAGAGGAGGGAGCCCACCCCAGGCCACGCATCCTGGTGGGGTCCTGCATCAGCACCCAGAGCTAGCAGGAAAGAAGGGAAGCAAAGACACCACGTAGCTGAAGTCTGGAGACAGCAAGGAGGCTGTGGCAGATGAGGAGGAGGAGGAGGAAGTACAGCGAGAATGAGAGGGCAGTCAAAGCAGCACTTGCCACGTAGAGCAACAAGCAATCAAAGGAAAGGTAGGATGAACACAGATGTCAGAAGCAGAGGCATGTGTGGAAGGACCAAAGTATTTTGCCCAGGAAAAGACAGGGAATGGCTGAAATAGTACAAGACCGCAGTGGACTATGTGGCTTTATCTTCTGATTGAGAGATTTTGCTGTACTTTTCTGGAGTAAAAAGTATCTGGTTTCTTGGTAAGTGGATTGAAACACCTCAGCACGTGGCCACATGTCCAGACGGAAAGGCTGAGTAGGACTAATCCTCAGCGCTTTTCCTCCATCGTCCCACTTATGTTCTGAGATGTCCCACTTATGTTCTGAGAAAATCAAAACCAGCACACCTAAACCATAACCTCCACTTTTGATTTATTTGTTCTTTGTCGTATTAAATCAATGCATTATTATCCTAAGCGTGACTCCACAATCTCACTGGTTCACAAGACTGTTCATGCCTTGGTTCTCTATGACTGCTTACATTGTGGGGCATCATGGGCTGCTTTTGATAAAAGGCTGCTTTGAATTTGTTATCCCACCTGGGCTAAGTCATTCCTATCACTTCTCACTGCAACCTTCCTTCTGTCAGTTCTCCCCTTTCTGTTAGCAAGATGTAGTTGAAAAACTGCATTATGTCTGCATGTGGAAAGAGCACTCCAGCCATTACATATGAGAATATCTTTGGTAACCCCACTAACTGGAACATCTGGACGGGCACAGGCAAACATCAGAATTTAGCAGTGGTTTAAAATCTGTCATAATTTTATTTATTACAGCAAGGATGAGGAACAGCAAAAGAAGCTGTCCAGCTGAGTACTTTTCAAAGTACAGCAGTGATTTAGGAGTTTATTTCCTGCAGACTTCCAGTCAACCTTGAACTCCCAACTCCTTAAGTCACTTCAGAAAATGAGATGGATGTGCTGAGGTAGTCAGGAGAAAGTACTGGTCCACTAACAAACACTTCTGATGATGTCTGAGAGCACAAGCAATACCAGTCAAGGGGCCTTTCCTTAAAAATCAGTGGGTGCTTAAGTGGTTTGTTGGATTGTCGCCCAAGTGCTTCCCAATGTATTCTGTAATTAGATACCAGCCACAGCAATTTACAGTTAATACTTCCTTCATTCCAAGAAACTCTAACCAGCAATTGACACTCTGAGCCAAAGAGGGACATTAGCAAGTCACACACGCTACCATCAAAGCAGAATCGTGCCCACTGCCACCTTACAACGCCTTTGTAGCTCTGTTCTTGGCTGGATGCTGACAGCAGATGAGCGCATTGCAATGGAACGCTCATTCACTTGTGCCTGAAGGCAAGGTTGGAGAAAGTCAGAGGGTCAGGGGAACACGTGAAGTCCTCCTTGGTGCAGCCCTTGATTTTGGCCCTGGAGCATGGCAGCAGGAGAGAGTTCATTCCAGAGAAGTCCCAGGAAAAAAAGTAAGGCTACAACAAGCCTATTGACGGGAGACAGAGGGAAAGCATCAGGCAAAAAACCTAGGAGGTAACGACAGAGTAGCTTAACACAAGACTAGTCTCTTTTATTATTTCTTTTGAGGGGAAAAGTAACAGAAGGTGAAGACATCAAACCGTATGAAGGTGTCCTAGCAAGGCACACCCTTATATGCTTCAACCTTACCACCAAAGGGACTTTGGTTGGAAATTAAGAGATCACCTGTTCCTGGCAGCCCTGACGCCGTGCCGTGAAGTGCCCGGCCGTGTCCGGCCGCCCTGCTCGGGCCTGGCTGCCCTGCCGGGGGAGCCCCCAGCACCAGCGCTACCCCCAGTGCTTCGCCAGGGGAGGGACCCGGCTACCACCACGCTCCCCTCATCTCCGCACTAGGTCTCATCCCTTTGTGAACTGCCGCAACCAGGCGAGGGAGGAGAATTACAGTAACTGATAGCCAAAACTTGGCCTCATTAATATCTGTCTAACACTACTGGGTTGGGGAAGAATTTAGAGCATACATTTGACCTCTGTGGTAGCTAACAATGGTCTAAGCTGTCCAGGCATAGCTCACACTTAATATTACTGTGAGTCTAAATTTGTATTATGAACTGTCATCAGGTCTAACAGTGCCCAACCAGCAAAAGGCTTCAGGTCCACGTGGGAAGCAGACAGGTATGCTGTAGCGAAACACACCGCTGGATGCATTTAGGACTAGAGATTCCAAGCAAAGGCTGACGATGCCATGGCTAATCATTTCCATGGACCGGCTGAGGATGGATTAGATCTGATACGTGAAACAGCCCTTCAGGCCCCTTTCATACAACATGCCAAGCATTAAACCTGAGGCGTCCTGCCATTGTCTTGGGAAGAGTCTTGGCGTTTTCTTGCTCTGTATTTGCTACTGCAGAGCTTGGCTGGCAACCCAGAGGTATTTCACTTGTACGTGACAGAGAACTTGATGTCAGATCATTTTCCTCTATTCCAGAGATGATTTTCACTCATTCTTTCCCTTGCATCGAACCGCTTCCTTAAATGAACATTTCCCAGCCAGCCCCCTGAGCCCAGCTGTGAGCACTGCCTGCGCAGGCAGAAGAAAACAGGAGAGGCTCTCCGGTTGGCAGACCAGAACCTTGGGAAAAAAATCATGTACTAGCACAAAAAAGGTCATAGATTAGAAACTGGGACAATGAAAAAACAAAAGGTTCCCAGCTACACATGAGCCTGCTCACGGCAGCCCTCTGAGCTTGGAGGCATTAAAGCGAAGGAAATTCTTTTTTGTCTGAACCTTCATTCCTTGATAGCTGCATTTACTCTGTTTGTATCTGATCCAACAGAAACATGTGAAATCCTCTATTTATCAGAGGTGGTCTTATGGTCCATTTGAGTTGCACAATTTTTGGTGAAGGACTGACACTACAGCCATGAGCGTTGTTCAGTGCTTTACCAAGGAAAGAAAAATCTTTCCTGCTCTCTTTCTCCTGCCTTCTTTCCTGTCTGCATACTTGCAAACTCCAAAAATGAGTTTTGCTTGCAGACCTTAATATACTGAGTTTGGAAATGGATTAGGCAATGCATTTAGAGATTTCTGACAGCTTTACCCTTCAGGAAGAAATGCAAACAAAATTAAAGCTGCTTCATGAATCTTTAAAGTATTTAATACAAGATATGTTTTTCCAATGAACCACTGGGATGGAGATGACTGTGGGTTTCTCTCCTTCACAAATCTGATGAAATTGCTGGGCATGAAGAAACCTCCTCTGCAGTTCTAGCACAAAAAAACCCCAACCAACATGCTCCATACCTTGAAAGCTGCAGAATGGTCTGTGTTCGGGTTTTATAGCCACAGCAGGGGAAAGAGGCAGAACAGCACTTCATTGTGTACATGAGCGATGAAAATACAGAGATAAATATTTTAAAAAGTCATTGAATCCTTGCTTATTAATACTATCAAATAGTACATTTAATCACCAGGTCAAAGTGTATTTTGAACCCAGTTAAACCAAAGGCTCAGAGTAATCTCATATACATGGGTACCCTTTAGCACCTAAATGCTGCTGTGACTTCAGTAAGCACAGATGATTTACAACAGCTAAATCACTAGATTTAGTGGCTAGTTCGATGCCCGATTTCTTTCTCCAGAGAACCACTGAGGTTTTGCAGCTAGTGCTAGATGTAATAGTAACTTTTCAGATGCAGAAATAAACTAGCATTACGTTCTTGTTCTGCATCGGCACAACAGTGAAAACGTGACATGCTGCAAACATCTCCTTCCCCAGCATGAGATTCAACCGCTGACCAGTCCGCAGCAAAAGCAATGACAGGCTACAAAACTGATTAGCTTCATGGATCATGAATCTGTCAGGCAGAGGGCTCCAACTCCTTCCTAATTAATTCTCCTTCTCCTTCTATGCCATAACATTCTCTTCCTGTTAAGGATGGATTTTTCTGCCCTATCCAAAAGGAAAAACAAACAACCAACACCAAAACAGTAAATTTTTGAGTTCAAGACGTGCTCTTACTTTCTCCTCCCGTTTTGCAGCTCAAGGACACCATTCACTAAGAATCATGTAATATAAATACAACCATGAACAAGGGAGGGGTGGTACAAAACACTGATGTTCTACATATCTTGAGAGAAGGAGCCCAATGTATTTACAACTAAGGTGAAAAGAGAAGCAATAGTTGCTTTCAGAAAAAGCCTAGAATGGTGATACCAGAAGATACCGTTTTACCATGGCTATTTCCATGCAGTCTGTGTTGCCTTATGGAACAGCCTCCACTTTGATTTATCATACAGAAGGAAAATCAACACGACCTCCTTTTTCGTGAGTTTATCTGGGGAAGTGCAGATACAAGACACAGCGTGATACTTGTTGGTGCTGTAAGCTTGGTAGTCTAGGCAGCTCCAAAAAAACATCAACACTGATGAAGAAAGGATTTGGTGGGTGAATTTCCTCCCCTGAGTGACAGCTGAAGAAATTTGGATAGTTTTCCCTCCACCTCTGCAAGTACTATAACACTCCTGTCAGTATTTGGACATTCAGCATTGACAGTGACTGTCTGTATCCATCCATTTTTTGGGTCTCAGCAAAGAAAATACTTGCCAAAGCAAGAAAAGCAATTTTTGAGCTCTACTGCCTGATTCTTCTCGAAAGAACAAACTGAATGAGAGTTTTGCAAGAACTAAATGTAATGCCGAAGAAACAACTGCTCCTTCTGTTGCTTGAGAGATCATCTTCATAGCGAGCATAATTCAAAACGCTCCTCTGTCAGGACTTAGCAGTCTGTAACTGGTCAGGTCCCCTGGCTAACTTCTACCTGACTTCAGCCTTGAAGCCAGGCCTTGGCCACACTCCATGTGGCACGTCCTCCTCAGCAGTTATCCCTGAAGAAGAAATTCATTGAAATAAAGACACCTCCTCAACTGTTCCTCAGTACAAACTGTGTCTGTTCCTCCTCCCACAGTGTCTCACTGCTTCATATTAAAGGGGAGTCAGGGGAAGTCAATCTGTCCTCCAGCTTTTCTGGAATGCAGTGATGTTGATGGGGAAAATCACCCACATTCATCAAGAAAGAAATCAGGCTAAATCCTTGTTTCTGTGCTAATCTCAAACACTCAAGGAAACCATGAACCAAAAATAGACGATTGGAATACTCCATGAGTTTACCAGCGTTCCCGTATCAAGGAAAAGTGTCCTTTGATATGAACCAAAAATAGATGATTGGAATACTCCATGAGTTTACCAGCACACATCTGCTCCTGGGAATTTCCCACATTCCCAGGCTGAACAATTGGACTTCGTGCCCATAGGATTTGCAGAATGAAGGACAGCAGCAGCCTTTTTAAAATAAATGTCTTTTATACCTTAGAACTCTCTTTTCTGTGTCCCATTTCCTACAGAAAAGACAAAATTTTCAGGAATTTCTGTCCTGTCATACTTCCAGGAAGGAGAGAGCCCTTTCAAGCTGGGACCCAGGCAGTTCCACTGGTAGGTTAAAGCTCCCCATGAGTTGCAATAATACACATAGGACAAGTATTTCCTGAGAATCAGACACTCATTTTTGTCCTTTTACATTTCTTTTTAAATTCCAGGCTGGTACAACTGGGACTGATATCTCTGCACAAAAAAAACCCCAACACATGTTTGTATCTTTTGTTTTTTAACACACTTGCTGCTGTATGTGGCTTAATTCTTCCTTTCTCTTTGACAAATTATTTTATGTATACGGTAGAAAGCCCTGAGAACTGTCAATCAGTGACTGATAGCACAATATATATGCATAGTTAACATACGTAGCATGAAGATGGCACCACTTGTAAAGAATATTAACCCTTACATTTAGGATTATTAAACTCTTCAAAAGTAGCTGCCACGCACATACAATAACAGGCCTCGTATTTCAGTGAGCTATTTCTGCCCTTCCTCCAGGCAAACAATACCAGAGACATGCCATCATGTCTAATACTCATATTGATTTATACACACAAAAATGCTAAAACTAGTTCCAATCACTTTTAAAACAAGCCCCTTTATTAACATGAAAAATGGCTAAAAGCTCACGCTCAGATCTTCTGTAGTAAAAAGTATTTGCCTTTTTTTTGGTAACTTAACTTGAGTCACTAATATGTTTTGAAATACCATCTGTAAGAAATTTCCACTGTATCCCCTAGTGTGCCCATTCGGATCCGCCTGTGGCTGTATGCATGCTGCATCACAAAGCATTAGGCTGATTGGAAATTAATGGAGAAGCTGAAATCTGCTTTCAAATGCTTTCAAAAACCCTCAAAGTTTAATTATCCCCCATGCGACTTTATTTTTAATGGTGCTGCACTTAAATTTAAGGAAGAGCCCAACTAAATTCCAAGTGACATGTATTCTGCCTATTTTTAGGTGACTAAACACTAATGGCTTATTTAGATTTGTCAAGAGATTCTTGAGATTTCTGAAAGATCCTGGTCCCTGGTTCCAAATAGATTTTTAGCTTGCATCCTTTAAAAGTAAAAAGCAGACAAGAGTTGTTTTTAAAAAATAAACATAAAGGTGGTATCGCAAAACTCTGCTTTGAGATTGGAAACCTCTTTGAACTTGAAGTTAAGTGAAATATAAACATCAGTGAAACCAATGAAGTGATACTAAATAAAGGCAAAACTAAAGGCATTTTGCCAATTCGCCGTAGCAGTGCTTTGATTCAAAGTTCTTACCAGCAAAATATATTCAGAAAACACTACCTTTTGTGCAACTTTTTGAAACTTAATTCTGGAAACTATGCTGTCTGTGGAGCAGAGAGAATATTCTCTCATCTCAATGCTTCACCAAAACTAAGACGACATATTTCAAATAGGGAAGGTTCACAAAAAGCCATTCAAGAAGCCAGAAAATGTTTTCTAGGGTGCACTCACAAAAATGGCTGCTACCCTGTGGCACCATTTCTTGTTCCTGCCACCAAGGGTCATTACTCTCCAGCTAGCAATGTGAAGTCAGCTATTTAGCTGCATTTCCAACAGGGATTTCGAGCAGATTTCCCATTAAGAAGTACTCTTCCACTTAAGCTGATGCATCAAGATCCCAAAAAGGATATTTATGGCAAAGGAAGAATTAATCCCAGCATGTCTGCAGGGAGTGAGAAGGTAACAGCCCCAATATCCAAAAGTGGACTATGTATTTAAGCTACCACCTTCTCTGAAACATCTTTCCCACTGCCCTCCAAGTCCATGCCAGACATGAGGGGAAAATAGTGAAGTGGATGAAATCAAAGGAATATTTTTCCATAAATAATCTGTAAGAGTAAACTCACCATTTTGCTTTTGCACAGAACAGTTTGCTGTACCCTTGAAGCTATTTGTTATTCAGATAATAATATGTAAATACAAAAAGTTATCCTTGGCTATTAAAAAATTTACTGCAAGTATTTAATATTAAAAATTCAAAGTACTGTTTAATTTTGTCTATCTCAATCCCTCAGCTGGTGCTGCTGGTGCTGGACAGAGGCTGCGGATCACAGTCTTATCTGGAAATGTAGGGCAATAAAAAAGTTTTCAAGGTAACTGCTGCAGAGCTCTTCATGGATTTCATTACAGGTTTGCTGTCACGTCACAGTGTGGTGGTAAGGAGGAGGATAGAGGAATGCAATCATTTTCTACTATTACTTCAGCTAACAATGTTTTTTATGATCTCGGGAGGACATACAACAATGTTTGGCAAACAATCCTCTCTTTAATGGGCTCCACCGTATTTCACAGGAGACCAGTTTTAATCTCTGGTCAAATCCAGTTACGCAGCAAAATGTTTCCTTCTACCTATGCAGAAATACAGGATGGTTGGAGGAGTAAACAACCAAACGGGAGGTCAGTCATAAACTGAGTAAACCCATCCCCTCGCTGCCTGCCAAAACCGTAGTGAGAAACTCTTAACGTTGCCCCATCCCAGGAGGTGTAGGGCTGGTTGTAGCCCCGGAAGGTAAAGCTTCCCTGGCAATCGCAGCCCCTGGTGTGTTGAGGTGATGCAGAAGCTAAGTCGACTAACCAGCCCCGGCCTTGAAGTATTTGAACAGTCGTCACAGGGCTTTTCCTCTTGCTTTAAATGTTCGATTTCCATCAGAGTGAAAACAGACCAAGTTTATGGTATGTGGGAAGAATTATGGTTCAAATAGAGCAGTGTTCCAAGAACAAATGCATAAAGAACATTGATTTAGCACTGAAAATGGGAGTATTAAATCCATGATGTTTAGATGCTTTATACGGGATTGAGCAGAGAGCCTGGTGGTGGTAGCAGCGTGTTTATAAAAAGGCACATCTCCGAGTCAAGCAGAGAGAACAAACGAAGGTGCATGTGCTGCATGTACTTCCCCCGGTAGACAGGGGTAGGAAACTGCCCGACAAAACCAAGCGTCTTTAACAAGTGACGATGGAGCGCATCCAAAGATCTCAACGGACTTTGGATCAGGACCCTGCAGAATGAATCACTGGGCAAAAAAAGCTTTGTGAAAACCTAAGAGCTACTGCTCTTAGATCCTGAAATGCAGATGGGACTTTACTCCTCTTTACATCTTTCCCAATGATACTTGCAGAATTGTTCTTTGTGTATTATAACTACTTTATGAAATGTCCTATTCAAGTACAGCAGTTAAGCATATCTTAACTTCACTGGGGTTACTCATACACTTAAAACTAGGAACATATTTAAGTGCTTCATTGGACTGGAGCCTAATTGCACTTTTATAGCTTTTGTTTAAATTAAAGGCTAGCTAGAGGTGAACAGCACAATATTCAACAATTTCATACATTTAGAAGTTAAATGTTAACAACAGTTTCTTACCTTCTAATTATTTTGAGCACTTCAGAAAACTCTTGCATTTTAATTTAATTTTGGTTATGTTTAGAAATAAAAAAGTTTGTTTTTTTTTTTTAAATCCAGACACATTTAATGTCTAGCACAAAGCCAATATCTAGGGCACACACTTCACAGTAGCAAAACACTTCAATGTATGGGGATTTTTATATTTATGAGCTCTTATCCTAATTCAGAAAAACAGGTCAGCATATGCTTACTCTTCACTCAGGTTGACAGAAATTAGGCACACATCCTAGACCAGGCAACGTACTGAAGTATGATTGTGAATTTGAGCGAGCCAAGGATGCAGCCAGTCTTTTCCTGCCTCTCAGAAGCTACGGCCATCGCAGCACTTCAACATTCATGCAAAAAACGCATGCCCAAATCTGCCTGCTGATTTCCTTTTTCGCTCTGTGTCGTTTGGTGTTTTTTCCTACTTGCCCACAGACATTTTGAAGTCACATCCTCAGTGTTTGCAGACTGAAAATAATCTGCCATCAGAAAGAAACCTGGAAGTAAGTGCTCTGCACTGGGGAAACAGGTTATTCCCATTAACTGTCTGCCCCGTGGACTGAAGCTGTGAACACGACCATGCCCTTCTTCATCCCTCATCTATAGCCAGACACATTCAACCTGTTTCATCCAGACTATTTGCTCAAACCTGTACTTAGGGAAACTTCTCCCCCTCCACTTTCAGAGACTCCCAGATCTGTGAGGCAAAGGAATCGAGTGCTCCTCCATGAGCCAACAGATCACAAATTCCCCACCTCTTGGGTGCACGTGGGTTAATAACACCAAGGCAACAAGCTGATGAACTAGCTGCAGGTCATGCATTTGTTTTCAGGCAGTGCAGAAAATACAGGAGCAAAGCTTCAATGTCATTTTTATCTTGAGTTTAATGTAAACTGCACCATGACCCTCTGGGAGAACTGTGTCCTAATGGAACATCCACGGAGGGGATGAAAGCTTACTGGAGCTGCTGAATGAGACAACTGTTCACTTTGTGGATGGAAATAACTAAAATTGATGCCTTTCCTCTGGAATTTTAGGGGCACAGTCTAACTTAGCAACAGCACACAAGGGTATTGTAGCGCACTGTTTTAATTATTATTGCTGCTATTAATATTCTACCATTAGTCAAGTCTGAACTACCGCCTCTGCCGGAGAGGTGTGTATCACCCTACCCTCGAGGCTAGCCCAGTGCTAGGTCATTCTGGAGACAAAATGCATAAATGCAGACTAACAAAAGTCTGGGAGCATAGAATAAATAATATACTCATCCCTTGGAGCAAAGAAGAAAATAAACTAATTAAGAAACTGTTTGACAACCTGAAGGTACCTCACACAGGTAAGATACAGCTCCAGAGGGCTTCATTTCCAGAAGCTGAGAAACAGGGAGCGCTGTGCATAAGCAATACAGAGACATGAAATCCCCTACAATTTAAAAGTGCCTAATGCCTCACCGATAAATCCTGCCACACCACCACCACCAAAAACTGTAGGTGTACTTCTTAGACCAAGGGGATTGGGATTTTTCCTGATGTCTGCCTAAAAATTGTCCTCATTTTCTCTGTTTAATTCAGGCATATAAGGAGAGATGTGTCTTTGCGCTCTGCTGTTCTCCTCCATTGAATGGCTTCTTGTCATTGCTTAAGTGATCCCAACACAATGTATCAGCTATATTATAAATCTTTACAGAAAACAGAGAATAATGTTGGCTCCTCTTCTGTCACTGCTATTAACCTTCTGCTGAGCAAGGGCCTTCCAGCTTTCTTTCTGGGGAGGGGAGATAAGAAACATTGATTTGGAATATTTTCCAAGTGTTATTTCCATGTATGTGCTAATCTATACACCAGAGGTGGTCACAATAACGTACAGAGGATTCTTAACCTAATACATTGCAGCCCATACCAAGTTTCTTTGCAAAGAGTAACTTTACCTCAAATACTCATTAATTATAGACTTAGGCTACTCATCTAAGACAGACCATTCACTTGCACACTGAATGAAAAACAATATACTAGAAACACAGAGCGTGCCATGCGTTTCCCCAGTGGCCCTGCCTTTACCATACGTCAGCTAGTTAAAAGCTCCAAGAGATGTTTTGTGTGAAAAATGAAATTTCCCAGTTGATTTTCCCCAGTGCTCACAAGACTATTCCTCTCAATGCACAGAATCACCAAGAACCACAGAGATCGGGAATCTGATTTTACACCACATTTGACACCCTGATCTCCTCCTGCTATACGCAGAGTGGGTTTTTCACCACCTTGGAGTTCTGAGGCTTAGTAACACATCCTGCATGATGCTTGCTTCACAAGGGTTATTTAAATGCACCTGGACAGCCAAGAAATAGAGACAACAACATCCAGCCTGGTGCTGGCTTTACACAGGAGGCATCAAGGCACAGGCTGGGAGCTCCTGCTCCTCAGGGCTTGCACCATATTTCAAGAGAAGTCTCCAGGTAGGAACATTCAGCTCCTGCAGGATTTCCTATGGTCAACAGTCTGTTTTCAGTGGTGCCCAGTGATAGGACGAGGGGTAATGGGCACAAGCTTGAACATAGGAAGTTCCTTCTTAACATGAGAACGAACTTCTTCACTTTGAGGGTAGTGGAGCACTGGCACAGGCTGCCCAGAGAGGTGGTGGAGTCTCCCACTCTGGAGCCATTCAAAACCCGCCTGGACGCCGTCCTGTGCAACCTGTTGTAGGTGACCCTGCTCTGGCGCGGTCACTGGAGTAGATGATCTCCAGAGGTCACTTCCAACCCTGACCATTCTGTGATTCTGTGATTCTGTGATAAGGATACAGGCCAAAATCGCACACACTCAGCTCCACAACTTTTTCTTAGGAAGTCAGCCAGCCAGTTTGGTAGAAATTTAGAGAAAAGAGTGAACAGACTGCATGAGAAGCAACTGCCCCTGGACCTCCTTTGAAGTTGCATCCGGCAAGGTGACCTGCTTTGACTATGGTTTGGTTTTGAGACCACAGCAGAATGTTTGGAAGCAATACAACAGAAGCCAAGAAGCTTCCAGAAAGCTGGAGGAACAGAAAATACAGGCCCTGTACTTCAACATCATAAAACTATCAAACAACTTAACTGGCAGGTGCTGTTTCAGAGAAACAAAACCTTGGAAAGCATCTAGATCAAGCTAACCAAGACAGGGAGCTGACATTTGCCAGCCTGCAACTGTCAGGTACTTCTGGCTCTGGCCAGTTTAAAGAGTCTCTCACTTTTATTAGCACTAAATTCACTCAAAACAGGAGATGTGGACAAAACAAGCAAGAACTGACACTATTAAAATGAAACACTGCCTCAACCTGGAGTTCACAATTCAGTTTTATTTCAGACAGAAGAGTAAATTGTCTGACATTTTGGCCTGTTCATGTTTTTATCACACAGACACAAACAACAACTAAAACCCCTTTATGTTATTTGACCTGAAACCTTGACTTTCTTATACTACAAAACCTATCCAAATAAAATAGGAACCAAAACTAGCTAATTTTTAAAGTTACACCAGGAAGACATTTGGAGATAATACATGTCTCACATTGTTAGCAGAACTAAATTTGCATGCACATTTTCTGAAAGAAAAGGGGAACATCACCTCAAACCATCAGAAGAATTCCTTCAAACCAGGACAGCCGTAAGAAGGATTTCAAGTGTAGTGTAACACAGATACACGTAAGGAAACATAAAAGGAAATGAAATACCACCCTGAACTCATTGCCTGACTTGTTCTGTTACTTCTTTTTATCCTGTAATGTGATATCATGGAGTGTAACATAACATGACAGTTCAGAAATTTACAGGAATACCCTTTTCTCCCTGGAAGTGATAGCGGGCAACAATCAGCCATGGGCCCAGGGGAGGGAAATGAAAGAAACGTTAAAATGCCAACACGCAGCTGCAGCCAGCTGCAAGTGCCGGCTGCATCTCAGCACTGCTCCCGCACTACAGGTATATATTTACCTGTGAAAGAATAGCATACACAATTTGAAGACAGCACCCCACCATTGCTCTTCTTAAGGAGGAAATACTCCTTCTGCTGTGAAAATATTGCGGCTTCCTGTTCTCAAGTTCAGAAAATTACTACAGTCTCATACCTTTTTTTTAAAAAAAAAAACAACAAACAACCATGTTTAAGGCACCTGTAAAAGTACAAATCACAAGAGACACATTGAGCCTTATGATCCGTAAGAAAAAACGAGGGATGCAAACCAGCTTTTTGATCATCTTTTACTTTCCTCCCAGCTGAAAACTGTGCGACATCCACAGTTTTGCCTCGACAGCTGCTGGGTGGGGACCATACCCAGGCTGCCCGTGCCAGCAGGTCATTCTTCAACATGTGGTGCTAATACAGAAATTCCCTTTTGTTTCTGTATGCCTTGGAGCATTTAACATTTTGGATTGGATTCACCTGAAATCCTATTTAAGCCGGCTGTCCTAGGTTCCTGAGGAAGAGACCTCCAGAGGACATTATACACCTTAAGCAATGCTGCTGTGTCTTCTTCTTCTTCTCCATTGACTATAAAAGTCGCCAAGTTGATCACCTTAAATTAGATGTCTAATTTTCAGTCAATGTCATGCAACCCACCTTAGGTAAACTATTCATGTATTCCAGAGTACGTTCTGGTGCAGACAAACTGCAGAGAATGGCTTCCAGTCTTAGTGCATTTAAACACAACATTGCAATCAGTTATTTTTCATGCTCCCTAGTTAATCAAATTCAGCCTTCACTAAATCTACATTTATTAGTGCTGACACTCATGCAGAACTTGTCTTCAACAATTAGTATACACAAAGACACTGCAAAAATGTAACAAGAGGAAAATTGCTGCATTTGAACATAAGGTGGGTTTTTGGAAAAGGTTGCTCATTTTTATGATTCTGTTTAATTTAACCTTGCTGGTCCTCTTTTTATTATCCCATGAGCCAATGTTAATAATCAAGATCTATGTTATACGCTTTGTGGTATAATTAAAGTCACTACTTAATTGGAAAGCCTAGCTAGCACTAAACAAAAGGGAATCAATAACATACCTAATGGGAAAAGCCAGAGAAAACTATCGAATATCAGAAATAACTGCAACATATTGCCACGTGTCCAGCACTGCTGCTGTGGAGACAGCATGGAGTACGGCTCATGGGGAGTCTCTGCTTAGGAGCCACGTCCTGCAAAAAACTCCGGTACTGTCTCCCCAAAGCCTATGGGGTCACCAACCCCCAGGTACAACCGCGCAGAAGGCACAGTATTACTGCAGTGCAACCTGGGCAGTGTCATGGTCCCACCTCACGGTCATACCCTACTGCTGTTGATCAAGCAAGAGCAGTCTGAGAACCTTCCTGATGGCGTTAAAAACTGGTTGGAAAAGTTTCTCAATAATTTTTATTACTATTGGGAAACGTGATCACAGTGTGAATTTATTCCTCAGTCAGTCTTCTCATTGGAGCAATATAACATTGTATAACTAATTAAATATTCAAAGACCTAGTGGTGACATGGGATTTTGGAGACAAAGGTTTGAGCCCACATTCCAATTAATATCTCATTATTTATTCACAGAGAGCAGAGCTCCAGCAGAGGCTGGGAGAAGACCTACAGAACCTTCATAAACAGGGTCAAGTCACGACTACAAGTCTCAGTGACAGCTTACAGAGGTACAGCGCAAACACTGAGCACTGGGTGTAGAGCACGGGGGCTGGCTGGTGGTACCTACGATCCACAGGGAACTTCCCTTCCTAGGCAAAGGAGCAGGTGATTTTCCCCCTCCTTTGTGGGCTTTCCACAGTTCCAATCTGAGCCCTTTACAGCCAAATAGGGAACGCTTCCCAAAATGCAGCGATAAGCCTTCAGCACATACAGGAATACACAAATAAGCACAACTGGCCCGGCGGTATGAGCAAATTTAGGTTGTCAACTGGTATCCCAAATGAGCTGAGTCAGAATGACAACATGGAACGCCGTGCAGTTGCTGGTCAGAGCCCAGCTCTCCGCAGAGCAAGCAGCACAGGGACTTACCCAGTCCACACCAGTTCCTTCTGCTCCCGGGCAAGACGGAAAGTCGGCTCAAACTGGAGTTACACCTCTGTGAAGCCGTACAGCCAATGGTGCATACACAGCGTGTGCGCAGAGGCGCCTGTGCTCTTTGTAGGGAACTCACACCCGGGGAAAATGTCCAGCCTGAGCAACTGGGCAGAGCTGGCTGAGAACTATACATGTCCCAGTGCACGTGTACACACACACACACCCTTTGCACTGGTCAAAATCCACATCCAGATATTGATTTGGGGTTTAATTGAAACCCTTCAGTTAGTTTCATCTCTTACTTAATTTCCCTCCAATAAACCATCCCAGTCTGTTGCCCAGAGGTAGTGCTGTCTGCTCCATTTTCCGTCTCTGCTTTTCCTTCTCTCTGCTTTAACTTACATCATATGTGCAATCAGAGTGGCCCAAATGGGTTTTTCAGAATTTTAGCATGGATTTTTAGATTTATTAAGAGTGGGTGCAACTACAAAAAAAAAAAAAAAAAAGTCAGAGTTTCCTACTAAAAAAGAAGCCTTAATTGAAATCAAAATATTGTGCCTGTACTGTGACTGTGAAACACTGTCAGCTGAAAAATGAAACACTTAATTTCAACTAATGTTTCACTTTACCATGACCCGACATTAATCTGAAAGTCTCGGTAAAAGCTAGTGATAGCAAATTCATTATTTTAAAATGAATTTTTTTTCATGGGAAATTAAATGTTTTGTTGGTCTAAATACTTTGTTTAAATAATCATTTCACAGCAGATGTTCGGCCTGACTCAAAATATTTTTAGGCTTTTTTTTTTTTTTTTTTTTCCTCACTTGCCATTTTCTGCTCATCAGAAATTCTGGTTCCTGAACAGCACTGGATCTGCTCCAGTTCAAATGTTCCTTGCAAAAGGGCCCATTACGTCGCACTCTGGTTACCCTGGGAAGAATCCCAAGGGTCTGTTTGAATTTGGAGATTCTTGTGCCATTTTTCTAAGTGGTGCAAAGAACGCCCAGCATCCCCAGAGGATTTGAGAAGCGGGTCATGAGGCAGAGCAAGCTGCAAAGGTGGAGAAAATCAAATAACTCCAGGTCTAGCCCTCTTCAACCCACTGATCCAAAAGCTGATGCTCTTTGAAAGCCATCTGCCTTCCTGCCCCGCTCCCACAGGGACGTCCACCACTCTGCCCGCTCCGACAGCCTCGGGCACGGGCCGTTGGACCGGACGGACCGCTGATCCTTCTCTCCCGACAGAGGACTTGCAAACACACATGTGATTCGGCTCAAGACAGCTGCTGTCTGATGCCTCAAAAAAAAAAAAAATCACAATGAGTCCATAGAGCTCTACCGCCAAAAGAAAGGGTCAAAATTAAAGGTGAGCTCCCTGCGTTCTCAAAAGGTTTGAGCTCACCGGCCACTGAAGGACAGAAAGGCAGTTTCTAGCTGCTGGCCTCATACTAGCTACTGTTATTAAACCCTTGAATGAACAAATCAGAGGCCTATTTACCAAGTCTGCCCCCTTGATAGCACTATTTGATCAATTCCAGAATCCTTTTTGATAGGTAATTAAAAAAGCTTTTCCTTAGGTATAGAGTGGAGTGAACCATTAATTACACTTCAGAGCCCTAGAGATGCAATTCCTTTGCTATTGTGAAATGTCTATAGCAAGCAACGAAAATGCTCGCCTCTATAAAAGAACTGAATAAATGAAAGTAATTTCCTTGAGACCTTGATTCCTCTGCTTTTTATGGCTAAAGACTTGAGTTGCCTCAGCATTAATAAGTTTGTTCTTTAGGGCTGAATTTTCTCAATACAAACATCCATGACCATAACACAAAGAAATATCTTCTTTGGCCGATAGAGCCGGCAGACTGAATCCATATATTAGTATTATTGTTATCACTGAACTGCCACAATGCACTCGGCATCAAGTTGCACAAAAAAGATCAGTTAAATTAAAGATCCTCACCAAGCGGCGACAATTTCTTGTAAAAGCCAATTTAGCCCTTATGGAAGCTCCGGGATCATATTAACTTTTCTCAAAAGTATGCATAATGCATCACAGCAAGTGGTTTTGACAAGTGCATGTGTGCGTATGTGTGGACGTGTCCTGCATGCAAAGAAAACCCAGAAGTTATTTAAGTTGCAAAGTCAAGTGATAGAAAGTTAGAAAATGCCAGATTTACAGGTGTTCAACCTGTTTAATTCAACCCCTTGCGATCCAGCCTGTGCACCAGAAAGAACAGGGGAATTGATGTTATCCTGAGAGACGATGCTTATGTTTGAAAGCATCTGGTTAGTCGACACCTCCCAATTTTCCAGGATGCCACACTGTAAAACAAACAGCTTTTGTTAAGTTTGGGGGCCTTTCCCCCGCCTTTGAATGAAATTCCCTAAAGTCTGCTTTTATCAAAGATGAAGAATGCAGAAAAAGTCAGAATCTACTGTCATATGGTACTGTAGCACCTCTGGCTTCATGCACGGTTGGGAAAAGATTGAGTCTGATCCTTTGTTCCTGGAGCACAGATTTATATTTTGTGCTACAGCTGGCAGCAGCGAAGGCTGTTATTCCCCCAGAAGGGCAGACGAATAGCTGCTGCCGTTCCCGAAGCCTACTGCAGCAATACAGCCTGTCCCAGCTTAACCTGCTCTCCTCTGCTCTCAGCACCCAAAACAAATTCAGCCCCTTGAAGACGAATGGCTACGCAGGGGTTTAGGTGGCTGACTCTGGGCACTTCTCTTCCGAAGTGTGGGATCTCTATCAGACTCCTCGCTGTGTTGCTCCAGATCTGTTTTTGACTATTCAGTCAAACATCGGCCCCGTGCCATTGCGGTAAGAACGGCACGCACACAGCCCAGCAGATCTCACAGCATCCCCGTGGGCAGGATTCAAGGCTACTCTCCATCCACGCCTATTGGTGGAGATAACTGGTAGAAATACATGTGTTTTTGCTTTCCCACAGATATACATAAGGGTCGTTGGCCAGCACTGGATTTATCTCCACTAAGCACTGGGGTTCAGGTGATCACAACCCTCATTTTGAATATAGAACATCATAAATGGAAATTAACCCAATAGCATTTCACCATTAAATAACACATTCCCCAGAGAACCACAGAGCATGTTCTAGCTTAGCCGCGTGCTTCCAAGGGAAAAATAACCTATTCCTTACAAGAGAAGCTTCTCTTTCTTCCATTGCAAGAAGGAATAGGGTGAGTTAGTGAGGGCTAGAAAGTCCTGCTAATACTTTACTGCTGGGAAGCGAGACCAGGACATTAAACATCCTGAGCTCTCTGCAACATATTTCCCACAGTGGTACAGCCCTTGAAAAACTTCAGCACACGGGGGAGCAAAGATGGAGCTGCAGCGGGGACGTGCAGAGATCTGTGCTGCTTTCCTTGCCCCTTCTTCTTGTGGCTCGCCCTTAACTTGAGAAACGTTTTTCAAGCTTGATATGTGCCCGTGTGGCAGGGGATGAAAATAATTCCATCACAAGCATTATGAATTCCCTTGTAACAAAAATAATCCCGCAAAATTCTTTTGGCATTAATGTAGATTTCATAAGTGCTGAAAAATTTCCTCTAGAATTCAGACGGTTAATAACAGTCAGTACTACCCAGACCACTAATTTAGAGTTTTTTTCATGAATTTTAACAGATAACAAGATGTCGACCACTTTCCACTGAGTATGTGAAGCAAACTCTCAGGTCGCTCCAATATTAGGATGATTAGCTGAACATTTCTCATCAATCAATCATAATAAATCCTGAATATTCTGCTTGACGTTGAACTCAAACACATTTCATTCCCACTACTCAGTCCTTGCCTCTTCTCAGAGCACTCAGCTGCACTGTACTCAGCTGCTTCAAGGCAAAAGTCACCATTAAGACTTATATAATACGTTATGAAAAGATCATCAGCACAACTTTGAAATCAGCCTATTTGATTTAGGTGAAATCCAACAAGAAACAAAAATAGTGTCCAAGGTCACACGGAGTAAAGTTACAAGCTGCTGGGGAGGCTTTGCATTGTTTTATAAAACAAAATTGCAACTTCTCTATATGACATGTCTCTTGAAACTAAACATAGCTTGAAATATCAATTCACAATATGTTTTTGAACTGCTTCCCCAGGGTTCTCTGCTTTCTACACAGAGACAGGGCAAGCATTCAAGCTGTGGGAGGTGCAATATCAGAAAAGAAAGAGCAGAGATGTATTTATTACACCATGCTAGGATCAAACTGTAATTTTGTAATTATTGTGTGAATTGTAATCACAAGCAAGCTATTTACTGTCATCGCTTCCATTTGGCACACAAACACAACATGCACAAAATCTGCTGTTGTCTCCTGCACTGACTTAGTGATTCCTATCTTAAAGAAAAGGCTTCTGAGTGAAAAGGACCATCCGTGCTGGCAGCAGCAGGCAGGAAAGCAGAACACAGCGCGAGTATATGGGAAAACCATCGCGAGAGCCAGACGAGCCATCCAGGCTTGCAGACTCCACTGCAGTGAAAGGACATAGAGGTGACTCCGATTTAGGATCCTTCATGGTCACGCTGTCTGACTGTACACCTCTTTAGTGTAACTTGGGGTTTTTTTGATTTGCTGTGTGGGGATGAAAATACCTCCTGAAAAGCAATTAAGCTGCTGAATGTTTACTGAAGCTATGCTAGTAGATGGAACAAAAGGCTCATTCTACCAGAATAAAATACTGGACATCAGTATGGGGGGAGTTCAAAGATAAAATGAGCTAAAAGATAATAATTCTGATCAAATTTCTTTTAAAAGAAGACTGAGCCTGGAATATATAAGTCCCACATTTGCATAGTGAAATCATGTTTACTTTCATAAATTTTGTCTATGCAATGCAGACTTGAGTGCAAATTCTCCTGGTTCCTATCTTTAATACCTACTGGTGTGTGCAAATATGTAGATCTGAACATTTTAAATGGAAGCCAGAATGAGGAGAAAGTGTGGTTTAACACTTTGGGAATGCAAATCCAGGTGAGTGGTTTTATTCATAGACTGGCCATAGCCTTTGCACATGGCCTTGGACATTAATTCTACCTTGCTTCTCAATTTAAAAACGAGAAGTCCTCCCTTTTTAAAAATCAAAAGTTCTGGCCATGACCTGAATATAAATCACAAGCAGACTGAGGAGGGCTCAGGGATGAGAGATATTATCAAGAGACGGAGAGATGAGACCATCGAGCAAGTCAGTATACAAAGCTGGACAAAACAAGAGTGGTTTTCCCAAAGACTATCTCAAAGATTCAGAGGTTTAGTTCTCTCCAACATATAATTGGAGCAGAGTGTCGAAACCAAACAGAAAGTCAAGCTCAGCTCTGCCTTATGGCCACGATGCACAACTATCACCCGTGAGGTAAGCATTCAGATGTGGTACCACATGGTGGGTACGAAGAGGTTGATAGGATCGGGAGTGAAAACTACCTCTCAGCGTTAAAGCGAGAGCTCCCAAGAGAGACCGTACGTGAGTAGCTGTGCATTTGAAGAGGTCAGAGACAAAAAATACTGCTCATTAGGACATCAGAAATTTCTGACAGAAAATGGCAACTAAATGACTGCCAAAAGCTCCTTTGGTACAAGTGGCTAAAACTCTTTATATAGTAAGAGCCTCTACCTTCTCCAAACTTTCACTCATTTTTCACAGCAAATTCAATCTGAAGAGTTTTCCTGTGGCTTATAAGTATCTAGAGACAAGTGCTTCAATTCCAGCATCTAGACCTAACTAGAACCACCGCAAAAGTGTCAAAACAGCACAAGGGAGACAGTTCTCCCAGTAACTCAGACAGTTAATCATGCAGCATGGCCTTACGAGATTCCCAAAATGAGCACGTCAAAAAGCTTATCTGAATGACTCATCAAAGCCGCCAAGTAAAACTGGAAGAGTTTAATCTGAAGTGAAACGTCACTGCATTGCAAATGCTCTTATGCTTCTGACAGCGGCTGAGCTTGATTCCAGCTCAGCAACCTTCGCTTTTGTGTTTCCTCATAGAGCATTCTCATTTATTATCCAGGTGACCACAGCAGCTAACAACAGCCCAGGTCAAGCTTCACTGACTTTCATTTGAAAAACTTCATGCTGATTTTAAGAGTCTTTGGACCAGATCTGATGCACAACTCAAATATTTGCATAACTATAGACTACTTTTTCCCCAGAATAATTCCATGATGGATTTTTATGATACATCAAGACAGATGGAGAGTTGAGACCATTGTACAGGTCAGTATACTTGCACCAAATGTGATATCAAAGCAGTAGATTTTTTTCTCTTTGCCACTTCTTTTATCTAGGTTTTCTTTTGTATAGCAAAGTGTCAAGAGAAAACAAATGCTGAGTCAATACTTCAGAGATTAGATTAATATGTAACACAGCTAATGAAATTTGTAGTTAAGCTGAAGTTTTGTTTTGCTGGATTTTGTTTTTGGCAGCTTGAACTGCCTAAAATCCTAATTCAATTGCAATCTACTCACATAGCACAGCTGTTTTGCTTGGCTAAACTTTTCTCACCACTTAATACGATACTTTTTTATTTAACTTTCAGTTTTGTCGAGGAGCCCCAGTGGGTCTTTTAAAACAGAAGATTATTATTAGAAATTAATTAAGTATTCTTTTCAATTCTGCCTCCTGAGAGTAACTAGGCATTGCTGCGGATCTCCTCTGCATTAAGACATTACTGATTGTCATTCGAAAGATGATAGTGCGGATGTCTCATCTGGAAGATACATAACTCCATAAATTTGAAAGATTTGAAAGACATTTAATACAAAATATAATAAATCAGTACAAATATTAAACATATAATTGCAATGTCACATATAGAGCAGGCATGTGAAGACTATAACACTAGAATAAAAATAAACACACATTCCAAAGACAAAAAAAAAATCTTCTTGCAATTATAGGACCCTGAGGATCTACACTTAATCCATCTTTCAGCACATTGTAAACACCGACTAAACAATTCTAAGAACATCAAATGCAATTAAAGAAAAGGCAGTTGATTTGATGGGGTTTTTTTTAAGTGACCAGTGTATACAAAGGGTTTATTGTCACTGCCCCACCTTCCATTGCACGTGACACAGTGCACAGGAGCACAGACTAAGGCTCCCACCTCTGACGGTGGGCTCAGCTGGCACTACCTGGCTTTTTCTAAGTGAACCAAATCCACCTGAACCATCACAATATCCTGACGACATTTTTGATCTGAGGCCTTGAATGTGTATATTAATGCATTATTCACAGAATTAGCTCTGCATTTACCATGACACTTCATGCCTGAGAGGGCAGTTGGTCTTTTTAATTTTCATTAAACTCAGGGGTATATGTACGATTAACTGCTGCCATAGTCTAACCAGGAAGGGATGTGAAGAGAAGAACGCCACCACGGGTCAACAGCACAACAATCAATCGCTTACTCTTAACAGTAATGTGGAATTCAACTTACTTTTTTGGTCTGTAGTCAGGGATGGACCTGTCCAGTGATATCCTGTCACTGAGTTGGGCATTGTAACCATATTCTTCATACTTAGTCTCCGATTCATGGCTATCATCTCTCAGGGTAGCAGCCATTCCCCCCTGGCCCAGGCCTCCTGGACCTTCAACTAATCCCATAGGCTTTGCCAGACCTAAATGAAAAAGAGAAAAAAAAAAAATCAAATTATTTATATAAATGAAACGGATCTGACCTCTTCTGTGACCACAGAATGTTTTTAGACAAACAAGATCTGAACTCCCATGAAACTCAGCTCTGGAACCCTCATGGCTCTGTGGAAATTATCCTCAGCTTTTCAGCCAGAGTCCATCTTGTAGTATCAATGTGTAATTATTAATAAGCAAACTATAAAGAATCAATTAGCATCTTTCACAGCCTCTCCTTTTTCCTGCATAAATCCCTGGAAACAGGGAACTTGATTCCAAACATTCCAAAATGCCTAATTATCCTTAAGAGATTTAATTTCAACTCACTATGTCTGCATTTGAAATGTACAATTCAGATTAAGAGGTCTTAGGGACTTCTTACTAAAACTTACCACTTCCCACAATAGCCTGTCCTGGGGGTTAGGTGCCCTCAACTGCTAACGGTGTTCAACTGAAAGATACCATCACTAAACACTGTACATACTAAATCCCTTCATGAAGTCCAGCAGAAGCTCAAATACTCAGGAGAGATGGAAAAGGAGTATGAGGAGAAAAGGTAAATTTTCCTCATACAAACTGGAGGCCAGGCCCTTTCCCAGTATAGCCCATTAGAATTCCATTCATTTTAAGGGAGATAATGTTGAATTTCTACCACGCAGAGATTTGCCAGTTTAACCCCATATTAATGTCAGTTCTGGAGTAAGTGTTGGAGCTGAGGCACGTGCTCTGTGGCTCTAAGACCACCTGCAGCTCTTGAATGGTTCAGGTTTGGTTCCCATGCTGGGAATACAGCTCTGTGACTGGTCACCAGCTGCTCCTGGCTGGGAAATACAGGGTAAATCTAACATCACTATGTGAGTCAATAGATAGGTCATTTGGACTCAACTGTACACCTTGCCCTGCCTGTTCCCACAGAGATGTGCTAAAACTATTAAGGAGCTGACACCATCTCTCACCTGGGAATTACTCTGGATATCCTCTGCCCTTCAGATCTCTGACAAACGAAATATGTGTATTACGTAGGATACTCAGCTCTATACAGTTTATAGGATCAGAAAGTTTGGACACACTTGAGCTAAAATGATTAACCCCACGTTGCTTAGGGATGAGATATTAGCCTGTCAACAATGTGTTTCATAGGTTTCATTCAGTGGTATATTACTGCTCAACTCAAAAACACATGTAAAACAAAACTGAACTAACATAAAAAATGCCCATATGATCACATCGACAAGAACTTCTTCCATGGCAACAGGCAGTTAACTTGGTGCTGAATTCTCATAAATAAGCTCTTCAAATATCCTGTGTTTAATGTCAAAGCTTTCCTTTCCAAAAGGCCGCCTATCAACAAGTCATTATAAGCAAAAAAGTTATTTATAATAGTCTTGGGGATACCATACAGAAATGTGCAAATATCCTCCAAATCATTTTCAACGCCGAGCAAAACAATTAGTTTGACCCGCTCAACATTTTTCAAATTAAGAATTTTTCAAGAGGAAAATGTCATTATTTCAACTATATAATTAAAGAGAAAGACAGAAAGAAACTGTCAACATTTGCTAGGAACAAACACGCAAGGCAGTACAAAGCTGGGACTTGCTTCTTTAAGTCACAATAAGGTCTGGGACAGTTTAGTCCCTCATGGAGGAATGTCTCTTGCACCTCACTGCTAACACTGTCCTCGCTTGTTATTGCTCCATCATCATCTCTGCTTAATTACAGGACAGAACAGAGAGACAGTGGTTCGTTAGTGGTCTGAAAGAATAAAGTTGGCATTTTCTGCTGTAGGTGCTTATGAGAAAACCCTGTGCTGAGGTTAAGAGCAACACTACAAATAGTCTGGCTGAATATAGAAGGACTGAGTACCTGCAGTACTTGTGAAATTTGGTACTGAATTTCAGACACTGCCTACAGAAATTCATCCCTCATACTGCAATCAGTGATCCCAAGTCAGGACGGAACTTGTTTGTGTTTGTGTCTTTGATGTCTTCTTCATGTTCTTCATCATCATGCACTGAAACGCTCAACTGCCTCAGAGTGAATCATGACTCTTAGCAGGGGGAGGGAGGGCAGAAGAAGGAAAAAGGACACCCTACAGAAAAACATTCTTGGCATGGCCAAGCTTTTGAAAAATTCAGACAGCTCCAAGCGTTCAAGCCTAGTGAGTTGTTGAAAAGAAGGGAAAACAAGAGGCTCGCACAGCCATGGTCTCATTATAGGCATGTGAGGGAGGTGAGCTCCAGGTCTCACTAGCAAGGGAGATCGAAGAGAGGCACGAGCAGAAGCCCCACAGGCCCTGCACCCATGAGGGGAAAGCACAAAGATGAAGCTTCAAAACAGCACCTTTTTCTAGGGTATTGTATTACTGGTACACAGAGAGAAAAGACGAAAGCACCGAGCTACTGGGATTGATACTGATGCTTCATCAATAATGAACTTCTTCAAAGCTGTAAGTGAAACAAAATGCCAGGAAAAATGAAAGGTATGCTCAAGGCAAGGGAACGTGGTATCAGTACACAGCTCTCTTCTTCAGTCAGTCACACTGCCAAACTAGGATCTTGGACCACCTTGGATGACTTATCCCCCAACATTTGGCAAAACAGAGCCTTCCTGCTGTTTAATGACTACTCTTCCTCGCAGGCCTCCTGTGTTGTCTTCCTCTCCCAAACACGTTTTCCTCTAGGAAGGTATGGAACAAACCCAGAAGACAAACAGGAAAGTGCTCTTGTCTTGTCTCAAAATGCACAAGGAGAATGCAAGAAATCAGTTCAGCTGGACTGAGTTGAGCCCCAGCAGGATGGCAGAGCACCTACTCCTGCTCACCACCTTCCCACTAACAAAAAAAAATAATCACAAGGAGTCACCAGCACAAGCCACTAAACCCCAGAGAATTTGGACCTAATGCAACAACTGCAAAAAAGCAAGCAGAAGCTTTCCAAAGATTATTATAACTGTTTCAAATACCTATATAGTTTTCATTCATGTCTCATGCTATTCCTGAATTCATGAAACTCTTTTGAGGTATGTGCAGAAATATTTAGAAAGCCTTTGCATCCCTGGCTCAGCCATGCTCCCCCTCTGTGCAGAAGAAGAGGGGGTAAGAGTCTGTCTTGTGACCTTCGGTTGGCCACACCAATCTCTGCCCAGCTGAAAACCTGACGTCTCTTTTTTCAGGTGTCTCTGCTGTCCAGACTTTTGGCCAAGGTAGCAATTCACTCGGAGACAAATCCAAAACATAGCACTGTGTGTTCAATTGCTGCTTACTAAGAGTCACAACTGAGCGCGCTGGGTCTGGATAGGACTTACGACACTGGTTGCCACCCCCCAGTGCAGTCCTGACAGGTTCTATTGTAGTTATTACAAGTATTGTGATGCCTACAGTTTGTTTTTAATGCACAAACACACCAATGATTCCTACTCTCAGTGATTAATATTAGCCTGTGATCTCTTGAAAAACAGTATTCCCCCCGAAAAACTGAACAGATTTACTTTATACATCACAAAGTACTCTTCTTTATTGCTCACATTTCTTTGCAGAAATGTACCTTATGAATCTTTCTTCCACTAAAACTGGTTCAAAAATATCTCACAGCAATCATCATCAAGCAATTGGGTTAGCATCAGTGATCAACCTGCAGCTGGGTACTACACTTCTGCATTCGGCATGGACAAGGAGAAACTAGCACAAGGGAGGCTCACAATTAGGAACTGATAGAATCCAACGGGGTCATGGCAAAGGAACAAGCTGTAAGCTAAAAATGTGATATTGTGATATTTGGGGTATTTAAGAAAGACTATTTGAATTTTCTAATGAAATAATTTTCTGTAAGAAAAGTGGAGAACGAGAGAGTCATAGTTTCAGCTGAAACATGACTAAAACTCTAAGAGTTATGTTGCAGTTAGTTATTTCAAACAGCGGAAATTCTTTTACCTTACTAAGTGAAGCACTTCAATATTTCTGAAAATATCTTAGGGAGCTTCATTTTGATGGAAATTGTAACATTTGTCCCTTTTGTTCCAATTCAGGATGAGGGGCGCTTTGGCACTTTGACCAGCTTTAGTATTCCTTTAGGAAAAATGGAACAGAAGGCCCTAATGTTGCCATCCCTGGCGTGACAACTAGTCCTTGCTCAATTAATTACAGAAATTACATGTCTGAGACTCTAGATCTCTCCCCACCCAAAAGGAAATACACAGCAGCCTAATCTTCCTGCATGATACAGCCTTAGACTTAAAAGACACTAATAGCAAGCAGTGGTGCTGCATGCCTCTGCTTTACTTGCCCGATATACGGCATCTTAAAGGGGGCTCAGTTTCAGAGAAAAGTCAAAAAAAAAAAAAAAAAAGCACAAGCAGGACTTATTAAAAGGAAGTCAAATTCGGCACTTTAGAAGTTAAAGAATCCAGACAACTAGACGCTTCATAAAGTCTATGTCCTTGAAAGACTCCAATGTGGAAAACTATTTGCTGATCATCTGGAATCATCTGGGCTGGGTTCTGATGTTACATCAAAGCAAACTGAAGATGACTGTAATAAAGTTAACTGACCTGCTTTGATGAAAGGGACTCCAAGATGTGGCATGCTCGTTTGACTTTAAGCAACAATTTAATTCCAGTAGTTGAAAACTTCAGTCTTTATACTATGTGTTCTTGTAGTTTACAGAACAAAACACTTGCATCTTTATGGCACAAGTAACAGGAGAATAAAACTTTCAACCCACAGGAAGCTTCAAGCACTTTGTTTGCTACTTTTCTTATGAGATAGTAAGTTAGATAGCCTTCCAAATAATGCATAATGACAATTATTTCATATACTTTTTTTCTAAATCTGATATTCTGCCTCTTCGTGCTCATAATCTTATCTTGTTCTAGGAAAGTTCTAGGAAAGAGTCATCATATGTCTGACTTACTCTCCGAACATATTGCTGTGAGGGTTTTTCCCCATTCATTACCCAAATTGTAGCCTAGTCTGACTGACAGTTATTATAGCAATGCAGTAACATTGACCAATATGCAGCAGCAATTAAATGAATGATATCACATTGCTTCATTCTGCAAGAAAAGCACTAAATTGTCTCTAGAAGTTTTTAGGAACAATGAATATAGTATATTTTTTATATATGTGTGTTAAATTCAGCAATTACAGGCAATGTTCTTCAACGCTTGGTTGGTTTGCTAGACACAATATTTCTCACATGGGACAACATTTGCATGGCATTTTTCATCTCAAAGCATTACCTGTTGCTTTAGCAAATGTCTCCTCAACAGAGTGCTTTGCCCCAAGACTACCTAAGTGAAGATCATAACTCACTAACCCCCAAATCCACACATATCTGTGTCAGCCTTTTGTGGAAAAAAAACCAACCCCAAAACAACAACAAAAACCCCAAACCAGAAAAGGGGTGCCAGTTCAGCAGTATCTTCTCAAAAAGATCAGTGTTAAGAGATGGGACTGGGAGGCAGGTAATGGGAGACGGTGTCCCCAGGTTTGGCTGAGGCAGAAGCTGCTGGTGAACAAGACACACCTTCCAGCATGTCCTCCGGGTCCTCATCCAAGGGGCGTCCCACAGTCTGGGACCACTGAGCAGAATCATCTCCTCAGAGGCCTTCCAGCACGCCAAACATGGGAACAACATCTGGGAGGACATGGAGGAGCAGAATACTCTACAGCAGTGGTCCCACAGGATGCGTAGGTGGGCTGCCAAAGACAGAGAGTCAGTAAAGAACAAGTTATCTGTGCCTAACCGCTTGGGTTTCTGCTCAGCAAAAACCAGGGACAGCCCATAGGAGCATTCATTCCCGCAGGTCTCGCCTACTGGAACAGGGAAAGGGATACATTTCTGGAAATACTGCTGCTCGGCAGAGAGACAATTGCTATCGATTTGATCTGCTGGGTGTTCAGGTCCTACAGTGATGGGGAGCAGTATAAAACCTGAAAAAGACAGATGGAGAAGTGCTTCTGGTTCAACTTGCAGCATATATCTGGGTTTTAACCAAGGCTGATCAGATGAGAGGGCTTTTCCATTCTCTTCTTATTTGAAAACCTGCTGGAGACTTCCAGGTCCTCACCTTATATACGCATTGTCTACCAATGTCTCTAACTAGCACCCATTTCACCCATTTTTCCATGGCTTGTGAAACCACTGTGGGCAGGGTACAGAAGCGTTGCTGATAGCGTAACCCTGTGTCAGAGCAAAGGATTGAAAACATGCTGCCAGCTCTGAAATGGTGATGGGCACAGAGGGGAGAGAGCGAACAGCAGTGGCAATGCCCCGTGAGCAGCTATTTTTAAAGCTGTCTTTATTTTACATTTTTAGACTAAAAAGATCTACAGTCCATACACTGGGATCAGCTATACCCAGTGCAACGCCGCAGATGACAATGAGGTCACAAATAATTAGTGTCTGTCATTCATTTCAAATTTATTGCTCTCACTGCAGAGATTTCTGTGTAAGAAGACAGAAATTGCTGGGAGAATGGAGCACAGAATGAACCAGTCTTAGTTTCTTAACCAGATTAATTACTCTGCAGGATGCATAATTTTCTAGGAAGAGAAGAGACCTTCTATTTTTCACCATAAACCCTGTCACAATGGGAAAATTACTGAGGAGATTTATGTGAGAAACTATGACAAAAGCAAGATCAAACTACATCCGTCATTATTTTAGTAGTTTTCTCTCTTTTTTTTTTTTTTTTATTTGCAACACAATTACAGGCATCTGTAAATCAGGTTCAGCCAAGGTTCTCAAGACGTAATTAACCTTTTGACAATTCAAAATAAAAATAAGCAATTGAGAATAATTATACACCCACATTCACAATAGCACAGGTCTGTTCTTAGCCTTTTCCTGGCCTTCCTGTCACTTTTGGCAAGGCCACCCCCCCTTCAGTGGCTGCAGCTCTGCTCCCGCACCTCATCCCTCTGTCATCAAAAGTCTGCCCAGGTGGTACCAGGGATGCTGGGCGCAACCACAAGGCCTTCTCCATCACCAGTGCCACCAGACTGGGTAAGCACTGAGAGAACTGCTGAGAAATCTCTGAAACGCCCTCGCTGCCCTGTCTCAGTCTTCAGTTTGGCCTCCAAAGCCAAACTTCCGAGCTTTATCTACACTTAGGCCATCCGCACTCTTGAATAACTACACAAAAGTTTACCGATTCCTAGCACCTTAAAAGGAGGAAATAAACCATTTCCCTCTAAAAAAACCCTGGCATAGTCCCCCAGCAGTTTTACCCACAACCCCTGAAACACTTCGTTCTCTTTTTAACAGGAAACATAAAACTCATTATTAGCAAAACAGTTGTTGCCTTCCTTTTCCAATTCTGATTTCTTAGCTGAAAACATCCCTGCATACCTTGTAAGGCAATAAAAATCTTTAGATCCTAGTTTAACCAAGAGAAAAAGAATTGAGGGGCAATAGCAACTCTACACAGATTGACAAAGCTGACTTTCAGCATTTCCAGTGATGTATTTTGAAAGAAAAGAAAAAGGTTCATAGACTCTAGAATAGGTTCAGTAACACAACTAAAACAATCCTCAGCTTACAACATTTTTTTTAAGCAAGCTCTGTATAAAACCACCTTTCTGGAAGCAGGTATTAAACTATTTACATCTAATGAATCAGCCCGAATGCTTCCATCTTGAATTAGTGTATTGTGCTAATTTCGTAACCTCATTCTGTTGCAACTAGAAACTTCAGATGAAGGTTACAGCCGCACTGACTGGCATATCTGTAGGCATGGAGGGAAAAAAACTGGTCTTCCTCCTTCAGGAGTTAACGGTACGTGTTAGAGCGAAGCAGATGCACCAGAAAAGCAGCTGGTTGGAGGAGGAGGAAGAAAGAGCAACACGAGTGAGCTGTTCAACACTAAGCAAAAGGTCTCAGCTCACCAGTTGTCTTGCTGTTTACAGCTCCGTTTTAGTGATCCCTAAAAATAACCGAGAGGAACAAGTTTTCCAAAATAACTTGTTTACATCAGGGGAAGGCTCAATTGCATAAACAGTGCTTTGCCTCTCGTACACACCTCGCACAGCCCGGGGACGCTCTGGTCGCTGCTCAGTTCAGTCCGTCATCCAGAGTGGCTGGCAGAGGAGACATCCTGGGGAGGCCAAGCAAGTCCCTACGGGGCACAGTTGCTTCAGCCAAGAGAAAAGGTGACATGAGCTTTGTCTTAATACCAGATTGAGCTGATGACTCCTACCAGGCAGACGGTTTGACAAAGAAGGGACATAGAGAGGCTACAAAATGGCGGCAGTAACTACTTTTACAAAATGCTTTGAAATCTCTCGATAAAAAGCACCCAAGTTATTTACTACATTCCAAAAGAAGCAGATTTTGGGCTTGAGATTCAGCATCAGAAAAAAGATCTCTTTTTCAGAAATAAACAAAATCCTTCTGCCTTGGATACTTCAGCCATTGAGGTACCCCAGGATGATGTTTTTGTACCAGCTGGTATTGGTTCACGTGTCCTCTCCTTGGGCTACTGAAAAGCAGCCCCCACTGTACAGAAAGTTATGGTACTTGGAGCTCTTTTGCAACTGTCACTGAAATATCGCAGTGCCTCCCAAACACCAGTGAAGTTGGACTCCCAGTGCCCCTTGAGGTTGGAATGAGTCATCCTACCCACCTCTGGGCAGAAATGACCTGCTGGAAGGTTAAGGAACTCCGCAGGATTGCACAAGATATGGCAGTGGAGCCAGAAATCAAATGCAGTAACTGCCTGAATACTCCCGTAAATACTGCACAAACTACGGTTAATGAAGAAATGACCACAGCTGAAGAGTGGCTCTGTGCATTTGTTGCCTTGGAGAATATGAAAAAAATGTTTTGTCCCACAGGCATAAATTTGCTGAATGCATTAGCAGCTCAGTGCACCAAAACTAAACCTGGAAAAGTAAAAGCATTTTGCAGTTGCAAGCGCAAGGATCAACAATATCCAGAAAAAAAGCTTATTTGGAACTATTTCACTATTTGACACTATTTTCAGTCAACTTTGCGAACAGTAGTATGCAGCACGAGGAGTCAGTACTGTCTGGTTCATGATTCAATCTAAATGTTAAACAGAGCCTAGCCCTTAATTTCTGCATATCCCAACTTCCCATATCCCAAATCAGTTTCTCCTGCCACCACCCTGCAGTAAGCTTACATAATATATAAGATTTGCTGCCCAGGGAACTGATCTGATTTTTGTCCGTATCAAAGGTGCTTACTTTCTGGGCTAGAAGGAATGCTGTATGTGGAGATTTAGCTTTACATACAGAAGCATTCACCAAATCGCACTCCCCAGGGACACAGGCTCCAACTTTCTGCAGAGGAAAGCAACAAACAAAATCCCATCCAATTTAAATGACTCCACCACTTCCATTTATCTGAAATCCAAAATACAGTCCTATTTTTTATAGTTGTAATCAAGTTTGCTACATCCTTGCTCGAAAGATTTATATCCCCTAGTATCCAGTATCAGCCCCGAATATCTGAAGATATACCAGGGAGAAGACAAACAGTACCCTGTGGCTGATGGTTCCTAAAGGAAAAAAATACAATAACTTGTAAAGCTGAAGCACTTAATCTGCAACTTTTTGGGTCTAGAAACTAGGTGATGCACTGTGTTTTTTACCTCGACCTCATCTCCTGACCCTTCCCTCTGTTCGAGTGGGAGCCTGAGACAGTGTTTCTCAACCCTCAGCCACAGATGACTGACAATCCTGTAAGGCATTTCTCTGTGAGAAGACTGCTGAACGGCGGTGAAGGGATGAAGTGATTTGGCAGCTCTGCCTGTAGGAGGGCTGGTCCTTTTCTGCCCACTGAAGCCAGTCAGGCAGAGAGAGCGCAGAATCAGGAGCCTTGGAAACGATGGAGATTGGGACAAATTATCTGGCAAGAGGACTAATATCCAAACCCTTATGTGCTTTGCCCTGTGTTTCTTCTCCTTTTTTAAAATGGGGACATTTTCTGGTTGCAGAGAGCACTCTGTGGCACAGCCTATGAATATCTGTCAAGTGCTCGAAATACATTCGATGGAAAATGCCATAAAAATGCCCAGGGCTGTTATTGGCATCTGGGCTAGAAGCCGACCCTTATTCCATCCTACACACTCTACCCCTACCACATCGATGCATTAATGCTTAAACCCTTTATAGGAAGCTGTACTAGGACAGGATTTGGCCAGAACAGCTTTTTTTCTTAGTGTTTTCACAGCATGGAGTCTAGATTCAGGACACCATTGTAGCAGATGCTACACAAGCCCAGAAAGACAGTTCCTACCCCAAAGAGCTCGCTATCAACGTGGAGGACAAGAAGCAGATGAAGAAAGATAATCAGGGAAGATGACAACACGGATCAGCGAGAGAGGCAGAGCTTGCAGTGCAACGGTGGCCTGTAGATTCATCCTTGCCATAACAGCAAGAAAACATGTTGCTTCATAGCCCACTGGAGGATCTTCTGTTCTACCTCATTGAACAGGTTCTATTTCAATGTGCCCCGACACGCAGATGGCTTCTTGGGAATGAAAAGGAGAGGACTCCTACAGGAAAGTAACTGAGGGACAGGATTTATAGTATTTTCCAAAATAACATGATCAAGATGTTTCTGAAATTATTCCTTTTGTAGGAAAGCTTGTGATAAAGGCTCCCTACTCACTGAGGTTATTTTGAGACGATGAAAGATGGCAGTTCTGATATATGTAAGACAGGTTTCCAGCTGAGAAAGCTCAGCACAACTCTTCCTGTGTCTGTAGAGGGACGGAGTCCATGGAGATCACTGGTAAAGCTGCTCCATGCCAAACACAAGATTTCTAGTGCATAACTTAAGACTTGGAGGAAGAGAAGAGCAATATCTGAGTAAATACAAAGAAAAATGTGTAATGGAGGGCCAGGTGTGGGACACAAGCGTAGTAGGAAAAATTCTGTCAGTCGTCTTGGCACAATGTGGAGAATGATCAAGTCCACCAATGTAGACAATAGGTCTGCTGGGGAAATAAAGGAACATACATCCTTGCAGAGCCATTTTCTCTCCCTGACCTGCCATGCAAAGGTTTGGCACACCACTGCTGGCTTCATCAGCCCTCGTACAGGCCCAATTTTTGGTTCATTGGCTTAGCAGAAAGAGTAGCATTGCACAGGCTACTCCCTCTCTAGACACAAAATTCATTAGTGCTTTTTAATTGGAAGAAATACTGTGTTTTTATGTACAGATATCTAATATCAAAAGTAATTGCTTTTATAGAACACTCATTTGGAGCTGGTTTCCCCTTGAGATGAGAAAATGTATTCTAATTACAACAGATAATTCAGGAGGAGATAAACAGATTGATGACTGGAAGGACCAAGAAATAGGAGCTACACAGCCCATTGGAGAGGAAGACAAAAGCTCATTTGTGAGGTAGGACACCGATCCCAAGCCTATAGATAATAAGAGATGCCGGAGTTTTGTCAGAGCCTTGATATAAACAAAACCAATTTCCTAAAGAGCAGGGATCCTTCAACAAGGGAGATCCATGAGAACTATTTTTAAACTTAAATTTTGACTAACAAAAAAAAAAGAGCCTACCCCATATGCATAATTTTAAATTATACGTGTGTGCTTCCGATTTTTCTTTAATTTTCATTTTAATGATCAAAAAGATCATTCACAGAGAGAGATCCATTTGTTTTCTTTAAATAAATAACAGATGCCAAGATTCTTCTAGAAGTTTTAAAATCCCAGAGGACTTGTGGTTTGTGCTGGTGAAACATAAAAAGGATTTTTCTCTTCAGGGCTTTGGAGGAAAGCCAGAAAACTCCTCCTCTGGTGATGGCATAAATCTGGAGTTGGGGGGCGGGGGGAGCTGAAATGTTGGTGTAGCTGCCCGGCAGCCCACTGATATTAAAAGGAGACAAAATCTGAGTGTCATCAGTTTGGTATCTGCCCTCTGGCAGCAGCCAATACCTGAGGCTTCAGAGGAAACGAAACACAAGTCATAAAGCACTTGGCCAATTAAACTCCGCACAGTCCCTGGTAGCAGAGTTCCCTTCTGAACCCCATGGGCAGGTAACCAAAGCCCTGAAGCATAATATTAGATTACCATCATTATCTTTACTCAGACAGGTAGAAATAGGGTTTAAAACTACCCAGTGCCCTTTAAAAGCCCAGCCACTAATATTGGATTCAATGGCCTCCCGCAGCAGCGAATTCTCTGGTACTGTCACGGTCAGAGTGTCACTGACTCACATGAAATGGATCATCTGTATCAATATATTAGATTTTCTTTAATTTTTCCAGGGAAACAGAGGTGAGAACTCCCGGGGAAAGTGATCATTAAAAAGATAACAGAACCATTCTAGAGAAAGGGAAAGGGAGTTCTCCTTGAAAAGCTCCCCGGTGCAAGAGCTAAAACTTTGGGGCTGTTTAATTAGATTCAGGAACAAGCTCCTCCAAGCCAAGTTAAAGGGCTTTCACTTCATAAATGAGGAAAAGATCTTTTGGAAAACAAGGAGTTCGCTTGTGTGAATCAGAGCTAGGGAAGGGAAGGGAAGTGGTGGACCGCTGCGGGAAGGGAGTTCTGATCCGAGGTCTGACAGGACAGAGCCCACAGCTGAAAAGATGCTGTTGGACACAATGACGTTTTCTTGAACCTACAGAGCTGACTGCACATCTTTAATCATTAAAATACCCCTGTGATTTCTGACGCAATTCTGGATGAGAAATCCCTGACTGGCCTATTCTCAGACCAGCTCAAGTACAGCAGTAAATCCCACCGGGATAGGTTCCATAAGGAAGAAATTATCTTTAAATACGAGGACTCTAAAAAAAGCATATCTATCTAACTTCAGGCCCTATGCAGGCTTGCCCTACTCCAGACTCTATTGTGCTGATATTAAAGTCCAAACGAACCAACGGCTGTATCACATCTGACATTGCCAAGCCTGCCTAATTACGTCCTTTCAGCCCAGGTTTCATTCAGGCACCCTTGGGACTGCGCTCCGTCTCCAGGGATTGTGTCCAAGACCGCGCAAGACTCTTCTCTCCCTGCTCAAGGGTGCCTGGTGAGCTCTCGACAAGGGCCAGACAAGCCCATCTCCTGCAGCATCAATTTGCAATCATGCTCCACATTATTTGCAGACATTCATATGCCTCCCTGCTCATTTACCTAAACAGTCTGCTATTAAATTAAACTCACATAATCACACAGGCAGCTTTCCCAATAATAAGTCGCGTACAACACTTGCCATTTTTGTGACTGAAAAGCTCCCAGTTGTTCAACCCGTTTCACACAGCAGAGGATGACAGCATTCAACCCCGTCGTCGGAGCTGCTGGAACTCAAAATCACATGGTGCTTGGAAGTAGGATCTCGATTTTCCACAGCTGTGAGATTAGTCACCAAGTTCACCTCTGGCAACGTAACTACAACAAAGAGACAACGTAACACCTACAGACCTGCTGGCTATGTCCGCTGTTTTCCCTTCCGTGCTCCAAGAGTCACCGTCCGGTGTTTTTGGTTGGCCATGAGAGAATCAAATGATCTGAAAAGGTGCCCAGTTTTGTCAGAGCAGTGCTGGTTCTCTATCTGGTGCCTCTCAATCTTATCATCAGGCATTTCTCCTTGGGAATAGATGGTAAAAGAGATCAGCTGCCATTGAGGACATGAGATTTCAAATATTTCCATCACATCTCTCCAAGAGCCCACACTTGAAAACCAGTTAATTTGGATATCGGTTTTGACAGGAGCCAGAAAGAGCCCTGATTCCTCCATTTTCCTTTCAGTGTGATATTGCCTTATAGGCTCTTTAAAGGTGACATACTTTTCTTTTGCATCATTACACAGCAATATTGATGGCTGGCTTTAAAACATACTCATTTTCCTGACAGACTGCCTATTTTACATCTGTAGATATATGTGTTTTTCTCGAACCGTGTTTGTGTGCTTCTTTCTCAGGCACATCTTTGACACCTCTCAGGAAGTTTGGCTTGGAAATTTGGTTTCAGACAGAACTTGCATCTCTGCTTTTCCTCCCTTCACTTTATTTTCATATCTCATGTCAACATGCGCTACAGCTGTGCCTTACTTGTCAATGCCAGGCTGCAGTGCCTCCCTTCCATCAACTTCTTAATAGACATATGATTTAATTTTCTACCAGCAGGACAAGTCAAAAATTATCTCAAAACCAAACACAGAACCCTTGAAACAGCAAAAATACAGCCCAGAATCCAGCATCTGAACCAAAATGCTTACAAGTCAACAATTTATGGCAGTTTTGAAGCTACAGTGGTTGAAGAAAGTTGCTATGCAGAGAGTCCTAATTGGTGAGACAAACTGGCAGCCACATTTATAGCAGATCTATTAGAGGACGTGCCACAACGGAAGGTCTGATTCTCTCCTGCTCATAGAGGAGGAGGAGGAGCAGGAGGAGTCCACAGTGCTGAGAATAATACTTGGTTTTGAAGTGTCTTGCTGTTGTCTAAGGAAATGTTGAGCTTGGATTTGGTTTTGGCTCTAGAGAGGAAAGTGTTCCCTCTTGAAATTCATAACAGAAAGCGTATTTAGAAATGAAAGACACAATGTCACATGGATAGCCTATAACATACAATTGATCAGGGATTTATCAGGGAAAAATAAAAAGAATTAGGTACCCTGTTCTCTGGAGGAAGTAAATCAAAGGATGAGATAGTTTTGCAAAAGAAAGGAGAAATGAGGATAAATAGCAATTGTCAATAAATTTGAGAAAATAAAGATGTAATGTTAGGGAAAAAATATTGGCACAATGTTTTATTTAAAAGCGGTAATAAAAACATTGCTTACTTTGATTTCTGCCCTTTCTGGTTTATTGTTGATATAAAGATAAATTGACTCAGACTTCCAGGAGCAGGAAAGCTACAATCCACTGTTACAGGCACTTTACAAAACAGCACTGCTATAATACCTGATTCATTATTAACATGATTGGTTTCATTGCATGTTGGTATTTTTACGAATTGACTGTGACCTAGGGCTAGTTTAGGCCTTGACAAACTCACTGCAAGACAAAGTGGGCTGTGTTTGACAAAGGAGGGGTGCATTTGGTAACAGCACACTACTTTGATCCACCTACAGAGCGTGTTTAAAGCTATCACACGCATACAGAATTCAGACCATGTACAAAGACAATGGCCAAGCTTTTGAAATTGTGGATCAGACTTCTCCAATTTACCTTCCTAATGCCACTGACCACCACAGTGCTTATCTGGTTTCCAACAAGGCGGTGTAAAAAGAAATTCAAATTTTCAGAGACTCAATTTTTCTTCAAGCTTTCCTTTACTTTATGCAGAAATTCCATAAAAGAATGAATGTTCCTGTCCCCTGATGTGTCTCAGGTTTGTACTTATGACTGCATTATGAGATGTTAAATTACACAGTAAGAGAGAAATGAAGACAGTGATAGAAGGTGCCTTTATACAGGAGAAGAAGATGCTTCAGAGAAGAGACAGGCATGAATCAGAATTTGAATTTCAGAAAACTGAGATCTGAGTTTACAGCTTGGACTCATCACTCCTCAAGGACACAAAGCAGACGTGCCATCTGGTCGCGCTTAAACTTCAGGTCAGACCCATGCTTCCCATAAGCAGAAAGAGCTTTCCAGTAGCAAACGGTCCCAATGAAAGCCAACACTGAGCCCCCTGGGCCACAAAGGGTGTCTGACGAGATGAGCAGCAGAGCATGCTTCACGCTGCCTAGCAAAGAGCCGCACAGGATCATTTCTCTGCTCCTCGCATAATTTAATTATTCAGTCACTACTGGAAGGTAAGGAGACAAGCTAGTGGGACCCAAGTCTGCCATTTTAGGAAGCTGAAAATAAAGGAGGCTCTCCTGCAGTACTGGTGCAGTGTCAGGAAATTTCATGTTGCTCTAGTTATTAACGGAAGTAAGCAGAAGAACAGAGAAAAAAGCGCTTGCATTAACATCTTGCCAATTAACGGAACAAGCAGAGGAATTCAGTGTGAAGATCTGAGTCTGGTGCCTTTAAAATCTAAGAACTTGATTTTAATGTTTGTGTTTAAATGAGTAAAAATCCCATTTGTCACCAATACGATTTTTAGCCTTGATTGCTAAGAAAAAAAACGTTTGAAGGATCATGCTGTCTGCATTTGTCTATCAGTCTGCTTCCCTCCCTCATACCCTCACCTCACCTCTGCTCGTTAGATTTTGAGGACTGTGTCTAATTTCTGCCAAAGCTTGGCAGACAGTCAGAGGTCTCCAAAAATTACATTTCTGCAAGCGTCACAAAAGTCGACATCTGGGAAGAAAGTGGCACTAAAATGTTCCTGC
>NW_009649062.1:1606801-1621631 GCF_000708025.1 Charadrius vociferus
CTGAGAGAAGAGGTTCAGCGAAAGATCAAATACAAGAGACCTGTTGGAGCTACTAGAGACCACCCAAGAATTCACCTTTAGGATACCAACCCACAAGAAAGTCAGCTTTCTTGCTTTTTTGCTCAAGGATCTAAACACTTATTTTTAGGATTAATTATGATAATTACTGGATGTCTAGGTCTGTTGGATGTCTGGCTGCTATTTATACCGTTGATTAACAGTATCACGAGATAAGATGCTGCACAGACTAGTCCAGACTCAGACCTCCTCAGATAAATAGAGGACACGGATAAGGGGAGGGGATGAAAAGAGCAGAGAGATGGGCTGGCACCACAGCTAAAGAGCAAAGGAAAGACACACCTGGAAATGAAGCCCAGGTCTTGTATTTCAGCAGCTCTAAATACTTTCTCTAAAGCTAGCACCGAAGCTGCTCCTTTTGCCCCCGGCTCCTGTTTCTGTGAGCTTACACACGCTTCTTGTCAGGTGTTAGCGGCAATGATGAGAACCAGGTTAACTGATAAAACAGCATGCTTTTTGGTCACAGATTAGGGGATTCCTAATGAAATAATGAGGTATGTCTGTGACCCCATTTAAAACTATTTTCCCTGCAAAGATACCATGTTAAAGAAAATTCACATGGAAACATCTGACTCACTAAATTAGCACTTCTTCCCTTAGGAAAGGAGAGACACAGACTTAGAGGTGAGGCACCATGACAGCAGGACACACCACTCCATGCAACTCTGCCTGCTTCCCCTAGCATTTATTAGGAGATTCATCCTTCTGATTGTTTATAGTAGGGGTGCTTTTCCCTCCCTACCTTTGAAAGGAATATAAAGCAAAGTATGATCCCAAATCCGCACAGCCTGATCAGCAGAGTATCCAACAAAACCTTTTTGTTGGTTTGGTGGTGTTTTTTTTTAACAGTATCTGCCAAAATAGTTTTGAAACCAATCAACCTCTAGTTTCACAACCATATGCTGAGACACTCATACCTAGCATAGAAATGCCATAGGCATGCAATATCACCCATCAAACAGATTAGAGGCATCTTCTTCCAGTTCAGGGACAAAGCCAGAAGATCACACGCTGACTTCTTTTTCTAAAATAATTTTCTATCCAGAAATATCCAGTTTTGTTTTCTGATAGTACAGTGCACAGAGGATATCTCAGCCTACCATCACACGGAGCATCGCCTTGTCACGTCTAATTGGCGTTGATCCCACATTAGCTGTCCTGTCCATTGGGCCTGATTCTGATCTTGCTAGTACAGTGCCATTAAGTAGGCTGTGTAAGAGACAGCTTTCATCACTTGAAATTCTGGTCCGGAACAGCTGTCAACAATCTATGTTAAAACGAATTGTCACTGTGTTACGGGCTTTACCAGAATAACCTGTTGTACACAGTGCTGCGATGGGGAACTCCACCCCTCCTTAGGGTCAGAGCAGTCCTTGTGTGGCTCAAGCACGGACCCTGACTCCAATTCACTAATCCTGTGCTTACTTCATCAACTATAAGCAACTTTAATAAGAAGAACTTTACAAAGTATTTCACTGGTCTCATTCTTCCACCATCTCCACCGTCTCTCTAAAAAAGCAGTATTTTTTTCTTCAGCTTCTTGTCAGTATGATTAAAGGCTGAGAGGTGCCTAAACAAGCAGTCCTGTAACATATGCAAAAATGCCCTCTGCGATGATCAACGCCTTCTCTGAGGGCTGCATCACTCAGCCTGTGCCTGTTGGCGTGCCCGGCTGCACCATCCCAGCTTCAAAGTTAGGCCCCGTCTTTGTTCCCTCATGAATATTTCTCCTCCATTTCCGCATATCTTCTGTTCACTCTTCTCACCGCGCAAAGACGACTTAAAAAAAATCTCACTTGGTGCACTTTTTCATGTGCGACAGAAAGAGGGAGACAAAGAATCCAGTTATTAGGCAGATCAGGTTCAGAATGAATCAGAGAAGAAATTCTTAATTCCCTGACCTCACCTAAGAGGGCTCTCCGCAGCCAGCTTAGGGTGTTGTAGGCCTGGAATGGGAACGTGGCTGTGAATATGGGAACCATACCAAGCTGACTCTTTCAGAAAACAGGTTTTACATATAACCCCACTGGATACTAGCATTGTAAAAGCCACTTCCCTTCCAGAATTAATCTTCTGTTGAATGAAAATGCATTGAGCCAGATGGATCTATTTCAGGAGGAGGATCAGGCTGGCACAGCTCTATAATCAAAGATTATTGGGTTTGTGTATTCAGAGCTGGAGTAGCTGAGAGAAAAGTGTCCAGTGCAGGTACTGACATGTTTAGGTCTACTATCCCAGGAAGGATATACGGAATGAATTTGCCAAATATTAAATTGAAGAAAGATGGAAAATTTCTAATTAATACCTGCAATTTTTTTCACTGCTTCCTACAGTACTGGCAGCGAATAAACAGAAGACATCCTTCAGGTGTTGAGAGAGCTGCAAACTCTAGCAGATGCAGAAGATCATTAAAAAGTGGGAGAAAAGACTGGTCACCAGGAAGAAATACACAAGCAGGCTCCAGTGGAGCAACTAGCTGCCCACGTCCCTGCGATGGTGCTGGGAGTTAGAAGCCTGAATCTGCAGACCTGGATTCTGGGGATTCTCCATGTGACAGAGAAATTATGCAACAGAACTACCAAAAAAATATGGGTTCCAAACCCCAGTTTACCACAGGCCAACACCTAAACCACGCAGCCACCCATTTTTCCAAGCCAAACCCATTCACTGCTTGTGTAAGTTGTAAGCACCAACTATTTCAGCAGCTCAGCAGCTTAGTATTAGGTTGTTTAATAACTTGAACATGATCAGCTCACTCTTACCTCATACTCCACTCCCATCTGTTACATGGAGCCACCTGCAATCTATCACCATGTTTTAAGATTAACAGCTCTGGGCAGCAAAATCTGTTTTTCCTATTAGAGGTGTGAAGAGTACCGAGACTCTGCTCAGCACCTCCAGTACAGAGCTTGTAACACAACCACCACAGGAACACGTAAGCCCCATTGGCCAGATGACACCAGCACAACGGGTACCAGCATCGCTCACCGGCAGGTTTGTGCTTGTGGTAGTCACCGATGGGATTGAGTTTTGCAGATGCAAAATTGCGCAGCAATCCGTAGCCTCATTTTACACAGGGCTGCATGATTAGAAATCTGCCTTACAAGGAATCTATAAAACGACTGCAAATTTGAATCCTGAGGAAGACTAACCTTTGGGTTATACAATGCTGTTTCAACTGGGGATATTTTTAGTCCTATCACTGCCTTCAGTTCAGTATGCACAGGAAAGAATACCACCAATCTTTTCTACAACATAAGCCTTGCTTGAAAATGGGTTAATATAACAAAAAACGCAGTTTTATTTACAAAAGCTTCACATCCTAGAGGCATATGAGAGCTGTAGAAAAAAATAAATTCAATTTCCAAAAGGGCAGTAAGGCCCCATTGCCAAATAAAATATAAAACCAGCATAAAGAATCCAAATGAAAAACAACCAATTAACCCTATCACCCCACCAAAAATGCCACCGAGACAAAATGAGAAGCAAACTTCTCCAGCATTGCAGGAGAGGGCTTTCCAGCTGTCATGGTGGATACCTTCCAAGAAAAATGAGCTCCTGTGCAACAAAGCCCCCTTAGCTTTGCGAATGGTACGGCAGCACCTTGGTGAGGATGCTGGTCTGGGCTGTGGGAACCGGGAATTAGAGACTGAGTGTGACCTCGCACACGTTCCAGTTTTCGATGCGTTCCAAAGTACTTTAACGTACTGAAGATAACTTCTAGGTCCCACCACCTGGGGTGCAATCTCAGTGCTTGCAGTAAGGACCTGCTCTCCCTCCAAGGAGAGGTCAAACCTTTGGCTGAGGCTCAGGATGGAGCTACTCAACAGAGGAGGAATGAAAAGTCCCATCTTTGCTTTGAAGTCTGAAAATATTTGCCCATGTAAGACCCGCAGCTCTAAAGAGTGCAGCAGTGGTCTTGTTCTTCACCTGAAAGAAAGGGCAAGTTATATGATCCTTGCTTTTGTTTTTATTTTTTAAACAACATACTAGCAGTTGAAGCATTCAGCTAGGATGCAGATAACCCATATGCATTTAATTGCAGATGCACGCTAAAAATACTTATTCAATCAAATCTTGAGGAAAAGTCTAGGTTTGGATCTCAGTTAGATCCTCTCAGTTGGGCACCAATTTGCCCAGCGATGTCAAACTGAGACAAAAATGACCACAGGCAGAAGCAGATCTCCAAGGTCCAATGTGAAGGGCTTCTACCCCGCGGGCACTGGGTGAGGGATGGTGGAGCTACATCCATGGGAGCACAGGCAGTAGCTGAGGCATGGGGGGTTGTGTGCAGCAGCACACAGACAGGGTGGGAGAAGAGGATTCAGTTTTGCTCCGTGGTAGGTAGATAGTACTGTGCAGTGTTGTGGAAACAGATAAATCAATTTCTGAACAAAGCTTGCTCAGATACCGGGAGCAAGGCAGCCACGATAAGGCTGCTAATCTGACCTCCTGGTCTGTGTACTTCTTTTTGCAAAATGCAAACTGGAGTCAAACAGTGCAAACACAGAAGCAATCAAAGACTCCTGTAGCAGGGCTCAGAAGCAGAAACACAAAGCTCATAAGATCTATACTAGAGAGGGGAATCACTCCAAAACCTTCAGCAATGAAGGATCCTGTTCCCGACCATACTAAAGGAGTACACGGAGACAGCATGAATTCATCCTTTCTATTACATATACATCACAACTAGCCAATACACTGTTCATCCTGTGGCAGAAGTACTTTTGTTTGGCCAGATTTCCTACTGGAGTTACTATGCCGACAAGTACTGGCTGTGACGATCCTTCTGGATCAATAGCACAGATGAATTTAGGCAACTGACTTCAACAGAACTAAGTGCATGGGTGAACCAAGAAGAACTTGGATCATTGCTGCAGGCATAAAACCATATCTGAGCAAGTCACCCCGTCCGAGCAGCATATCTGTCACTGTCCACACAACGCACTGCTGACAGCGGAACAGGGGTTGGCAGGATCTGCGGACTGCTTAGAAAGCAGCGTCGGATTTGGACCTCACGTCGATTCCCAACTAAACACGGCTGCTGACTGTATCACAGACATGGGTTTTATCAGTTCTCCCCAGGAACAAAAACTAGTACCATGCTGGTAATCCCCCAGCGACACGCTCTGTGCTTCCCAAGCCTATGAAGTCTATGACAGAGGATACCCCTCACAGGTATCTCTGCGCAGCCGAACACAGCCCTACGTGAACCTCTGCAGGTAGGTACTTGTGTTTCACCGTATCTGAATATGTAAAGAGCTTCACAGAAGAAAGAGACCTGGCAGGATCCATTTCTTCCCTGATCACTTCATCAGACATTAAAGCCCAGTTGGGAGATCTTTTATGCTGCTTGTACCAAGTGGTGATTCAAATGCAACTCTAGCAAACCTGGTTCGAGTCGTGCCTTATAAAGCACGTGTGAGCACTTATTCTCATGAGTACTCCAGTAAAGGCAACAGGATTGCCCGTATAAGTAGCTCTGAAATGTAAGTAGAAGGTAGATAATTGAGTTCCACGGCTGCCTTTTGCCTACACATGCTCAGATTTTCTCCTCTCCTTCCTGCCGCAGCTAATTGCCTGAAGAGGGGAAAGCTGTGGTTTGTAGAGCCAAGGAATTGTCCTTCTGGAGCAGAGGCCAGTGGCACACACATAACAAAGGCCTTTACATCAGCAGCTTCTTTCCACAGACGTGTTTTGGCCTTGCGGAGAGGAAGGGGGCATCGGGGACCTGCTGGGGGGTCAGCATGGCTTTTGCCAGTGTTATACCATTTTACAGTGGGTATTCAACCCAAGGGTGATACTGGCATTACAGCAGCCTCTTAGGCATTTGCTCTAACATTTATCCCAGGAGGTTAAGATTGAAGCAAATGCACTAAAGAACCCAGAGGCCCAATATGTTCCTTTATACTTTAGGTATATTTCATCCACTGAGTTTGGGTTATTTAGCTGTGATTTCCAAAGGATGCTGTGAAACAGGTAACCCTCTCCTGTAGCATTCTGACACCAAATACCTCTGTCTGACAGTTGCAGTGCTTAGAGAAGCTGTTTCAAAAACCTTTTCCTTGGTTTAGTTTTCTCAATCATTGCCCATTCTCCCAGGATGACATGCAAATTACAGCTCAAGTATTAAAAGTATAAATCAGACTGTGGTGGCAAGTGAAAGGGTTTCAAAAGAATGGCTCCATAGGAGGTGGTGCAAGGCTTAAAATATTCAGAAATCTATATTCTCACCTTTTCTAAAAATGCTTTGCTCATTTACTTAGACAACTCTTCAGCACCTGCGAAAACTATGCGTCCACACTGCTCATGATGACAAAGCAGAATCAGTCTATTGTCTCCTCAGCTACCTACCCTGCAGCTGCCCTTGGACTCTCCTCTGCAGCCAGTAATCAAGGACATACAGCAAAAAAACAACCAAAAACCCAGTGAACCTGTATTAGGCTTTTTGCCATTTGTCAGAGATTTCCAGAACTGGCCCTTTTCTACTGCATTGTTTCACTAAGGACTCCCCTCACGGAGGATACAAACCAATTCATGGTCCCAGGCTTATCCTTGGCTTGAGAGAGCCTCAGAACAAGTCATCCAAGTAAAACACAGGGAGAGGGATGTAACCACATCCGCTTCACCAGATGGCTTTGCAAGACTGGGCAGAACACACACAGAGTAGCTTAGCCTGATGGCGAACCGCAAGCAGGTTTACTTTATCCTGAGGACATCCATTTCTTTCTCTCACTACAAGACCAACAAACTTGTCTAGAGACATTGAAGCAATTCCTCTGAACACACATTTCCATAAGAGGCATAAACAAATGAACACACACAATTATTCAGAAGTGAAATGGCCTGACAAATGCAGTAAGAGGGGTAGGAAACTGGTGTAAGAGCTCCTCTGGATGTTCCACTAGATTTCCCACAGAAAGTGCTGCTGCACTGTCTTTCCATGTGTAGCAATGAGTCCAAGTTAGCGAAACCAGGGGAAATAAAAAGCTAGTGCAAAGAACCACAGAAGCGCAAGCTTACCTCCCTCACTGCAGGAGGAGAATGTCAAACTGAGGGATAAGAAAACAGTGCTCAGCCCCAAAATAACACTCCCCTGGACATCTACAGACTTGCATATGCACACAGAGCTCACTCCATTTAGATCTACACCACATCACAGGTGGGACATCAGTTCTGCAAGCCAGCTGGTGAAACTCAATTTGACGAAAAGACCATTTTGCCACAAATAGTAATCCCATCCTCCATTCTCTCTGTTTTAGAGGACCTCTTGTTGATGTGAATTAAGGCCCTTTCCTATTGCTTCAGAGGTCAAAAACCAAGGCCAGAGAAGTCATACAGATTATCCATGCCACACTCTTGTACAGAATCACAGAATGACAGAATGGTCAGAGTTGGAAGGGACCTCTGGAGCTCATGCAGTTCACCCCCCTGCCAGAGCAGGGTCACCTACAGCAGTTGCACAGGACGGTGTCCAGGCATGTTTGGAATGTCTCCAGAGTGGGAGACTCCACCACCTCTCTGGGCAGCCTGTGCCACTGCTCTGCCAGCCTCAAAGGAAAGAAGTTCCTCCTCAAGTTAAGATGGAACTTCCTATGTTCAAATTTGTGCCAGTTACCTCTTGTTCTAACGGTCAATGCTACCAGTGTGGATATTGTGGGCAATGAAAGAAAACAGGACAGAAACTAGAGGTAAGCCAACACTGAAGAGATGAAGCCGACCAAGCTTTGAAGCTATCTTCACCAGGTGCAATTCCATATGCTTCAGTGGAGAGTTTGCAATTAAGAACTCAAAAGCCCAGCAGATTAGACTGAGAAATAAATTCAGAACCAAGATTGTCACCTTCTTCCCCAGCAGTACCACTGTGCATTTAAACTCAAAGTAACCCCAGCTAAATGAGAGGACCTGAGGCCAAGTTGCATCACGCTGCTCCCTGATTACTCCCTTCTGTTCCACAAGTCAAGCAGATCTTGGCTCAGGAGGTAGCCTTGCGACCAGTAATTTTTATGCTCTTTTTACAGCCTACAGGACTTGATGAGTAACCAGCAATTGTGAGTTGAACTGTAGCTTGTCTTCAAAACTATCTGGGAAACCTGGATATTCCACACCACCTGAAAGGATAAAAACTATAGGGCAGTAAGACAATTTTTAATCTGTTTGCATCTGCCATGCTGTCCTTGAAATGGGTTTTGCCTCCACCTACAAGGCTTTCAGATATTCACAGCCATTTCCATGGCACCATAGCTGCGAGTTTTAGGAAAAGCAGACACAAGTCATATATACATCCAATTAGCACTTGGCTGCTTTAGCTCTGTGCTCTCAGGAGGAGATGACTTTGGGTTAGTGGGAGGATCTCTATCTGGTTTGCATTCTCAGAAGCTAAAGTTCTCTTATTTCAGAGGACAGTTTTGATCAATAGGACTACAACAAGGTTGGAAGCTGCTCTGCTGTCATTGGCTTTCTTCCTTCCTGTTATCCAGAACATCACAAGCTCCTTTTCTTTTCTCTTTTCTTCTCTCTTCTCTTTTCTTCTCTCTTCTCTTTTCTTCTCTCTCCTCTCCTCTTTTCCCCTTCCAGTTTGTTAGTTTAAAATAAGCGATGGAAATGACTACCAAGTGAAATCCCACAAATAATAACAATAATAAAAAAGTGTGCCAAGTATACTGAGAAAGACAGACTGAGTACCCATTAGTAAGGTTAGAGAGGGGCATTAATAAAAGGAAGATTTGTTAAACATGACTCATTTCTTTTTCTTCCTTTCATAAATCTTATTATTTCCTTGGAGAACAGCCATGCACTCAGTGGCTGGAACTGCATTCTTAAATGATGCTCTTGGTTTGACTACTACCTGCTTCTATTTACTTAAGAATCAAATAAATACACCCCCCAGCCCCCACCCCCAACACACACAACTCATAAAACCACCCCACCTCCCACTCTCAAGGGTATTAAGCTAAAGCCAGGTTTTGTAATCCTCTAAACCCGTATGGTGGTTACAGATGTGCCACCATACTGCAGCTCTTCACTAGAAAGATCACAGACCCATATTTGTTTTTCCAACTCCTGCCACATCTAAAAAGAAATGGAAAGAAACTGAACCGGAATGAAACTGAACCGGAATACCTTCTAAGAGGCAACAAAAACAACATCAGTCAAAGATTTTCTTTCCACCCCTGTAATCATTGCTTTTAATCCGATATAGTACCAATGATTTAAGTTCTACAGAAAAAATGAATCAATGATAAAATTACCACACGCTTTTTCTGTCAAAATAAGCTTTCTTCCCAGCTACAAACGCAAAAAGCAGAAACATTACATAAAAAAATAGTTACCAGTATATGAAACACAGAGTACAGGGAGAGACTTTAAAATCACTGATGTGCTGCTAGAATGGAGATATATTTTTTTGTATTTGCCAATATTTTGAAGAGTTGAATGTAATTTTGCCCATTTTACAAAAGACATTTACCCTCTTTTTTCTACCAAACGTTTAGACCTTTCCTTCCTAAAGTGCTTAAATAGAGTAATACTATTTCGAATATTATGCTATATTTTCATAGGGGCTATCCAAATATCGACTCATGATGTTTTCTTCCCCTATTTGAGGGAATAAAGTCTTGGCCTTCCTGAAATCATTGATTATGAGTTTCCTCAGCTACATAAATCAAGACTAACATAGCTAAAGCCAATGTGAGGTGGAAATCAGTCTTTTGGACTCGCCCATCCCTTTGCGATAGAGAAGGTTGGGCCTGTACCAACGTTCACCCACCTAAGCTTGAGTAACTCATCCAGAACAACTGAAAATACTTATTATATGCTGTGTGGTAAACACATAAACTGCAGCCTAACTTAGAAAAAAAGAGAAGAAAAAGGAAAGGTAGTTGGTATTTTTCACTCCTGCCTTCGCTAGGCCCAACCCTGCATTTCTTCAAAAAAACCCTCAAAATGAGACCGCACGAAGAAGCCTCTCACCAGTAGGAGGAAAGCAGACGGCTGAGAGCAGGCCCCACAAATAAGTTGATACTTTTGGAGATAAATACATGCTAATTTTGTCAGATACACGTTAGCATCAGACCATAATCCAATTAAATAGAAATAGTTATAACATGAGAATCTGGGTATGAGAAGGAGCAGTTGCATTAATGTAGGGCCGGCAGTTGCACCACATCTTCCCCCATGCACACGGGGCTTTGCCTCTCTTCTCTGCAAAGGAATTACGCTTCAACTGAAAGTTGCCAGCTGTAAAACCTTCTTTTTGACAAATCTGATGTGGACGTTCGCGTGATTCATCTGCAGCCTGTTCCCAACTCTTACTTTCGATATGGAAATGTGGAACCATTTTCAACCAGCCCCAAGCCCATGAAGAATAAACTGTTCTTTTAAAAATACTACTGTACCTTTTAAGTATGCAGATTGCCAGGCTGAATTTTAAATGCAATCACTTTGCTTCTAGTACACTCTAAAAATCAGGAGTCACAGGCTGCATGAATCAGTCCTCTGCACCTAGGACCTGCTATTTCCATCATCTTAAGCCTGTGTGCTGCAATTCTGTGAATTGTCCACTTTTTTCCCCAGCCTCCTCCATGAAATGCAGATGCGACATAAAACCCATTTATCATGCTGGAAATTGCTATTGTATTTAATCTTCCCAAAGAGAGCAAAATCAAATTATGATGTGTAAAGAATTATAATCTGCCAAATTCAAGGGAATACTCCAAACTTATCCCTCCATGTCTGCAATAGAACAGGTCAAAGAGGTCTAATGTAGAAGACATGGGTAGGAAGACATGATGTGAGCATACATAATGAGAAGATGAAAACTCTCTTAATCTTTGCAGATTGAATAAAATCTAATTACATGCTGTATTGATTGTTGTGTATTACTGGAAAGAGACAGTGAAAAGGGAAAAAGGCAATTACAGTGAAATTGTAGTCTGACCCTTCAATTGCTTTTGGCATGAAAGGTTATGCTCTATTCGGGGCATCAAATATTCTTTATCCTCTATGGTAAATCATTAGCAACAGACTCAGATGCAAAACTGATTAGGGGAAAAATTCAGTCAATTAAATCTTTTTTATTTTTTCCCCTTTACAAAAAATAGAGGCAAAGGAAGAAAATACCAAGATATTACCGTTATGCTGTTTCATTAATTGCTACTAAGTCTATCTGCATTAGTTCTGTGTTGACTGACAATCAATCTTATTAATCAATAGAAATACCACAGTAAAAATGAAAAAAAATATAGACTGATACACTAGACCTAGAATAACTCAGTTTTTCAAAATGAATGTTATACTCAAGGTCGAATATTAAGAGGTAATATAAAGTTTCACCGAGGAAGTTCCACAGACACATTTCATTGCTTTGCTTTCCCTTTGCCACTTCATCCATTTACTTCCATCAAAAAAAGCTGCAGCTGAGCAAAAAGAAAGCTTTCAAAAATACTATTTTTCTAAGTTGATAGAAAACCAAAGCATGAGCCAACTGAAAACTGTTGTTTGGGTGTATGTGTGCACGACTCTGCAGGGAATCATGGCAATTCTCATTCATTCTATTCTAAAAATTCTTGTTCTGCCACAGATAATTGCAAGGAACAGCTTTCTGCTGACTTTCACGCATGGTCCTCTGCGTCCTACACACACCTCCACAGGCATTGTATGCACAGTTTTTATTCAGGCTAAAAAGTTAATGAGTTCTCTAGTGATCAGTTTTAGGCTGTCTCTCGATACACTTGCAACGTTACCACTTTTGTTTATTTTTCCTTGCAGAATGTACACTTTCCAATAATTTCTTTGACTGCATGAAAACAAATAAGTGTGACAAACAAAATTCTGTACGGCTGCAGCTGCAGGGCTGGTCTCCCACCGAAATGTCTTTCTATTGCACTGGATCTTCAACAGAGTCCCTAGAAAATCCAGGTAAGGTCTCGCCAGTTTAGGACTAATACGAATTGAAGAGAAAAAATGAAATAAAAGAAAACTAAGACTTTATTACCAAAAATATAAGGCACTTAATGGCTGGCTCTAAATTTGTTCATCTCAAACCAGAAAGAACCCAGAGCAGAAAATTGAAATACTGATCTGGACAGACCTACTGCAACAGTAACGCTGAGCTGGACTCAAACTCCTGGTGCTCGCAGGAGTTCTGGGTATGCAAGGAATTTGTATTCCTCATGAATAAAATCCGTCTACCCACGTCTGCCTCTCCCTATAAAAGTGACCTTGACCCACCCCATCAAAAAGTAACATCCAAGAAGGCCTCAGATGGCTCTCTGACCTTGTGAGAAAGCTGTATACAGGATAATGTCTGAGAAACCTTGCTCGACATGAGGATGAAACTGCACAGCCCCAGAGCAGAGAGAGTGCTTCTGTAACACCGATGTTTCTGTGAGGCACGGTAGAGCACTGTCACAGACAGGCTCCCTTGAATCTCAATGCTGCCAGAGCAGCATTATGCCCATTAATGGCATAAGTAATGAGTCATGATATTAAAAACGGAATACCAGTGAGCTAAACCCAAACACAGATGCTTGATCCTGATTTCACTTACAGCCATGCACCCCTGATGATTTCAGTGAAGCACTTCCTAATTTTTTAGGACTTGTCAGCTCTGCTGCCATGGGATGGGGGACAAAAAAAAAAAAAAAAGAAGAAAATGACAAAGTATCTTTTCACAATGATGATGAACTCAGTAATCTGTGTTGATGTAATAAAAACCCCAACCGAATCACAGAGAAATTAAAGGGAAATGAATAGGAAATTTGAATAGCTCAGCTTGAAAAACTTTCTGTATTTTCCTGTGTAAGAACTTTCAAGAAGAAGAAACTGCCTGCAGTGTTCATTGTGACCTGAAGAAGCAACATAACATTTAAGTTCAAGTAATTTCACTGTGAAGTTCCGTATCCAACAAATCAAATTAAAGAAGAAGAAAGTCTCCAAAACAGAGGCGTATTTTACAGAGAACTTCCTGTTTACTGTGAAGCCACAGTCATTACGTGCCACAGTGCTTGCCCAGGACATCAAGGACTCCAGCTGATTCTCCAGGGGATGCTACGCTGAGATGAACCCAGAGCAGGTAAATGCTACCCAAAGTCTCATCCTTGAACAACACCCAGAACAAATCAATTCGGGCCAAAAGGCCCATTTAGTTGAGCTATGATGGATATAGCTTGGGGACTGATCTAATTTATTTTGGGAACTCTATGGCTTTGTTAAATTTGGGAGGAGGATTTCCCTCTTAAATCCTACATTCTTCAAAACTCCAAAATACGGTTAGGAAACACAGCTGTTGACACTTTTCCTTCTAATTCATGAATGTGTATTTTTGTGACTAACACCCACACTCCACATTCCCCTTCTCTCTTCCCCACTTATACAGATGAGTGCGTAAGGGGACGCCTGCTCTACAACACTTGCTGGCATCGACTGCATATTACCATAATGGTCTAACCTACTTAGATTTATACAGTCATTCAGAAAGTAGTAATAGGATATATACTTTACCCTAAACCTCCTATTTGTCTGCATTTTGAGACTACAGCAGTCTTTGTTAAATCAATGTTACGAGTAAGATTTTCACAAGCAGCCTAGAAGCACATTTGGTATACTTAAATATATTTACACGGGAAGGTTTATTTGGTGCTAGATGCTAAATGTTACATTTATATTATAATTTCATGTAAAAGTTCGCTCCTTCAGCCTCTTCTTATCCAAAGCACTGATGTATTTAATCACATACTTATTTCTTTGATGTTCCACATTTAGAGCTTTATGAATCTATGCAAATACAAACACACTTGTTTTGAAGAATTAGTTTCTATGTGAAATGTTAGTTGTCTTATAACAACTTTTAGGGCTCAGCCTGTTCTAACTACCACAGAAGGGTTCTTTGCTTACCTACCAAGATTTTTCAAGGCTGATGAATTTGAACAGAGTGTCATAAAAAGAAGTGATGGATGCTTCCTCTCGTCACCAAAGTTAATATCAAATTTTAATAGCAAAGTCATTAAGGAAACATATGGGTGCTATGTTCAAATAGACCCTTAAAAAGTACACAGCATAAGAACTCAGTAGAATGTTTTTAAAGTAGTTACGAGACCAAGTATACGACTTCCAGATATAACGTAACAGTGTATTTGCTATACAAATGCCTACCCATGCAGAGTTAACATACCCAGGCAAACCGTAAAACCTGGTACAGTTTGTAGAGACTTCCACCAACCCTTAAACCCACGAACTCTTCAGCCTCCTTAACTTTGCATCTATTGAGGAAGTCCTGACTTTGAACCAAGAGTTGGTGGGGAAGGGGCTCAACAAATCCCTCCAGCAAAACCCTGCAACCACCTTTTTCCCTTCACTTTCAGCACTTCAGCGGTGGGGTCAGTGCGTATCGTGCCAAGGCTTCCCTCCCCAGCGGGCAGGCGGGCACTTGGGGTGCTCTTCCCCGCTCTGCAGCACCCTCCCAGCACACAGGGCACCAGGGGACCGGTGCCGCGTCCCCTCCCAGCCCTCCGTACCATTCAGCTGGTTGTAGACCACTTCCTCCAGGTGGTCCAGGCGCTGCAGGATGGACTCCCTGTCGGCCAGGCTGCCCACCTTGGCGCCGCGGCTCCTGGCCCGGCGGTCCGCGCTCCGGACGATCTGCACCAGCTCCTGGGAGCGGTCCTGGATCCTGCAGTAGACGGAGAAGAGGATGATGCCCACGAAGACCAAGATGTTCACCGTCAACAAAGTTTTGATTTTCCGTGCCACC